>NC_138377.1:23232606-23275722 GCF_054177405.1 Leptonychotes weddellii | reverse complement strand
GTCCTTCAGAAAACACCGTATTTGTTGATAGATACTTCCTATTTAGTGATTTATTAGGTAACCACTCAAGATATATTAGGTAACCACTCAAAACTATTTCTACATAATAA
This sequence comes from Leptonychotes weddellii, assembly GCF_054177405.1. Classification (NCBI taxonomy): domain Eukaryota; kingdom Metazoa; phylum Chordata; class Mammalia; order Carnivora; family Phocidae; genus Leptonychotes; species Leptonychotes weddellii. Next base: position 23,275,612 of record NC_138377.1, on the reverse strand, counting down.
AATTAAAGAATTTTGCATATTGGAAGTATTTCATTATGCATTATTTTTAGGCCATCATTTATAGAGTATAAAACTTAGAAAGATAAATACTGTCAATAGTTTCATTAAATTTAAATGATTAAATTTAAATGATTCAAATGACAATACTCAGCACTGTCACTACTTTTAAAATCTAAGTTTCTAAGTTTTATTTTTCGATCAATACAAAAATGATCTGGTTCATACTGTTAACTGCCAGAAAAACTTTCATGTTTAAAAAACTAAATACTCTTTGTTAAAGAAGAGCAGGTTAAAACAAATGATTTCTGTGCTCTTATAAAAAAGATTCTGATATATGTTATAATTCTAAATCAAAATTCACAAATGGTGGCTGAAATTCTGTCAACTTTTAGCCCAATACAACACAAATCCATGGTTATTTTGCATAAGCAATTCAAAATTAAATTTTATAATGGAAATGTCAACAAGTCATAACTACTACATTACTTCTGATGGGTTCCACTATACTTCAACCAGGCACAGCAGATGTGCACATCTGATAGACTGCTTAGAAAATTAAAGCTATCATGATGAGCTATAAATAAGGAATACATAAATATGAACACAGCAATGCCAATGCATTAGAGCTGTTAAAAAAAAGATGTGATGGGGGCGCCTGGGTGGCTCAGTTGGTTGGGCGACTGCCTTCGGCTCGGGTCATGATCCTGGAGTCCCGGGATCGAGTCCCGCGTCGGGCTCCCTGCTCGGCAGGGAGTCTGCTTCTCCCTCTGACCCTCCCCCCTCTCATGTGCTCTCTGTCTCAAAAAAATGAATAAAGTCTTTAAAAAAAAAAAAAAAAGATGTGATGTAAACACATCTGATAGTTCTCTCTGTAAGCCATTTTCCACTGATTTATAAAGCTATGGTTTTATAATTCTTTTAAAAAGGAAAATGTTTCTACACTGCTGCATGCAGTAATTTCATTGTACATTCTTGACTACAATGCAATCTTCAAATCCTCTTGAAGAGCTTGACATATCTCATCAGAATTTCTCCAGAAAGTCAGCTTGTCGTATTTTCAGCAGCCTTTTTGGGCTCACAACACAAGGAAAATTCTAAACACAGCTGGAGACTTCTTTAGTGCTTCAGTGGCCTTGCGAAGTTCCTTAATAACGGACGATAAAGCTTCTGGGTTAATTCCTTGTTCACAAAGCCGTACACAAATAGACAGAGTTTCCATATCTAAGCCAGTATTCAAAATTCTTGAAATTTCCAGCAGAACGTCCATGGTCTCCCTCACTGCGTTCGGATTCGCCGCTGCTGCCGCCGCCGCCCCGGAACCGCTGCTACTCGCCATGGCGGAGGCCGAGGGAAACGGTGACTCTGACTTTTTTAATTTCTTTCACAGATTTGACCCAGCAGTTCAGGTAGATTAGGATGACCACTTTAGTGTTCTTGGTTTCTTACAGTGGCCTGGTCATGCTGGTGCTGGTCAACATGTCTTAGAAATATGACTTATCATTTTAGCTATGGTTTAACAAACGCATTATTCAGTAACTGTGGTATGTTAGAAGAGAACCATTGCTTCTCAGCTGTTTGGCTAAGATCGAGTAGTTGGAGAGAACCGTGTTATCATGAAAAGGATATAAAGAAAAAGAAATAATGAAAGATGTCCCTTTTAGGCTCCAGGCCATTTATGGACTTAGTGTGTGGGGAACCAGGTCACAGACAGACATGGAGAGAAATCATACATTCCTTCATCAGCAAGTATAATGTCTGAATTTAGAGCTCTGGAAGTAAAGAATTTTTGTTTGATTCAATCCCTATTATATTCCTATTTTTATAATATTCATAGGAAAGCTCTTTGCTTCTCTATATGAAGAGGACCCCTTTTACTGTATAAGAATATGGATTGCCTGTTGATCTCTGAGAAATCAGGTTATGTACTATTGAACCTCAAAAATAAAATCATATATAAAAGTAATACTAGCTAATAGTAACATGTAGAGCTTATGGTATGCTGTGCACTAAATGTTTTACGTATACCTTAACTCATTTAAAAACTTTTACTATGTGCTAGCAACTGTTCTCAAAACTCTACATGTATTAACTGATTTAGTGCTCACAGCTACTTTGTAAGATAAGTACTGTTATCATTCCCATTTTACAGATGAAGAGACTAACTACAGAGAAAAGAAATGACTTGCCCAAGATACACATTGGTGAATGGCAGTCAGGATTCAAACCCAAGCAAGTAGTCACAGAATCCATGCTCTTAACCACTCTCCTAGTAATTCTCAACGGTGTGTGTCCGAATCATCTGAAGGGCTTGTGAAAACAGATTGCTAAACCCAGATCCAGAGTTTCTGGTTCCAGTAGGTCTGGGGTAAGGCTCGATTATTTTCATTTTTAACAAGTTTCCAGGTGATGCTATGCCATTGGTTCAGGGGACCGCACTGAGAATCACTCTCCTGGGGCTGGTTATGAATTAGTAGTATTCAGTGCAAGCAGCTGAGGACCAGAATCAAGAGTTAGGGTGGTATCCTCTCGGAGGCAGGTGCCTGCATTTTGCACTAGCTGTGACGTTGGACTAAGCACCTCTAGTAAATCTTGGGGACAGCACATTCCTTTTTTTTTCAGGTAGGCTCCATGCCCAGTGTGGGGCCCACCATGGGGCTTGAACTCAGGACCCTGAGATCAAGACCTGGGCTGACATCAAGAGTTCCAACACTTAAACGACGGAGCCACCCAGGCACCCCAGGGGACAGCACATTTCAGTAGACTTGTCTTGACATAACAGAAGCATGGGCCATGGTTGCCATGCCATGGACTTCACGAATAAGAGGCCACTTCCTAGTATGATGAAGTATTGTTTCCATAGATTGTACATTGAAGGTACCTTGGGAATGGGCTCCTAAAAGCCACACACACACACACACAACTGCAGTAAGACAAAAAGACCTGAGCATAAGTACACATTTTATTTCCTTCTTTTTGGTCCTGTAACTTTGAAGGAAAGAAAAAAACAAAAACCTCCTTTCTTGTGATTTCCCCAGTATTTTCTCTATTTTATAAAAACAACTTTATTTGTAAAGAAAAAAGGACTGGTGGAGAAGGTAAAAAGTTTAAAAAGAGAAAGAAAAGAAACATGGAGTTTTTTTAGTTGTTCCCCCATCTCCCTTGGCCAGTTGAAGAAAGGGGGCAGAGACAGGTGACTGAAGCCAAAGCTGGAGCCTCGACTCTTCCAAGTTGCCTGCTGTTTTGCTTCCTGGGAAAATGGAGAAACGAAAGGAGCCTAACTGATGTGATGAGGCAGGAATTCTAAATCTGTGACACTTTGCAAGCTGTTTGTGTGCACTGGGTTTGAACCCAGCTACAATTCAGTGTAGAAGTTCTTGGAAACTGGCACGTCAGCTGTCCTAGACAATCTGCACATTAACTTTCACTTTGAAAACTTTTCCTGGCTTGTCTTTGCAGGGTGTGAACGCTGGCCCATGGTGGGCCACTTTACCAGGGCCAGCTGCGCTCGTGTGTACCTGCCTTGTTGTCGCAAAGGCATCGGACGTTTCCCTTCATTTGATGAAAACCCTGCTGAGCTGGACTCGGTCTTCATTGTTGAATGAACTGGTGTCAGGGAGTTCTCTTTTGGCTTTCTTAAAGGTCACTCTTTGCTCACTTCTTTTTAGTTCACAGCTACATTTTTCAGGCTTCATGTGGTATGCTGGTTATGCCAAAGTAAAGAGCTGGATCAAAGACATTTCTTGTTAATAAGGCGAAGGATCAATCTGTCTTTTCAGATCCAGACTGCTAATAGATAAAGGACGAGGGAGTCTCCGTCTATATAACTTGCTGATTGCCAGAATCCTAAGCTGCCTTCTAGAACAGTGCTATGAACTTAACCTTTGAATGGTTAGGTTTTATATCCAGCTTTGTGTTCCATAAAGCTTGCCCCCAAATTCTCTGCCAGATGTACTAAGAAATCCCAACTTTGTCCTTATTTCCTCCTCCTGGAGATCATTCCATCAATCATGGAGTGGTACGAGTGTGGAGACGGCAAAAGTCTGGTTCACATTCAGTATCCATTGTCAAGTCCAGCTGGCTGGGCTCTCACTGTATTTTTAAAGGCCAGGCATATCAATGCTTGGCTTTTTGACATGATACCTCCGTGTGTTCTTCCCAAATTTATATCATTGTCACACAGTATTTAATAAACTCAAAGTAAAAAAGTAGCCAAAATGTCCCCCCGCCCCGACATCTTCCAGGTATCACTACTGCTTCCTTTTCCTTTTTTTAGATCTCTGCTTACTGAATGAATAAATCAGAAACCTCCCCTCTCAATTGCTTGCAATTCTGTATTTCAAGTTATATATCTTATTTGGACCCTGCTCACATTTTAATCTCTTTTGAATCATGCCTTTTTTTTTTTTTTTTTGCCTCTATTGATTTTGAGCCACCTTATTGTAGCATGTTGTCCTACTTCCACTTTTGGCTTTTCTATTAAAAGAAGGGTAGTAAACAATAGGTGATAGATTTATTTGGGGGATGCCAATTGATATACAGTCTCTTCCTTATTTAGGTTCTTAATTTTCAGGGCACATCTTTGCCCCATCCAAATGCTGTTCTCCTCAAGGAAAATGAAACTCACAAGATTGATGGTATTGAATCAGTCTTATTTTTCTCTACTTAATAATTGAATTACTATCTCCAAAGAGGAGCATTTCTTATGATTACTAATTCATGATTTATGGTTTTAGTTCTTGTGATTCAGTGCATGATTTAATGTGCAAAGAAGCTCATACCCTGGGAAAGGAAGGGAAGAGACAGAAATAAATTAGATGCTGAATATGTAAACTAGTAACCGAGATGTCAGTTTCAGGCCCAAATTGAAGAGGTTAGCAAACCAATGATTTGGCAGTCCTTAGAGAAGGAAAAGGGAATTACTTAAGCTTAGCATTGATTCATGAAAAAAAAAAGAAAAAAAGCCATGCTAGACTAACCTCATTTCCCTTCATGGTAGAATTACTTTAGTAAGAGAAGATCAGGGGACTAAGAAAGAATTATCGTAACTGGGTTTCAGCCCGGCCAAATGAAATCTTGTGAGCACAGAAGGGAAATGTGAACAAGATAATACTGTCGTTAGAAATATCTGGTGACTAAATAGGCAACTCTTTTTTTTTTTTTTAATTTAAGATCAATTAATTAACATATAGTGTATTATTAGTTTCAGAGGTAGTTTAGTGATCCATCAGTTACATACAGCACCCAGTGCTCATTACATCAAGTGCCCTCCTTAATGCCCATCACCCAGTTACCCCATCCCCCTACCCACCTAACTGTACCCAAACAATGCATCAGTGTAAGTTTGAGAATTAGGTCTCTGGGGCTTTTTCATTGGCCCCTTAGTTCACCATATTTATCAATGAATTCATTCATCCATTCTTATTTATTTAGGCCCCCACTACTATATGCTCAGCACTTACATAGCTAGAAGACATACTGATCCCATTTTCAGACAACATGAATATGGGATACTGAATACCTCGAATGACAATCAGTGTTAACGATGATTTGATCTGGCCAGAATGATGAGTCTGGTTCATGGGATTTAGTAAGGAAAAACATAAAGCTCTTCACACGGTTTCAGAAATTCAAGTGTGAAGAAGGCTTGAGGGTTCAGGTTGACTTTAAGTCTAATAGAAGTTAACAGTGGAATAAGAACTGCCAAAACCCAATAATAATATCACGTGGGGAAATTTTCACAACATATTGCCAGGTGAAAAAGCCAGACTACAAAGCAGATAGTGCAGAATCACTTCCTGTGTGAGGGAAGGACACACAAAGGAAGAATATACATCAAAATTTACAGTAGCCATCTTTGTTGGATCACAGATAGATGACTTGGTTTTTTGCCTGTCTTTTTATATTTGTCAGGTTTATGGTATTGAGAACATAATGCTTTTGTTCCTTAAAAAGAATTACTTTTGTTTCATTTTGAAAAGATATAAGGAGATGTAGGCACTGCTCGTAGCTTAGGCTTTTACTAACAGGATTGGGGGTGGGAGGAGGAGGACTGTGATTCTCTCCCTCATTCATGCTCACATCCACTGCCTGAACAGCTGCCCCCTCCCTGGTAATCAGCATTGTTAGTAAACCCACATTTCCACATAGGGGCCAGCGTCCTGCCCAGAGTTCGAACATTATCCATCTGGGTTGGCTTGGAGTAGCAGGACTCCATCATGTGCCATCTCTGGTTGGGAAGCCTGGCAAGCGGACTGGGCTCCCCTGCTCACACACGCTGAGCGACTCTCAAGTCCTTTTTCAGATCCACTAGGTTGGCGCCCCCATTATCACCCAGTTAGCCCACACGGGCACAATCCTTGGAAGGAGATTATAAGTACTGCTTTGCTTCTGTTCTTTCTGACGTGCTCACGCCTGTTCCTTAGTGCCCTTATTGTTCGTTTCCCCAGAGGTTTGGATTCACTTTCCATGGGAAGAATGGTATTAGTAGCTCCCATTTATTATGTGTGCCAAACACCGCGCTAAATGCTTTACATGGATTATCCCATTTAGTTCTTGGACCAACCCTGTGAGATATGGGATTGATTTTTTATTCCCATTTCTCAGCTGCGGAAACCAAGGCATGGAGAGGCTGAGTGAGTGGGAGAGTCAGGATTTGAACCCAGCTGTCTTGTTGTAGAGCACAGCCCTGGCCACTAAGCTGTGCTGCCGCCTGTTCTCGGGGTCATCCAGTTCAGAAGCTGGGGTGTGGATCCAGGGGTGCGGGGCCTCTGCTCTTCCTCCAGAATTCTCTCACCAACCCAGCTCTTGGATTGGTTTTGATTCCTTTCCAGAATCTAAAACCTTTCATTTCTTTTTGCCTTCTTTCTTGGATTATTTCTTTAATCCTTTCCCAAGAGCCTTTCATCCTCTCAAATAAACAAAATATTTAAAGGTTTTTAAGCCCTTTCACCCTGTTCTGAAGCAGGAAGATCAGCTTGCATTTATAATTTTATATAGTTCCGTGCTTTTGACCTAGTGTATAGGTCATCAGACGTTCACTGGTTTTCCAGGTAATTTCTGAGCTTTTCTGTCTTTCTAATACTACTCGATTGTACTTCAGCTTTTCCTGCAAAAGTGCTATTTCAGTATAACTCCACAGATTCAAAATGGAAAAGGTCAAAGTGTTCTATATAGTCTTATCTCAAGGAGCAAACTCAAAAGGAAAAAATAAATTTTAGTCTTTAGCACCTGCATTTTCAGAGATCATTTAAAAATAATATTCCAACACAAAAACTCTCTCGAATTGAGGCACCTGTCACTGTGAGCGTAAAATCTCTTGGCAGGTCTAACTCATTCCACTTAAATAATTTTAGGCACAAATCTCATTTGGCTAGCTATCACTGTTCCCAGTCAGCAGTTACCAACAGCAAGCCTGGAGACTTGTTAGTAGACAGCTCCAGTGTTATTTCTTAAATTTGTGTCTAAATTTGACACACTTTTATTTTTTCACTAATGAAAGAAGTTCTCAGTCGTTCACCGGATACCTTTAGTAAGCAGACTTTTTTCTTGGAGCCCACACCATGCAATTTTAATGCTAAACTTAACTGTCACTGACCCCTTGACTCCCTTCTAAGTACATATTACTTCTAATCTCATAATATATCTTCAGGCTTAGTTTTTCCGAGCCAGCATTTCTTTCTGCCTTTCGTCCACACTGCTCATTTACCATCATTAATGCCGCTCTGCTTACATTGCCCTCACTTCCCCAGACCTTCTGCCAGCTTATTGGGTCCTGCAGGGGCTGACGTGATTTTCCTCACTCACATTACCATGTAGGCTGGCTCCCCTTGACTCGGCCCAGCACTGCACCTCCTCCGCTTTGAATGCCTCTGGAAATGCCACCTATTCCAGAGTCCTGCCGTTCCTGCCTTTCTCCCACCTCCTCCTCTTCCTCGTGGACTCACCTTCACAAGTGCATTTCCTCTGGACGTGGAGCTCTTTGGGAGCAGGTCTTTTTCTTCTTGCTAGTCCCTAGGAACAGGGCCCAGTAGATGGGTTGGGTTTATTTTGTGGGTTATTTACTCATGAGTTGAATGCTGCTGAAATGGGAGAACTATTTAGGCATGTACCTTTACATGGGATCCTAGTAGTGCAACAAGCATGAAGAGAAAAAGTAATTTTACTACAAAAATCAGGGAAGTCAAGAATAGAGATGTAACATATACACAGAATGGGAATTATAATATTTAGGTATTTCATGAAAGATAAAAGAAATATCTTTTTTTAGTTGAGGTAAAATTTACATAAAGTACATGGATCTTAAGTGTTCAATGAGTTTTGACAACTTTATACATCCACATAACCCCCACTCAACACAAGATGTGGCACGTCTCCATCATACTCAAAATTCCATGTCTCTTCCTAGTCAGTACTCCTCCTCCCTCAGTAATCACTCTTTTGACTTCTCTTATGATAGATTAATTTTGCCTAATATTTTTTTAAACTTTTTTTTTATCGTGGTGAAATGCACATAACATAGAATTTACAAACCATTTTTAAGTGTAGAGCGGCGTTAAATCCATTCACATTCTTGTACAACCGTCACTATCATCCATCACCATGACTCTTTTCATCTTTTCATCTCGTAGAACTGAAAATTGTACCCATTAAACAGTAAATCCCCTTCCTCACCACCCCCCCAAGTTCCTGCAACCACTGTTATACTTTCTGTCTCTATGATTTTGACTACTCTAAGTACCTTATACGGAGTGGAATCATGCAGTATTTGCCTTTTTGTGACTGGTATCTTTCACTCGGCATAATGCTCTCACAGTCCATCCGTGTTGTAGCATGTTGCAGAGTTCCCTTCCTTTTTAAGGCTGGATAATGTTTCATTAAATTATATACCACATTTTGTTTATCCATTTATCCTTGGTGGACACTTGGGTAGCGCTCACATTTTAGCTATTGTGTTATGAACATGGGTGTGTAAATATAGTTTTGCCTCTTCTTGGACTTCATATAAGTAGAATCATCCAATATTCTTTTGTATCTGACTTCTTTCCTTCAACACAGTGTTTTAGAGATTCATCTATATTGTTGCTTATATCAGTAGTTCAGTCTTCTGTGTTGTTGAGTAGTGTTCTGAATGGATATTCCCACAACTTACTTATCCATTTTCTTACTGAGGGACATTAGGATTTTTTTACTATTGTGAATGCAAACTCAATGAGAATTCTTAAACAACTTTTTTTTCATAACCGTATATCTTCACTTCTTCTGGGTGTATACTTAGGAGAATATGTTTTCTGAAACTATTATATCACTTTACACTCCCATCAGCAATGTGTGAGAATTCTAGTCACTCACATGTTTACCAACATTTGGTGTTGTTACCTGTTTGACTTTAGTCATTTTAATAGATGTAAACTGCTATTTTCGTTTTCCGGATGACTACTGATACTGAGAACTTTTTATGTGCTTTTTCGTGTTTTATTGGCCAGTCATACGTATATTTTTGTAAAGTATCTATTCAGATATTTTATACATTTTTAAACTAGGTTGTCATTTTATTGTTGAAGCCAACAGTTAATAATAGGACTTCATTATATATTATCAATTAGGAATCCTTTCTCACCTATATGTATTGTAAATATTTTTCTTTAGGACATGGCTTGCCTGTTCATTTTCTTAGTGATATCTTTTGGTGAGCAGAAATGTTTAATTTTAATAAAGTTTATCAATCTTTTTTCATTTACGATTAGAGCTCTTTGTGTCCTAAGAAATCCTTCCCTATGACAAGCTTACAAAGATATTCTCATATTTTCTTTTAGACGCTTTTAGGTTTGGGGGTCTGTGATCCAAGTCAAATTTATTTTTGTGTATGGAACAAAGTAGAGGTTGAGGTTCATTTTATTTTTTTATCATATGGATATCCAGTTGTTTTAGCACCATTTGTTTAAAAAACTTTCTTTTCCCTGTTGAAGTCACTTGGCACCTTGGTCAAAAATCAATTGACTGTATATTTGTGGGTCTGTTTCTGAACTCTTTATTCTATTTCATGGATCTCCTTGTTTACTATTATGCTTATGCTGTACTATCTTGATTGTGGTAGTTTTATAGTGGCCTTGAAATCAGGTAATGTAAATCTCCCTTTCAAAATTATTTTGACTATTCTAGATTCTTTGACTTTTCCGCATAAATTTTAAAATCAACTGGGCAGTTTCTTCAATAACAGCAAAGCCTCCTGGGATTTTTACTGTAATTGCATTGGATCTGTAGATCAGTTGGGGGTGGTTTCCAGTTCTGGTAGTGGCCGATTAAGTTTTTATCTGATCAGCCCCCTGGATAAAATACAAAATACAACTACCTGAAGGCAGTGGAAGGTAAACAAAAGCTGGTACACACTAGAGAAGCCAGTATTTGGAAGAAGGAAATGAACATTTGGAGGAAGGGAACTGCAATAGGTGAGCTTTGTCTTTTTGTCTTTTATTTATTGCCTTTTAACCTGAGGGCAGGTCACAGTTTGCTATTAGAACCTAATGTAGAAATCCAAAGTAACTGGCTTGACAAACCAGAGGATAGAGTTCAGGACAAACACGCCTGTTGGCGAGTAAGAGGAGAACCTTGGCAATGAGGCAACCAGAAAGGGGGAGGTATACTCCAAACTATACAGTTAAAGCTAAAAGAACTGAACATAGATCTGAGCCACAGCCCACTGAGGGAAAAACAGAATTGCAGTTGGAGTTCAGCCAAGTTAACTGCCTGCTTAAAACACATACTTGGTCTTTGGAGCAATATAATACAATCCAGTATCTTTAACATTTCACAGTGTCCAAGATATAATATGAAATTATTCAACATCTGAAAAAACAGGAAAATATGACCCATTTTTAGAATAAAAGGTGGGGCCAGTCTTAAGAAGGCTCAGGTGTTGGAATTAATAGAAAATGATTTTAAAGTGGCTATTATAACAATGAACAAGAATGTAAAGGAAACTATGCTTCAGTGAATCAAAGAGGAAATCTCAAGACAGATTCCAGATGGAAACTGTGGAACTAAGAAAAACAGTATCTGAAATATAGAATAAATATCTTAACAATATTGAGCCTTCCAATGGGTCAACATGCTATATCTATATATTTATTTAGATTTTGTTAAATATTTCTCATAAATGTTCTATAAATTCAGTGTAGAGATCTTACACATTTTTAAGTATATTTATTTCTAGATATTTGGTGTGTTTTTATGAGATTATAAGTTGTCTTGCATTCTAAAATTTCACTTTCCTATTGTGTATTATTGGCATTTAAAAATACAATTGCATTTTGTTTATGGACCTTAATTTCTGCAACCTTATTACCAGTGTTTTTATAAAATTCATAGGGTTTTCTATGTAAACAATCATGTCTGTGAATAATGGCAGGGTTTTTTTTTCTTGTCTTATGACACTGGCTATGTATTCCATTACTAATTTCGAATAGAAGTGGTAAGAGAAAACATCCTTCCTTTATTCCTATTCTTAGAGGAAAAGAGTTCAGTGTTTCACCAATAAGTATGATGTTAACCATAGATTTTTTATAGATCTACTTTATTATATATTATCATATATACTTTGTTAGACTGAGGAACTTTCTTTCTGTTCCTAGTTTACTGAGAGTTTCTGTTGTGAATGGGTGTTGCATTTTGTCTAATGCATTATACCATCTAATAATGTTCTATTATGATTTTCTTCTTTATTCTTTTAAAGTGGTGAATTACATGATTGATTTTTGAATCTTAAACTATTCCTGTGGTAAATATCACTTTGTCATGATATATGATCTTATTTTTTTATAGGAGGTAGATTTTTTATATAGAAGATAGATGTAGATTGATTAGTTTTATTTGCTAGTATTTTGTTAAAGCTTTTTGTGTATATATTCATTGGACATATTGACCTATAATTTTCTTGGAATGTCTTTGTCACATTTTATGTTAACATCATAAAAGGAGTTGGGAAATTTTCCCTTCTCTCCTTTATTTCTGAAAGATTTTGTGAAAGAGTAGAATTATTTCTTCTTTAAATGTTTGATAGAATTCATTGAAACCATCTGGGCTTAAAGTTTTCTTTGTAAGAAGGTTTTTGATTACAAGTTAAATTTCTTTATATACATATTTATATAGAGAGAGCTATTTAGACTTTCTCATTGTGTCACTTTTAATAAGTTGTATTTCCAAGGATTTCTTCATTTTATCTAAGTTGTTGAATATTTGGCATAGAGTTATTCACAAAAATATTGTACTTTTGATATCTATAGACTCTATGATGTTCTTCTTCATTCCTGATATTAATAATTTATGTCCTTTTTTTCTTTGTGATCAGCTTGCTTGGAACTTACCAACTTTTAAAATCTTTTCAAATAGCCACCTTTGATTTTGTTGATATTCTCTGTTTGCCTATTTTCTATTCCATTGCCTTAAAAAAATAAACTGAAGTACATTAAGATTTGGAAGAGTTCATTAGAGCAAACATTGATTTTAATTGGGCAGTGACAAACTGAAAATGGCTAGGAGCAATCTACCAGCAGGAACTATGGGCAAGGCTTTTTTGTTGTTGTTTTTTAAGTAAAGCAAGGAAATTACTTGATTGACTACAGCTTAAGCAGTTGCCTTATTTGGGAAAGCCTCGTAAGCTGTTTGTGATTGATTGTTCTTAAATATCCTTTTCTCAGATTTAAGTGCCTTGACAACTGGCTTAGGTTTTGGTTTGTTTATATAGGCTGCCAAGGCTTAGAGCCACCTCAGTCTGATGGCATCCTTGTTTAATTACTGTATTGATTTCTGCTTTTATTATTATTCTCTTTTTTATTCTACTTACTGTTTGTTTAACTTGCTTTTTTCTAGCTTCTTAAGGTAGAAGCTTGATTGTTAATTTTATACATTTCTTTTCTAATATAGACATTTAAGACTATAAATTTCTGTTTAAGTACTCTTTTTGATTTTGTTTGTATTTTCATTACCATTCAGTTGGATACACTTTTATGTTTGTCTTGTGATTTCTTCCTTGATTCATAGATTATTTAGAAGTGTGTTAATTTCCAAATATTTTGGAATTTTCTAGATATATTATTACTGATTTTTAATTTAATGACATTCTAGTCAGATTGTACTCTGGATTTTGATCCTTTGATTTTTATTGGGACTTATTTTATGGCCCAGCATTTGGACTATCTTGGTGAGTGCTCCACGTGCACTTGAAAAGAATGAGTATTCTAAAGTTACTGGGTATAGTTTTACATAATTGTCAAATAGACAGTGGGTGGAGTGTGTTGTTTAAATGTTTAAGTCTGTATTGGCTGTTTTTTTGTTGGTTTTCTCCCCCCCACCCCCACCCCCCCAGCACTGGTCTTTGTTTTCTGATGATAAGTCAACAGTGCAACCATTTGGATTGTTGTTCCCTTGTAGGTAATGTTTCTACCACTGCCAACCAGCACCCCACCACCCTGGCTGCTTTTATGATTTTTTCTTTATTTTTAGTTGTCAGCAGTTTGACTATGATGTGCCTAGGTGTAGATTTCTTTGTCCTTACCTTGCTTGGGATTTGCTGAGCTACTTAGGTTTGTAAGTTAATGTCTTCCATCAGCTTTGGAAATTCTCAGCCTTTATCTCTTTAAAGATTTCTTCTGCCCCATTCTCTCTTTTCTCCTTCTGGGATTCTTATTTTATATATGTAACACACTCTCCTCTATTGTGTTCAGTCCATTAAGCATTTTGAATGAATTCTTTTTTTTAAGTTTTTTTTTTTTAATTTATTTGACAGAGAGAGACACAGTGAGAGAGGGAACACAAGCAGGGGGAATGGGAGAGGGAGAAGCAGGCTTCCCGCTGAGCAGGGAGCCCAATGTGGGTCTCGATCCCAGGACCCTGGGATCATGACCTGAGCCGAAGGCAGACGCTTAATGACTGAGCCACCGCCTCTTGAATGAATTCTTCATTTTTGATTTTATATTTTTTCATTTCTAGAATTCTTGTTTGGTCCTTTTTTTAAATAAATTTAATCTCTCTATTGAAATCCCCCATCTGTTTATACATGTTGCCCACCTTTTACACTAGACCCTTTTACGTATTTATCATGTCTTTTTTTTTTTTAAAGATTTTATTTATTTATTTATTTATTTATTTATTTATTTATTTATTTATTTGACAGAGACACAATGAGAGAGGGAACACAAGCAGGGGGAGTGGGAGAGGGAGAAGCAGGCTTCCCGCGGAGCAGGGTGCCTGATGTGGGGCTCAATCCCAGGACCCTGGGATCATGACCTGAGCCGAAGGCAGATGCTTAACAACTGAGCCACCCAGGTGCCCCGAAGTCCATGTCTTTTAAGTCCAACATTTGTACCATCTCTCAGTGCCCTTCTATTGACTGTTTTCTCTCATGGGTCACATTTTCGTGCTTCTGCATGACTTTTATAATTATTGATTGTATGCTAGACATTTTATGTAAAATCAAAGTCTTAAGTAAGTATTATTTGCTCTCCCACCCCCCAGAAAAGACATGCTTATCCTTTTCTCAGGCTGCTAATATATGGAAGGGGTTGAGCGATCTAATTGATAATTAAGCTGGGTCTGGACTTCGTTGCAACCTTAGTGAGATTCTAGTTCACCTCTGACTTCAGATGTTTGAGAGCAGGATGGGAGCACCAGTAAGATTCTAAAGACCCTTGTATGCTTTACAATCATGTGGTCAGTTTTCTGAACCATGCGAGATGTCTGCTTTTCATCCTGGATGTCAGCTTTTTTGGGTAGCTGAGGAGTTCTCTTCCAATCGTACTCTCTTCTCCCCTGTTCCCAGACTCTATTGCAACAGGTTTGTGGTTCACAAAATGCTGTTCTGGGGGCTGGGGGGCCGGGGAGAGTTGGTCCTCAAGACTCTTTGAGGAAGACAGTAGGGTCAAAATGTTTTCCATAGTAGTGCTAAGATATTTTTTGCCCTTTTCACTATGTTGACATTTGCACATGGTGCAAAAACAATGGTGTTTTTATAAAACTCTTCATGCTTTAGTACAAATTAAGGCCGTGGCCCCAAACTGTAGTAGTAATCATTGTAATCTCTACCACCAGAGCATTTGTAGTTACCAGAGAAATGCCATTGCTACTTAAGAAAATCCTTGTTATGCAATGATTATGAAATCTCAACTCTGGATTACATATCTTTTTAATGTTCTGTCTGACAAAATAGGGTGTACATATAGAGCACTTCTGCATACTGTGTGATTGTCGTCTCAAGGAAAAGCACTTGTGTGACTGAGTTACAGTCCAGACTAGCCGCTTTTTTCATCAAACATTTTTACTTGAAAGAACAACTGATAGATAAACTCTGGTTATTCACATTTAGATGTTTGGCAGATATTTTCTCAAAAATAAACAGTGAGCCTAACACTTTAAGGAGAACAACTGATGGTATTTCTTGTCAATGATAAAATTCTAGCTTTCACAAAAAAATTAGAATTATGGAAAACTTCTATCTACCATTATGGAGTTGATAGCTTCCTAATACTTGAAGACCTTTCTGAAGTGATTGAGTAATATTAACACATGGGATTTTTTATATTGTATAATGAAATGTGTCAACATTTGGAAGGTCTGCATAACTCAGTGAACCAGTATTCCTAAAGGTTAATGCATGATATTACAAAATCTTGTATAAATAAAAAGATCCATTCAAAGTACAAGATGAACCAACAGAGTATGAAAAGTTCATTGATTTGGTTTCAGATTCTATATTACAATTAACTTTTAGACTACGACTTGTTGAGTTTTGGTGAAAGTTAAAGAATAATATGCACAGTTTCTCTGAAAGTGAGTTGGGTCGGTCTCCTGCCCTGTCCCCAGCCTTCGGTCTCCCCATGCACTTGGTGAAGGAATTGATGAGTGGCCACAGACTCACTCTGTGGCTAGGCTTCAAGGAGTCCAATATATCATACCATCCCCCATGCAGGTGTTGAGTTTGTCAAAAGTTAGGTGGTTGTGCCTTAACCCCTATGTGTGGCAGATACCTCCTCCTCTCACGGGTCCATCCCGGCTGAAAGCTTAAGGCTTGTCATTTCCTGGAATTTTATTCATTAAGGTTTCTGCATGTCCTCAGCATTTTGTTAGGTTTGAAATAAGTATGATTTAGCAGCTTATTCAGCTTGTTCTTTGGTTAAGGTGAGAATGACAGTCTCTTAAAACTTTCTACAGCTTGCTCAGAAGCAGAAGTCCAACAGATGCTTTTAAATGTTTTTTGGGCTTTGCCTCTGATTTAACTACAGGAGAGGTAGCATTCGGGATGGAGAATGAGGGAGCAACATTAAAACCAAGAGGGTTCTAGTTCATTATTTCTGAGAGTGGAGAATAGGACTCTGCTTTGGGCTCAGGAGTTTGGAAGAAGAGTCCCAGAGGTCTGTACAGCTCACTCTGACTCTCCGTGGAGCCCCCTCCAGAACAGAAAAAAGGAAGCCACCACATATATATGGGTGGAGGCCAGGCTGAAAGACCTTGGGGAGGATGTTCGGACAGGAAAGAGTGTAAACAGTCCTTTCTCTGAGACCACGAGTAATGACTAGAAGGCAGGAATGATCAGCTCTGATGGCGGAGCAGGAAGTAGATTTGAGCAGAAAACTGAATGCATAAAAAGATGGATGTGCCTCTGCCCCCTCCACTGTTTAGTGGTTTGAAGAGGAGGCAGATTCATCCCTTTCCAGATAACCTGTTCTAGGCCTCAGCATACAGCAGGTGCAACACTGTTATAATAACTCTTTGGAGGATACTGTTCAGCAGAGCTTTTCTTTTTAGTAAGCTGGAGCCCTGTTGACTTCACAACTAACACCATGCTGATGGCTGGATTGTGCTAACTTGGCAACACAGAATCCTCTGATGGTGAATGACTGAGTTTATGTTTTCTGTATACTACCTCAAAGGACTGTAGGGTATCAGTGAAATGGAATCATTTGGTGGGGGAGGAATAGTAATAATAGTAGTATTCGTGGTGGTGATAGATTGTTGGAGCCTTTCCTGCGTGCCAGTACTTTCACTTCTGTTAGCTCTTGAACCCCCACAGCTCTTGAAATAGGTACTTATTAGCATATCCCGTTTCACAGATGAGAACAGTTGAAGCACAGACAAGTTAGTGTAATGAAGGCCCCAGTGGAGAGGACCCTTCCCTGCTTTATTCTCTTCTTCCCTGTATGGTCTTTGTGAATATGGCCCAATTCCAGCTGCCCTGGGAGGCATTGGGAATGGGGGACACAACATTCCACGCAGAATCACTCTACTTTTGTCCTTGGAAGCATCCCCTAAAGCCAAGAGAAGTCCTCACCCCCCTGCCTGATGCCTCTCTGATCTCAGAGCTTCCTAATTCTGGCCTGCACTGCTTTGTTCTGCTCGCGGGAGCCTTTCTCTCATCTGTGAGATGTTCAGCATTTATAGCTCCTTTGCAGCACTTACTGGGTGCTATGACTACTTTGGGACTGAGAATTTATAGACAAAGAAAATGTAGCCTCTGCTGTCCTTAATATCTACACCCACACACTTCCCAACACTCCCTACACATGGTAGCTCAAGTCTAGCTGGGATTGGGTGGATGGAGGAGGCTGGGGACATGGACTGCGGGATCACAGTCTCTGTATGCCTGTCACATTCCTGTGCCTCATTCTTACCCTACACTCTTGTGACATCACAACAATCTCAGAAAATCTGAAAGCCTGTCTTCACGGAGAGTTCAACTGCCTGGTGAGATTTGCTTTGCTAAAAACCAGTGCATCGTATAAAAACCAGTGCCTCCAAATTCCTTACAACCAACATCCATTTGATGGAACAAATATTAAAGCAAAGGAGAAAGTATGTATTGGCTGGAGTTTGGGGACTGTGCTATAGGAAGGGCAGTTATGGAGAAACATTTAGCCCTGCCTTGCCACAGTGTGATATAGAAAGTGAGATGAAGTTCTAAATGAACAGGCTAATAAGAGAAGGTGATGTTCAGAAAAATTTGCCATATTGTTGCCTATAAGCTACATGTGTAGTAAAGGTGAAATACAGCATAGTTCACTTTGAATCTTTGAATTTGAGTCCAATGTTAGATATTCTGAGCATTTCCACAGCTGATTTTCTTGGCTCTCTCTTCTCTGTTCTAGAAATAATATAAAACTCTTAGAAGTTATTTGCAGGAAATATGTACAATATAATATTTTAGTATTGAGCAAGAAATAACAGAAAAACTAGAGAGAATAATTAAAGCTCAAAATTTTGATGGCGGTAGGAAATGTGTTACTAATAGACTACAATGAATCGAGGTTCAGGATGGATTTTGGCTGGAAATGGAAACTATTAGATGCCATAGAAGGGAATATGGAGATATGTAATCTCAGGTAAGGCCCAAATGAGAGTGCACCTGACTTCCTCTAAGTCAGTCATTGTAGAACTTGCATATTACAAACCCCAGAGGCTTGTGCTTTAATTGTGAGATACCATGGCCTGAGTACCACCACCGTCACTCAAAGTAAGCAAGTTTCTCATGGCGCTCACCACATTGCTTTACACAGCTGAGCATTCTTGCCCCCACCCAGAGGTGCACCGTAAAAATTCCTGCTTCTGATAAAAGTTTCTACTTGCTTGAGAAACTTTCTTTTGTGATTTGGAGACTGGGCTTGGGTTACTGATGAGATTAAAAACAGCTTTTACTATGAAAGTTTGTGAGATTGCAGTCCCTGCACTATGTGTGCAGTTGGATGAACAGACCTCCTATCCGTAGTCTCTTATATGACCTTCTCTTACCCACTGTCCTACCCCTTATACTCACAGACCCCTGCTTTGTGGACACACACCTGAGAATCTGTCCCTGGTCGTCTTCATATAAGAGGGCCTCGTTACTCTGATTTCTGATGTACAACAAGAAGGCATTAAAGTAAATGCCTCCTAGGAATATCTGTTAAGAAGGCACTTTTAGAAAATAAAAACAATCTAGCCTGCCAGTGAGGTGAATTCTGACGTAATAGTTATAACGTAGTTAAAAAAAACCCTTTAATATCTAATTCCTGAGTCTAGATTGCTACTTGTGGCTAGAAACTTCTACAACCAGCAAGCCAGAAATAGTAGTAGAATCACAATTGATTAATTTTCTGACTTTGGGTGCAGTTATAAATAATAGTTTCATTCTAAATTCGAATACCTGCCGTAATCAATATGGAAATCTCAAGGTTATTCAGCCAGGCCGTTCCTGCTGTTCCATCTGTCTCTTCCCTTGCGGTCACTTGTTCATTGGATCCGCCCACTCCTGCCTCTACCCTTCTCTTCATTTATACCTGGATGCCTTTCCCCACCACCCCTCCTTGCACTCAGAGACCATGCAGTTCCTGAGCTGCTCAGTTGTTTCTTGCACGTTCTCTTCATTAAGCTTTTCTCTTCCCTCACTAATGAGAAAAGAGATAACAGCTTTCTCTGGCCCCTCCTTTCCTCACCCTATAACTCCTGTTCGACTCCCACTCAACACTTCGCTTTGTAGAATAATGAGAACTTTTTATTTGCGTATTTAGGTACTTATTTCTATTCAGTCATTGGTTGCCACATTTCTCTATATCTCTGGAAGTCCGTTGGGAAAGAGCGTGTCTTTTTAACTGTGTAACAGCATGCACACTGAGGGATCCCTGAAGATCAGATGTCAAACTCAGAAAAATTCATAAGTAAGCTCTCAGCTTTTTGGTACTGTTCTCCGAGAAGATTAGCTGAAAGTGTGTAATTATACAACTGAACTGTGGGAGCCAAACTGTGGGAGGAGATGAGTGAGGATGTGACCTGTCAGAGGTGAGATTATGTGAGTAGAAAACCCTTCATCCGTGGACTTAAGAATATATTACACAGACTTTCCCTTAACTAGGTATTTGGAAATCTCTCTGAGAGAGGCAGAGAAACCAAAGCAGACCCCTGAAATGACGAAGCTATGTTGGAGAACACAGACGAGAGAGGAGCCTGGGCTCCTGGACTCAGCGGACATTCCACTTTGCTCCTTCCCCCAGGGCTCTGTCGGGGTCATTAGGAATCAGGCTATAAATAACTAGGCGGCCTGAGGTCAGGCCTCAGGAAGGTCTTATAACCTTATCCCAGTGTTGCTGCATCTCTGCCATTGAAATGACCCTTAATGTCAAAGGAAATCTGCAGAGGAAATAACAGCAGGATGATTTAAGTCACTATGAGTATTTCTCTTTAGTTAGACACTGTTTCCTTTCTTTAAGCCCTGATAACCAGGTTTGGGGTAAGATTGTTCACTATGAGATTCTTCTTGTTTCTTCTGTGTACAATTTCCTGGTCACTGTACTTCAAAAAGGAAAAAAACAAAACAAAACACCACAGGGTAGTTGAAGAAGGTCCAGAGGAGAACCAAAAATGAGAGAAAAGGGCTGCCAGATAAGACTGTTCTAAAAATTAATGGGGACCTTTTTTAAAAACAGTGGGGAAATACATAAAACCTAAATTTATCATTTCTACGTGTATAATTTAGTGGCATATAGTGCATTCAGAGCTTGTGCAACCATCACCACCGTCCATTCCAGAACTTTCTTGTCATCCCAAACTAAAAACTCAGTACCCATTAAACAGTAACTCCCAATTCTCCTATTTCCCCAGCCCCGGCAGCCACCATTTTACTTTCTGTCTCTATGAACTTAACTCTTCCAGGGACCTCATAGAAGTGAAATCATGCAATATTGGTCCTTTTGTGACAGACTTATTTCACGTAGTATGATGTCCCCAGGGTTCATCCATGTTGCAACATGTCAGAATTTCTTTCCTTTTTAAGGCTAACATTTCATTGTGTGTATAGACTACATTTTGTTTATCCGTTCACGTGTTGATGTTTTCACGTTTTGGCTCTTGGGAATAATGCTGCTGTGAACATTGTGTACAAGCATCTGAGGCCCCTCTTTGGGGTATATACCTGGAGGGGGTGGGAATTGTTGGATCACATGGTAATTCTGTGTTTAGCTTTTTGAGGAACTGCCAGAATGTGTTCCACGGGAGCTACACCATTTCACGTTCCCACCAGCAATGCATGAGAGTTCCAGTGTTTCCTTGCGCTGGCCAGCATTTGTTTTTTTCCATTTGTTTTGTTTTGTTTTGTTTTTAATAGTTGTCATCCTAATGGGTATGAAGTGGTATAAATGGGGACTTTTCTACTTGGAAGAAGTGGACTGAGAGGGCAAGTAGTAGACCTGTAGTTATGAAGACTTCAGCTGGGATTTACACAGACATGGTCACCAGAATCTAAAATTTTGGAATCTAGATAACGAAGAAAGTCAGAGTATGTAACAAACAGCCTAGCATGAGTACTGTACAGTCCCCAAGGCCACCAGCCCTTCACCTTCCTCAGATGTACAGGCTAAACATCAGCTCGCCTGGGACTCTATTGAGGTAAATTTAGAATAATGAAAAAAAGTATCTTCTCAGACCAGTTGTTTTATCCCATGATGGACACATGAGCTCACTAATGGGTAGTTAAGAAAAACCATGAATTCTGTGAAATTCACCCCTATACTTTTGAAGTTGATGTTAGAGAAGATGATTGCTTCTCTGTTCCTACCTGAAATTTAACTTGCCATCCCGCATCTGAAGCTCCCTGGCTCCTCTCGGAAGCCCTTGTGGCCTTCACAGGGGACTGAGGTGACTATTTTCATTATTTAACCTTCAACAGATACTTATGTACACTGACCATGTGCCAGGCCTCGGGATAAGCGCTACGAATAGAATGGAGAGCAGAGCCGACCCTGACTTTGTCTTCTTGGAGCTACAGTTCAGTGGGCGAATCAGATCATTTATCACACAAATAGATTTGTAATTCCACACTGTGTTTTGCTCTATACAGGAAAAACACCTGTGATATTTCCCTCTTATCCGTTAGGTTGTTCATACAACCTCTCTAAGAAATAATGCTTTCTTTTCTCTTTAGGAGCCTTCAAACAGGAGGCTTTGCCTGGGAGGGAGAGGTAGAAAACAACGCGTATAGCAAGGCTACGGGGGTGGTCCCTCAGCACAAGTATCACCCCACAGCGGGCAGTTACCAACTCCATTTTGCCCTGCAGCAACTTGAACAACAAAAACTTCAGTCCCGGCAGCTTCTGGACCAGAGTCGAGCCCGGCACCAGGTAATTCAGATAAGGCTTTTCCATATGCTAGTATCTTCCTTCTATGGGGGGGTGGGTGTGGAGGGATGGGGAATCAGGTCAATGGGAAAGGTGGGAGTCATTTCCCAAGTGTTTACCAACACCGCCATGGCTTGGACGATTCAGGGAGAATCTGCTCTAAGGGAAGAAATGTGCTGAAGCCATGATGTTGGCTTTGCTGGGAGGTAATGCTGATCCAGGTTTGACATTTTCTCTCACTGGACTGTTTCTCTACAGAAATCTCTTGTAGCATTTCCCCTTTCTGTTGCCTGATGGTAGTTCAGTAAGCTCCCCAAGGGTCTACTTTCCATCTCCCTAAAAGCTAGCATTTGAAGCAACTCTTTTTTTCTAAATGTACCACTTCCTTGTCTTTACACACTTGGTGCACATAAGCACACATCAGTCCTTCATGACCTGTCAAGATTTTCAAGGTATAAATAATGTTTCAAGTTCTTCTCATAGGAAATGGTCATAAGTTTGGCTTTTGGTCTTCCGGTTTCATAGTACACAAAACAATACACAAAAGTGTAAGCGTATACACGAAAATCCTTGCTGTCCTGGCATTTATGCTCTGGGCAAACACTGGTTTCCTGTTCACTGTCTCTACAATGACAGAAACTCCTCTGAGTATGTGTGTGAGGGAGCTGTGTAGGTGAATTGTACTCATGTGTCAGTGTGGCCCAAATTACAGAGAAAGGATGACTTCACAAAAAAATCAGTCCTTATAGAGTTAACTTTTTCTTGATGATTTCAGGGTTATCATTAGAATCCATTACTATGTTCTACATGTTCTTTTGGGCTGAATCAGTACTGATTCTATGAGCTTCCCTTTTATCTGGTTACATGAAGAAATATATCAGTTTGATCTCTTGTTATTTGCTCCTATAAAAGTGTAGTACATGGTGTGCATTAGTTTGTGCAAAATTAATATTCACTCAAAGGCTAAGGCAACATTTCCCAAAGTTTTTTTTCTTTCCCTCTAAATAAAGCAATTATCATATGCTCTCTATCTCTACTTAATCTTTTTAACTATTGTCCAGGTCCAGACATTTTATTTTTTCGATTTCATTCATTACGTGCTCATCTTTTTCTATGCTGGTATACTCTCTGTATTATATTAACTCATTGTAATTTATGAGAAATCAAAAGTATAGGTAGTTGTGAAGTAGTTTTTACTGGAGGAAAATCCAGACTTCTTACCTGGGAAGCATGGAATGTAGCATCTCATTTTGATCACCACACCGCCCTCCATCACACAGTAATTTCCTCATTTAGAAAGTCTTTGGGATAGGCAGTTTGCATTTTCACAATTGTAGATATAAATGTGTATCTTAGTTTTTTTTAATCTATGTAAATTTCTGAAAACTTGTGAACTTCTGAACTCCCTGTCATGCAGAGTACTTGAGAATGCAAACTTAATCAGATCCTGGACAGGAGCGGTCTCAAAAATAGCCTTATTTCCCTTATGTGAGCATAAACGATGATCTAATGAATCTAGACAATTGGGCCCTTTTAATGCTTCCATACCTTGAAATAGTGATGATTTTTAAAGTGATCGTAGGGCATTGAAGTTTGGGGGAGAGACCATTTTACTGATTTTTACTTTTAGAAACTGCTTCATTTAAAAGCCCATCTCATTCTTTTGATTAGCTTCCAGCGACTCACATTCCTTTGAAAATTCAGAGTACTTCTATTCTTGTGTGGATTTTTTTTTTTTTTTTCCCAGTGAGGATTACAGTGGTTTAGTTTCACTGAACTATGAAGTATATGGAAAACATGTTTTTTAGAATCTGTCAGAATATCTGTCTTAGGGAGGAGTTAGAACTCCCAAGAAGGGAGTTATCCCGTGTCTCCTGGAGACGGAACAGTAAATCATTCATCATAATTTTATATATGTTTATAACATCATTTGTTTCTTCCCCCTGTTCTTCTAATCCATAGCTGATTTAGGTAAAAATGAGTCAGGGTGAAGTTCTGGGACTGTGGGGAGAGCTAAAGAAACTAAATTCATAGCTTGAAGAGTTTATAACTAAGAAAATAGCAAATAAGATATTAAATGTCTCTTTTTCTTGCCTACCTTATGGCTGTGCTAGGCTTGACCATTATAATTATCACCACGTTGTTGATGGCAGCCTGCTTTGCGTTCTCTGTGTTTCTGCCCTTGGGTTAATAGATAGAGGTGGTTTCTCTGATGAACTCCTTATGTTTGGGATTCATTTTTCTAAAGTATACATAGCCAATGATATAGGTAACAATTTGGTTAATTGCCTGTTTGAGGGTAGAATTGAAATCTAATTTACTTAACATTCATCCATAAGAGACACCTATGGAACAGGCCATTAAAGGGGGCTTTATATTGTATTGCACTGTAGTGTATTGAATTATATTGATTATGTGCAAGGACTGTGCCTTTCATAGTGATTCCCTAAAAATATTTTTGGGGAACATCATGCAACCTTTCTTGCACTACACGCAGAGGAAGTTCTCCATCCCTTTCTGCACTTAGGTAGCCAGCTTATTAAAGGTATTAATTTCAAGAAGGCAAACTCTGATTCAGGATATGTTTGGAAATGGACATCTCTAACCGTTCATGCACAGTAAGGTTTGATCTTCATCTCTGTCTAGCGTTGCACTCATAGACTGAGAAAGTGTCATGTACTGAATCCACCTCAATAAGAGACTGGAACTGTAACATGGGCATCGGAGAGGAAGTCACCCAGAGCCATTGGCAGGATTTCCAGGGACTGAGGTACAAGGAAATAGGTGTGATCCAGTCCATTTGATAGAAAGCAGGATAAACAGAGTAAGACAAAATTTAAACCATGCACTTGTACACACTGATGAGTAAAACCAGCAGTTTTAAAGAAGAAATCATTCTAAGTCAGACAGGATCAGTAAACTTTTTTTGTAAATGGCCAGATAGTAAATACTTAAGGCTTCATAGGCCATAGAGTCTCTGTGGCCACTACTCAGCTTTGCCATGGTAGAATGGAAACAGCCATAAACAATATGGAAATGAATGAGTGTGGCTGTCTTCCAGTGAAACTTTATTTATTAAAAATGGGTGGCAGGCTGGATTTGTCGTACAAGCCCTAGTTTGCAGACCCCTAATTATGAGCAACAGAACCATTTGGAGGGCCTGTTAAAACACCGATTGCTAACCCCACCCCATTTCTGATTCAGTAAGTTTGGGAATGGGGCTCAGTTATTTCCATTTCTAACCACTTCCCCAGGTGATGCCAGCGCTGCCCTTTGAGGGACCACACTTTGAGAACCATTGAGCTAGAGGGAAAGAGATTAGGAATGTCTCCTCTTCAGTTATTTGTTTTCTGTCCTTTGGCAGGGAGACTGAACATGTTAAAACTTAGTGTTGCCCTTATAAAATTTCAGGCAGTCATTGTTTTATAGGAACTTTGTTTCCATCTTGTTCACTCCATCTACCACAGTCTCCTTATAAATAAGTTTTCCAAACCTGAAAACCTTCGTGTGCATTTTTCTTATCAGGGTACATTCTGCTCAGCAATCGTGCTCCCAGGATTCAGGTTTTATGGTGGACAGGAGATAAGTAACGGGACAAATTCCTCCCTCTTTGTTTTTTTTTTTTTTTAAGATTTTATTTATTTATTTGAGAGACAGAGAGAGAAACAGCATGAGAGGGGATAGTGTCAGAGGGAGAAGCAGGCTCCCCGCCGAGCCGGGAGCCCGATGTGGGACTCGATCCCAGGACTCCAGGATCATGACCTGAGCCGAAGGCAGTCGCTTAACCAACTGAGCCACCCAGGCGCCCTCCCTCTTTGTTTTTAATAATAATAGCCAACACTCAGCACTGTGGCCCAAGCACTGTTCCAGGTGCTTTACATATATTCATTTATTTAACATGAGTTTCAGGGTGGTTGGAGACATGACAGAATCCTGGTCAGCTCGGGGTGGTAAAATGAATCTGTTATGTGTTGATCTATGCCAACGTGTGTCTTCTCGCTGGTTTACACTCATTGCTTCCCACTTCCTTCTCATTCTGGCTTCCTGCCCCTGAAGGAGAAGAATAAAAAACTTTCCTTTCAGCTGAGTCGGGGGACTTTCTTGGGCAGCAGTGACTGCTGGTGACATCAGCATGAGTAGCCCTCCGTGCTGGGGGGCTGTGAGGAGGGCCGCACCGGCTGTGAGGGCCAACTGACCTGATTCTAATTGCCGACATTGAGCTGATGTTATTCTTGGCCCGGGACAGAGCGATTACTCAGTAGTTTCTGTTAAAGTGATCCTTTGTTAAACTTCTGCTCCCAGCCCCCCTCTTCTTCCCTCCCACTCTCTTCTCTGCCTCATCCAGACTGAAAAAAGCCCAAAAAGCAGAAAAATTAAGGACATTTTGATGGCCAGGGCAGAATTGCTGAAGTTTCTTTTAACAACAGAGCGGAGGGGGGGGGGGATTTTAAATACATCTTAATTTTTCACTGGTTCCGTCCTCTGTCCAGAGCCCTTCAATTGTTAGTAGACTTAATTTTGGACATAGTGAGACAACTCAAGGTGAGAGAAGACTGTGTACCCTGAACTCCTTTCATCCTTCCATTCCATCTGTCCTTTACTTCCCCCTTCCCACCGTGCTCTCTTCTGTTGGACTGAGCTAGATCAGTAAGGGCCAACAGAAAGTAACGGTCCTGTAACAAGTGTGGGGGGTGGGCAGCTCTGGGTTCATACCACAGGGTCTTTCAGTTTGCTAGTACATCTTGAGTGCCATATGTAATGAGCTTTTTGCTAATGGTATGTGTGTCCATGCACAGCCTCACAGGTATGGAAAGGATTTCCATATAAGCCCAGCCAAGTCTTGTTATACTGCTCCTAAAAGTCCATTGCATGTGTCTAGAAAAATTCTGCCCCCCTACAGGAATGAATACTGTTTCTCCAAGGCTTCAGCTGCTGTGTGTTTGTTTTGTGGGGGAGGGGAAAGAGAGAGAAATTCAGCAGGCACCCGGACTTTTCCAGGCAGCCAGCAATAACATGCTAGCTCCTCAGCATGGCACAAAGAGAGCAAGCAAACAGGCTGGCTGTGCGGGGGGAGTCTTTCTACATCCTTCTAACAGAGTGTCCAGGAGGAAGATTGGACTGGGATATTCAAGAGGAAGAACTTATTCGTGTGTGCTTAAGTTCCTGCAGCATGTTGGCCTGTCATAACCTACTGCTGATTTGTTTTGTTTTGTTGGGCATTTTGTTCCATTTTGGTTTTCCTTCTGACTTTTATCAGGAACTCATACAACACTTAGTTTCTAGATGATGATGATGATTGATTGATTGATTTTCCTAGAACCATTTGATTTAGTAGATTTTGCCAAGCCAAACTCTTTTCTTCTTACCTAATAAAAATATGTTGAAAATATGTGAAATGATACGTGTAAAACTACATTTAGCTGTTTGGGAAATAGGCCCTCTGGACAGGCTTTGGAGTCAGATAATCTTCCATTTAAATCTTGCTTCTGTCCAGCCCATGCCTGGGACAGGCTATTC
This sequence comes from Leptonychotes weddellii, assembly GCF_054177405.1. Lineage (NCBI taxonomy): Eukaryota > Metazoa > Chordata > Mammalia > Carnivora > Phocidae > Leptonychotes > Leptonychotes weddellii. The sequence goes on along the minus strand of NC_138377.1, from coordinate 23,247,968 downwards.
AAACTTTTCTGGACCTCAGTTTGCTTATGTCTGCTAAGGAGATGATAACATATATCTGTGCGTATCATGAGGATCGCGATTCTCAGGATGTTACCAGGTGTCAGGCACTGAGCTGGGACTTTTATTTGTGTTATCGCATTGAATCCTCCCAGTTGTCCTCTTATAAGCCCCACTTTACAAACAAAAAACCAGATAATCACTTCAGGTGACTTTCTCAGGGTCACATAAGTAATAAAAGGAAGAGTGGTTTTTTAACCCAGGTGTGCAGCAGGCATAGCATGCAGCCTCCACACTATCACGCTGTATGTGACCATCCTGACGATACGGTAAGGCATTCATGTATATTTTATACACACACACACACACATTAATCTATGTGTATTATTACATAAATTTTTAAGTTGCAGTTCATACATCCACAGGTGTACTTACTGACACCTATAAAACTGTATTTGAAAAGTCCTCTTCAGGTATCGTAACTAGCCTGCTACCATTCATCATATACACGGTCATAAAGGAGAAGGTCTACTGAACATATATAAACTCAGGTCTAGACATTCTCCCACGTATCTCAGATTCTTAAAGAAATGTCTTAAGAAAGTGTTCCTTTAGAACTCTTGGAAACACCCATAGTTTACCCTCCTTTGTGGTTTTATTTTTTAGTAATAGGGTTAGGGACTACTGAGTCGTGCAGTATCCTGAAATATGTTCTAGAAGTTTGAAGATTCAGAACACTTGTGTGGGTTGTTATTAATAACATAGGAGTTATCTTTTCAGTTATCACATTGTCCTTTCAACCCTGTTATTGTGTTTCTGTGATGGTGTTTCTGAGAAGACTACTGGGAAACATGACCGGTGTCTACAAATGTGACTACCATAGGTGATAATTTTGCATGATTACTCTTATGCTTGCTTTTTCAATTCCATATAAATTTGATTCTTAATGCATTGTTATAATAGAGATATCAGTTTGTTATGCTGATTCATCACTACTAGTAATAGAGGTCCGCTGATTACCACCCGCCTGCTTTCTAAGTTGCTGCTGGAAAGTGCCCGTCTGGAATCTTGGAGGCAGGAAGGTGAGGGGCAGGGAAACGGACACAGTGTGAGTGCCTCCTGTGTGCTGGATGTAACACTATCGCCATCCCACTGACGAGGGAGCTCAACGAGTTTAAGAAACTTAAACAAGGTTGCATCGCTAGCTAATTACAGAGATAATATTCAGACCCAGTCAGAGAGCTCCCAAAGCCCTTTTCCACTCTACCACCCTCCCTCTTGAGAGAAGTGACTCTATAATTTGCTTTTTGTGTTACACATTTATCATCAGTCAGATAAGGCATTCCAGATTTATTGATGCTGCTGCTACTATAGACCCATACACACAAATATAAAAGAAAGGGTCAACGTAATGAATCAAAGTATAGAACTCTGCTTGGCTGTGGGTATGTTAAAAGGCAACTGTTCACCTACCAGCTGCTTGGGATCAACCTTGTTTGTTGTATAGCCTTAACATGTGGTTTTGCTCCTGCTGCCTGGCGACCAGTTTTGTTCTCTGTGCTCACTCTGTGACCCGTGGTTTGTTTTTCTTTGTCTGTGGGCATATGGGGGACTCACAACTGTAACTCTGTGAGATAATGAAAGACCTCATCCTTAAATATAAAGAACCACGTCCATCTGAAGTGGACGCAGCCCTAGGAAGAAGCTCAACAAATGGATGACAGCAGGTTCTATGCAAGATGCACAGTAGGTCAACCATGTGAGATTCTGAGCCAAATAAGACAAACCATACATCTGAAGGCAGAGACAATTTAGATACTTATAAATTCTGATTTTAAAGTTGTGAGGGAACTTAGAGGTTGCCTTGTCTGATTATTTCATTTTACTCCTCAGGAGATATAAGACACAGACACATCATCAGAAGAACAAGGACCCTGATAGAGAAATAATTCCCTACAACTACTAGCTAACAAAAGATAAGAGACAATTGAAAACAATGCTATGAATTATATCTTTTTAAACAATTGAACTCTCAATCTGGGGTCATTGCTGATCTTTTGAGGTTATCTTTATTTATATATGTTCATATATACTTTAACTTTTAAAATAAGTAATAAAAATTTGCTTATAGACAAATTTTTTTCAAGCTTTCATTCTTGGAGTAAAGCTAGTGAAATCTGGGTCTTTTAAATGTATCTGATGAAAATTGGACACATTACTACGTTTGCTTTAGATTTGCTTTGGAAGGGAAATATGATTTCAGTGGATTTGCATTTGAAGGGAATCAGCATAACATAAATAAGGAAGGCTGTGTTGCGTAATGGAGCTCTGAAATCAGACTCTTTGTGGGCATGGATCCTAGCTTGCTACTTAGTAGATGTGCCATCATGACAAATTATGGAAGCTTTTTGTGCCTTGGTTGCTTCCTCTGTATATAGAGATGATGACGGGACCCACCTCAGGGGTTGGGAGGATTAAATGAGATAATAGCACGTAAAGTGTTTAGGGGAATGTTGACCCAGGATAAAAGCTCAATAAAAATTCATAGCTCTTGGGGCACCTGGGTGGCTCAGTCATTGTCTGCCTTTAGCTTAGGTCATGATCCCAGGATCCTGGGATCAAGCCCTGCATAGAGCCCTGCATCGGGCTCCCTGCTCAGCGGGGGGGATTCTGCTTCTCCCTCTGCCCCTCCCTCTGCTTATGTTCTCTCTTTCTCTGTCAAATAAATAAAATCTTTTTTGAAAAATTCATGGCTCTTATCATGATGTATTACTTTTTTTTTCATCGTGGTAAAAACACATAGCACAAATTTACCCTCTTAATAATTAAGTGTATGATACAGTATTGTTGACTATGAACATTGTTGTGTAACAGATCAATAAAACGTTTTCATCTTGCATGACTGAAACTCTATATTCATTGAACAACTCCCTGTTTTCCCCTCCACCTGGCCCCTGGCAATGACCATTCTATTTTGTGTTTCTATGAGTTTGATTACTTTAGATACCTCATATAAGTGGAATCATACAGTATTTGTCTTTTTCATGACTGGCTTGTTTCACTTAGCATAATGTCCTGAAGGTTCATCCATGTTTTAGCATATTACAGGATTTCTTTCTTTTTTTAAGGCTGAATGATATTCTATCATATGTATGTACATTTTCTTTATCCGTTCATCTGTTGATAGGCATTTAGATTGCTTCCACATCTTAGCTGTTGTGAATAATGCTTCAGTGAAAATGGTTATGCAGATATCCCTTCTATTATGTATTACTTTTTTTTTTTTTTTTGAGAGTGTGTGAGCAGGGGGCGGAGGGACAGAGGGAAAGGAGAGAGAGAAAATCTTAAGTAGACTCTACACTTAGTGCAGAGCCCGACACAGGGCTTGATTTCACTTGATTTTCCCTGAGATCATGACCTGAGCTGAAACCAAGAGTGGGCCGCTTAACTGACTGAGCCACCCAGGCACCCCTATTATGTATTACTTTTAACCTTAAATATACATAGCATTGTAATTTCAATTTCAGGGTTTTAGTTACCCCCCCTTCCCTCTGCCAGAAGCAGAAGTTGGTTAAAATGATATTAAAGTGTTTAGGAGAAGTTCAAGGCTCATAAAGTATTAATTGGCTACTTTTTTTTACTTATATTTACATATTTGAACAATTGAAAATAAATGCAAATTAATTCGTTCACAATTGCTAGTGGGATATGAGAAGAAAAAGTAGAAAGGATGATTAATACCATGATGGGCTGCTAGTGAGGGAAGGTCATCTACATTACATCTTAGGGCTACTTAATTTCACCAGGTCTTCTGGTCATTGACTGCAACTCTGGCCTTAGCCAGCTGCCTCATGGTTGGACTTCTTTGGTCATAACACACACCTGGCCCAAAATCAGTTCAGTTGTCTTGATGCTGTTGAAAAACCAACTCAGAGACTACTGCTGGAATCTTTGGTTTTATCGGATGACAGAGTCTGAGGCTCAGGAGCATATCTAAGTATCTATTAATGACCGGCATTGTTTCTCAAATATACAAGTAGAGTTGACTTAGGAACTGCCTAAAACACAGTGGTTTTTGTTGGTGAATAAATTTTCATTACAGGTAAGCAGCTGTATTCACATCCTGGCGAGCAGATCATTTGAATTAATAACAGCCTTCAGTCTTAGTTGCTAAAGAAGACAGAGCCTCTTAATTGGTTTTAGAAATAAAAGGATATGCCAGAGAACTTCTGATATCTTTGACCACTCAAAGCCCTATCGCAGGTATTCACGTCATCAGTCTCTCTCTGTATGAACAGTAGCATCTTCCGGGTTTCTGCCCCATCCCTGTCAGGGTTATAGCACTGCTCCCTGCCTTGTCCACAGCACCAGAAGTTGTACTCTGTTTCTCTTGCTCAGCCTCCAGTCTTGTCCCAGCTGACAAACATTGTGAATGGAAGACGGCCAAGAACTCCATACAGTGTGAGACAAAGGCCTTTTGGAAGCTTGCTTTTGCTAAAATAGAAACAGCTACCCTCACCCTCACCTTGGCCCCCACCTTTTTACAGCATCATATGATTGCACAAAAGACACAATGTGTTCTTTGCATTGAACAGCTCTTGGCTGGTTGTAGTAAGGTGAGTGATTAGCATCTGACATGCTCAGGAAGATACACCATCCCAGTACTTGAGCTGCCAGAGAGCAACATTCTAGAAGCAGTTTTGTGTACTATGTAATGGGAACTTTATCCAAGTTAGGATAAAATCTCAGTGGGGAGAATAATGCATAAAAATGTTTTCTTTTCTGGAACCAAAGTAAAAGGGGTAGAAAGAGACTTAACCCATTGAAGTAGAGTTTAACATTTCCCTACTTTATCTCCCTTAATTTAAAAAAAAAAAAATGAATTTAGAGTTATTTCACAACAAAGAGTTATCCAGCTCTACTTCATCACCAAGAAGCCCAAGTAAAGACAAAAAGAAGTGTTTTTCTGGAAGGAATTAAAAAAGAAAAAAAACCTCCCAGAATTTAATCTCTGAACAGTATTATCTTTCTAGTAAGAGAGCCCAGATCTTGCTTCCCCATAACCTTCCAAGTTGCAGTCTGTGTTCTGTCTATCAGAAATTCCTCCTTCCCACCCACGAGTACCCTTCTGTTGTGGGAGAAGGAGGGCCTTTCCAGTCTTTGGCCTAGGGCCAAGCCAACCCTCAAACTGTGGTTTTCTCTGAGTCTCCTTACTGAAGCATGGCTGTTTCCCACACCCAATAAAGAAGCAAAAGTCTTGTATATGTTGACCAGGTCTTGAGTGGAGGCCAGTGCTTACACAGCTCTCACATTCCCGGGCATTGACTGATGACGGTGTAGCCCCCTTCCCGGTTGTTAACCCACAAGTGCAGCGCGGTAGTATTGTGCATCCAAACCTCACCTTTCTTAGGATTTATACAGAGAGAACTTTATCTAATTCTTCTGTCCATTTATGAATGAATATCAGGACAAAACAATTCACATAATCTGTCGTTGAGGGAATTGTAGGATTGGGGCCAATATGCTATGAGAGGCCTGGGGAGGCAGATTTCTGCCAACAGTCTAAATAAAGTCATTTATATATCTGCTTTTTAACATTGCCTAAGTACTTTCCTGGGTTTCTTCTTATCAAATGTGATTGCTTTAATTTCATTATGCATACGCTTGGTTTTGGTGAAATACCTGGGAACTTGTCTACATTACTGACTCTTTGGAATTTTAGATGGTACAGAATTGTGAGCATTTCATTATCCATTCAGTATATTAAAGTATGGTTACTGAACAGCAACTGAGAACCTAGAGGCTTTTTTGCTGTATTTGGATAGAGTATCTGCTTTTTTGAGATGCAGTACATTTATGTTATATTAAGGCTTAAACAAGCATGACTCTTTGGTAGATTGAGGATTATATCTCAGCTCAGTTAGGATTTCATTTTGCTGCATCTAGCAGACCCCTCTCCCTGCTATGGCTTACCAAGTTCGAGGTTTTTTTCCCCCCATATAATCAGAAATCTAGAGTTAGGCTCTCCTGAACTCTGTGGTACTGTCAGGAGCCCATGCTTTTCCTATCTTTATGCTTTGCAATCCTTAGGAAGGATTTTACCCGATGCTAGCTAGATATCCATATTCTGGGTGGGAGGAAGAACAGTAAGGGGCAAAAGTTGTGTCCTAACCCAGTTTGCCCCTCTTTAAAGAGCTTTCCTGGAAACTGCACCTGGAAATTTCTGTTTATATCTCAGAACTATGTCACATGGTTGTTTCTAAGTACAGGAGAGATTGGGAAATACAATTTTTTAGCTGGGCACACATCATTACCCAAACAAAATAAGGGCAGTATTATTAGGAAAAAGGAAAGAAGTGTTAGTATCCAGGCAAGTGACAGTCTCGTAAGCAATAAATTCTCCTAATTCCTTTTGTTATTTGAGGTAAAGACTGATCTTATCACCCCAGAACATCAATATCTAAAGGCCTGCCATAAAATTTGCATCTAGGAAGATGAATTATTTTTTATTTTTATTTTTTTAAGATTATTTATTTATTTATTTGACACAGAAATAGAGACAGCTAGAGAGGGAACACAAGCGGGGGGGAGTGGGAGAGGGAGAAGCAGGCTCCTGGCCAAGCAGGGAGCCCGACGCGGGGCTCGATCCAGGACCCTGGGATCATGACCTGAGTCAAAGGCAGACGCTTAACAACTGAGCCACCCAGGCGCCCCAAGATGAATTTATTTTTGTTTGGGATCTACAGAAGGGCTTACTTATATTTTGTGGCTGAGTATAAGTTGAACACAAATAATACACTAGGCCCTATTCAAAGTCCAGAGAATGGTCCTAGTACAAGATTACATCTCTATGTAAAGACAAACTTGCCTGTTTTCTTGTTATAGGAATTTGGTTGTTGAAAAAAAAAAAAAAAGTGAGTAGTGGTTACAATACAAGTTTTGTTATTTGCATCCATGGGATAAATGTTTATTAAGCACCTTTTATGTACAAGGCCGTCTAGGCACTGTGAGTGAAACAAAAAGTAATCAGATGTCAATCCAGCCATCTCCAGTGTGCATTGTCCAGAAGGAGAGAAAAGTACATACATCAGTGTCCATAGTACAAGGTAGAATGTACTAAATGTGATAAGACACATACAAATAAATTGTTACAAGCATTCAAAAGAGGAAAAGATTATTCCTGCCAGAGAGAAGTGAGTAAATATGATCTGGGGAACCTAAACACATGTTTTCATTTTAAGAGTTTGCTTTCACGGCTAGTGAGCATCATCCTAAGACTAGAAAAATATGTTGATAAATGCATAACCAACTGCCAGTCACAGATCATTACAGATAGGCAGACTTGCATGTCATCCCATCCTTTGGTTCCTCAGTAAACTGAGGTGGAGGTTTAGGGAGGAATGGAGCATTTGTTGAGTGTCTACTATAAGCCTGGTATTTGGTCTATTACAAGAATCCTTTAATGAATGCCTGGGCTAGATTTACATATGTAATCTTCATTTAATCCCCAATAATCCAGCAAAGTAATTCTAATTGCCGATGAGGAAGCTAAAGGCCAGAGAAGTTCAATAACTTGAAAAGGTCACCCCGTTTATAAGTGACAGAGCCCACATTTGCACCCAGGCACGTTTGACTGCAAAGCCATGCTGTTTTCCACTTACCTGAGTCTCTGCCTTTCACTCATGACCAAATCTGGATTTGTAGGCATGGTAAGTGTTGAACAGTGAACTGCTTCTTTAGTCCGGCCTAATAGTGAGTGCTGTACCCACCTGGTTGAAACTTGGGTGCCATTTGGATGCTTCGACTTGTATTCAGAGTTAATTTTGTTACCTGCTTAAATCTTAAGAGAATTGGACTTTCTTTTGACCTTTGAATAATTTATTTTTGTAATAAGTAACTACATATAGATGGTACAAAATTCAAAAGGATATAAATGATATATAGTAAACAGTTAGTTTCCCTCTCTCCTGGACCCCCAGCTAACCAGTTCTCTTCCATGGAGGTTACTAGGTTTTTTTGTATATCCTTTCAGAATTGTTCTGTGCAGATACCAACCTTATGTGTATGTTTTTCTGTGTGTTTGTGTATCTGTGTGTGTTGGTGTGTGTATATATATATGTGTGTGTGTGTGTGGTTATGCATATTCTTTTTTCTTTTTACAAAAATAGGTGCTTATTATACTCACACTGTTCTGATCTTGCTGTTTTGTTTTTATTTTTTTATTGTTATGTTAATCCCCATACATTACATCATTAGTTTTAGATGTAGTGTTCCATGATTCATTGTTTGTGCATAACACCCAGTGCTCCATGCAGAACATGCCCTCTTTAATACCCATCACCAGGCTAACCCATCCTCCCACCCCCTCCCCTGATCTTGCTGTTTTTATTAATTTTTTTATTTGTATTTAGATGTCCCAGCAGGATTTTTTAGCAAAATAAAAACTCAGTGATCTTGAAAATATGGTTCAGTTGTCACCTTGGCAACATGTACTGAATGGATGTTCTTTACTGATGGCAGTTCCTTTTTACAGCATGAAAAGTTGCACTCCATAAGGAATATTTTCATTTCCAAGAGCCTGTGGCTAACAATGGCTTTTCCTCTCTGCTACTCATTCAGTGAATTTATCTATGGATGGCTGCTGTAGAGCTCTTCAGCCCTCTGAGCAAATATACCTTTGTGTTGATCTTAGATTCATTTAGCAACTAGTATTCGACAGTAATTTTACTTTGAAAGTGTTTTATTTCATTTTTTCAAAGATTTTATTTTTAAGTAATCTCTATACCCAGCTTGGGAGACTTGAACCTACAGCCCTGAGATCAGCTCTACCGACTGAGCCAGCCAGGTGCCCGTGAAGGTGTTTTAAAATGTAAAGTCTTTTTTTTTTTTTTTAAAGATTTTATTTATTTACTTGAGAGAGAGCTAGCGAGAGAGAGAGCACAAGTGAGAAGGAGAGGAAGAAGCAGGCTCCCTGCTGAGCAGGGAGCCCGGCGTAGATCTCTATCCCAGGACCCCGGGAACATGACCTGAGCCGAAGGCAGACGCTTAACCGACTGAGCCACCCAGGCGCTCCTAAAATGTAAAGTCTTACGTCACTCTTTAGGTCAACAACAAGTTACTATGTCAGAAAAGTTACTAACAGAACTTTTCTGTTCCAGCCCCCTCTCTCCACCCACTCTGCTCACTGTACCATTACCACACCGGCTTCTTTCCACTCGTCTTCTAGAGGAGTTCACAGTTCTCCGAGTGCGCTGGAGTTGAGTCGAGCTTCAAGCCACTTTTGTTTTGTGCGTTATTTCTCATGCTTGACACCCAGTAGGAGACATTCATTAAATATTTGTTGAATTTAACAATGAAGGAAACAAAGGCTGAGAGAGACCAAATGCTGTTCTGATTGCTGCAGGTGGAGAATACACAGTACCCAGATATCCTGATTCCTAGCCCAGTGTACTTCCAACAAGACCATCTCAACTCCATGCTTCCAGAGATTTCCCTTCTCTGAATGTGGCCCTGCACTGGCATTATTAGAGAAATTTGTCCTAAAAAATTACAGCAAATGGGTTGTAAAGGGCATCTCCATTGCCCGTCTTTTTTCTTTCTCTTGTAGGCCATCTTTGGCAGCCAGGCACTCTCTAACTCCAGTTTGTGGACAATAAATAATGGTGCAGCTTGCAGAATTTCAAGTGCTACAGCTGGTGGCCAGAAGCCAACCACTCTGCCACAAAAAGTGGTGCCACCTCCAAGTTCTTCCTCCTCGCTGGTCCCCAAGCCCCCAGCCAATCACAAACAAGTCCTCAGAAAGACGACATCCCAGAGGGCCTCCAAGTAAGTTTTCCTTAATCTTCTGTTCAGTTTCTTCTGAGTTGTATCAATTCTGTGCTAAGAGTACTCTTTATTTAGGAGGCCTTCAAAATCCTTTGTACTGAAATGTTGAAGACAGGAACCCCTGCTGGGGACTAAAAGTTAACTATGGTTCTCAGCCTGGGCTGTAAGTCAGAATCACCTGGGGAGCCAGTGAACCCTGCCAAGGTCGGGTTTATAATTTCATATAAAATTCAGTACTCCTCCCCCCCCCCACCAACCCTTGTTTGTTGTTTACTCCTAGGTGTTTGAATGTGAAAACACTGGAATTGGATTTCATGGGGGCAGGGGTGGGAGTTAACTTCATTGACATTAGTCAGCAGGCTCTCTAGAGCAACTTATTTCTAATACCTTTTGTAGTATGCCCATTTTACCTCAAAAAGGCATTTCCATGCCTGAATCAAATTTTTTCACATTCCTTCCTTCACTCTATTTCCAGTCATATTTTAGCTAACGAACCAGAAATAGACTAATAAAGAGTAGTAGTTCTGACAGCCCTTCTCCATTTAAAATTGGGGAACTTTTCAAAGATGCCTGTAAGAAGCAGGCATTCCCTGGTGGATAAACGCCTAGAGGGGGTTTGTGTATTTCTCTTGCTCTCATTAAGGCTCTCCATTCATTTGTCCTTCGCAAAATCAATTTTAGTTGTAAGAACGAATCCTAGGACATAGAAAATGCAGTTCCTCTTTTTTCCGCCTTGGACAGTGAATCAAATTCTGGATTTGGATGGAAACCAATCCCTCGTGGCTGTTTTAATTATACTGCTGCCATTATTCATTTATCCAACAGATATTTACTCGGTGCCTACTAGGTGCCAAGTGCCGTTGTAGGAATAAATGGCATTGTAATGACTTTACAGAACTCTCTGGAGCAGTAGAGAAGGGTAGTCGGAAGGGGGCAGGTTGTGGTCGAAGGCCAAGAGCACAGTAAGAAGGAAGCTGTATGGCTCCTCACCCTGGCAGGAGTAGAGGTGAGTCCTTAAGGGTGCAGCCTCTGGAGCCAGACTGCCTGTGTTAACACCCTCACTCCACAATTTACTAACTGGAGACCTTTGGCAAGTTGCAAGGTCCTTAATCTGTTAGCCTCACTTTCCACAGTTCTGAAGTGGAGATAATGAAGAGTATCTTCTTCATAGGACATTGCTAACTCTTAGCAGAGTTAATACACGTAAAGTACACAGAACAAGACCTAGCCCACAGAAGAACTCAGTGAGCCTTAGTTGCCATCATAAGCATTCCAAAACCATGCTCCCTTTCACAGGTTCGAGAAGCCCACAGTTAGGTAGGAAAATCCGTGAGTCAGATATGAATGTTGAATTTGCTGGTGAGCTCCCTGTTTGTGGCTCCTCTGAGTATTGCCAGCAGCCTGAGATGGCCCACGATGGCCTGTGTGGCTGGCTGGTCTGCCCCTGGGCAGGGAAGAGGGGGGAGCGGGAGGTGGGCTCTGTCAGCAGGCAGCAGCCTGGACATTTGAAGATGCCATCCACTGCCCTGAACTCATTGCTGGCAAGAGAACTCTTCAGCCTTTAGAGATGGAATTGCAGCTCTATGGACAAACTTTGCTGCATTTTTGTGGTTTCTTCTCTCTGACAGGCAGGAGTGTGGGAAAACCGGAAACAGCTCAGCACCAAAAATGCACAGAAGGGGGGAAAAAAGCAAGATTTCTTCAGAATTTAAGAAATATAATCCAAGTATCAAAAGGCATGCTGTAAGGCGTTGTTCCAGGAAATAGTTTCCAATTTGCCTTTAAAATTCTAGCACAAGTCTCTGAAGCTAAATAAGTTAGTACTAATGGAGACCTTAACATTTCTCTCACTTACGTGTAAAATGCACAGTGTTGTGAGGGCCCCACTGTTTTTAATATTCTTCGGTCTTTTAGGAAAAGGAATAACATCGTTCTTATCTGACTCGACTCAATGAAAAGTTCCCTCTAAAAAGTATTTGGATAAAGGTTTTTTAAAAATCACCTTTTTATTTTATAGTAATTTCAGATTTACAGAAAGGTTGTAAAGACTGTACACATGAAAACAAGAACACCCAGTTCTCCCCATTGTTAACATCCTGTATGACCATGGTACATTTGAAGAAGGTGCCGTACTGAAAAACTGTCATTGGTACATTATTATGAACTATAAACTCCATACTTTATTTGGATTGATGAAGTTATTTTTAATCTAGAGAAAACTTTCATGGCCCCTGAAATTAGGATCCTTGAGTATGAGTCGATAATATTCTTATTGTTCTAAAGTAATTCATGTTCCTAGCCAGCCTAGCAAGTTACTTAACATTTATGTGACTTCATTTCCTATTTAAAATAGGGATAATAATAGTACCTGCCTCATGGGGTTATTAAGAGAAATAGATGAATTAACGTCAAGCACAAATACGGTGCCTGGTACATAATATATGCTGAATAGGTGTTCGGCATTATACTGTATCATACTTAGGTTAATTACTAGGGTGGCATTTCAAGAAATTTTCATGTAACTTTTTACTTTCTTCCTGCAAGATACATTGCTTCATTTGCTGGGAGCTCATTTCGGCCTTTATTCTGGCTCAGTTCAGATTAATCAGGAACCCTCAGTTATGAGTGGTGATACTGAGTCACACTCAGGAATGCCCTAGTTGCCCCAAGAGACACAACTAATGAGAAGTTGTAATGAGCTATTGACCGTGCCAGGCCCTGTGTTTTTGGGTTGAACTTCAAACTTCTCCTAGCACAGAAGTTGGCATTGGACAAATATAGAAGCAATTTCCAAGAGCATCAAAGTTTCCACATCCTAGAGGGTTGAGTTTACAGAACAATAGAACATAAAAGATGGAATGTCGTTTGGATGTTGATGCAAAGGGAGTTGAGAATCAGAGCAGTGGGGTCCTATTTCTTTATGATAATATTCAAGTGACTTTCCCTCTAAAGGTTTCAGTTTCCCATCTGTAAAACAAAACCACTGTCCCCACTGAGTAATTAACCAAAATAACTTGTTTTCTGTCTGTTCCATTGAAAACTTTTTATGAGCACATTCGTTTTTTAATCCTGTTGCTTTACAGCCATTTCTTCATCCCCACTTGGCCCAGAAAGTCTTTGTTGTAGTTCTCAGATTCATATACTTTTATTTCCTTTAGCTAAATCTCCTTGGTCAGTTCTGTGAAGAGAACGATTTAAACTTTTTTTCCCCTTTCCATAGTGCCAAGAGCCTTGCTTGATTTTCCTCTCTAGTGTTTGCAGCACGTCATAATTTAGTACCCACTTCAGATCCTCCTTTTACAACTATTTGTGGTATTTCTCCCAAACAGCTGAACCAAGAGGGATGACAGGCTAGGAGCAACTACACGCCTATGAACTGTGTCTTCCTTGTAAATGACCTTTTTCTCAGAGCCAGAATCGTACTCTCCAGGAAATATAGAGAAAGAAACCTGAGGAGATTCAAGTTTGCCAGGGACATGGGCAAAACTCATGGACTAGCCATGACTGGGAAGGGCAGAGTCAAAGCTGTGGTACCTGGGGCTTCTCTGAAGAAAGAAAACTGCGAAAAAAAACCCAGACTTAGCTAAAGTGCTTTTCTTTAAATAGCTGGGATTAAATGCCCAAGTTGTAGGATATTCTGCATCAGGGTGACCTCAGTGGAAATTGAAGGTAACTTCTGTGTCAGCACCCAGGACAGTGGTGTTTGTTAATGGCTGCTGGGCATCGGGAAGGGAAGGAGGGTGGCCAGGAGCCCAGCAGCATGGGGAGACTAGTACCAGTTCATGGGACCTGAATATGTATTGATATGAGCAATATGATGAAAGATGCAAAGATGCTCAGAGATTAAGGTCAGAGAGATATAAAAATGAGGATCAGGTTTAAAAAAATATGCTCTATCTTTTTAACATATGAGTCATTAACTAATGTGAGGCAAAGTGATCAAGAGTTCTAACAGTCCAAAAGTAGGTTCTTGATGTGAGGATCCAAGGAGTCATATTGTAGCCAACCATCTTCTGTCAGTCTTTCAGCCTTTTTTATTATGTGTAGTTTCAAGAAATACGATCAAATCTGTGGCATATCCATCCTTAAATACAGGATTCTCTAAATTATGTATTTCCAAAATATATAATGCTAGACTTTTAGTGCTGAAAGATAAAAGACTGCAGGCATAGTGAAAGGCTGTGAGTGGAGCAAGGTCCACAGGTGGTCAGTGGCAGAGCCAAAGCCGAATCTGGGTCACCTACTGTGCTAACCCCAGACTCTTCCCAATAGACCACTGATTTCAAAGGCCCCCCACCAACCTGTTCAGATCCATTCTGTACAGCAAATGACAGGTTAATCATCCTAAAATACTGCCTCAGGGAAAATGCAATGTAAGCACTTAAGAGCACGCTCCCTTCTCTTTCCACACCAGTTTTACTACTTAAGTGGCCACTGAAATACTCAAAAGGGGGAAGAATTATTGTCACTCTCCTACTGAAGTGTTGGGAGAACTTCTGTTAGATGTAGCACAAGAAGGATTGAATTGAACAATACTGAAGGCTTTTATATACTTCCTTCCTGTGAGAGTGAAGTCTAGGAAATGACTGGGAGACCTGGAATATACCAGACAACACCCTGTCACTCTAAGGGGAAGGTCCTGGAAGTACAAAGAAAGGGGGTGGGGGGAGCTAGTCAAGGGGTCTGCCACTTAGACTCTTTCCTCTATCAGCCCTTAGCATTTGGACCTCAGTGGTGGCGTTAGGAGATCTTAGGGTTTTGCTTTTGGCATGGATGATGACATCGGTCAGAGAACTGGGTGCTATTACCACACCGAACCAGAAGTTGCTGCTGGCATGTGTATGGTCCAATGAGGAGAGGAAGTACATGAGAGTCATGGAATGATGGGTCTTCCTTTGGTGATTCATACTTGGGTAATTTAAATTAAAATCTTACTTCTCATCCCTGCCACTGGGATGTAAAAACAGTTGTTAAAATGGTAATATAACTGGGGCACTTGGTAATATAATGGGTGGCTCCGTCAGTTAAGTGTCTGCCTTCGGCTCAGGTCCTGATCCCAGGGTCCTGGAATCGAGCCCCGTGTTGGGCTCCCTGCTCAGCAGGGAGCCTGCTTCTCCCTCTCCTCCCCGCTCATGCTCTCTGTCACTATCTCTGTCACTATCTCTGTCTCTCTCTCAAATAAATAAATGAAATCTTGTTTTTAAAAATGGTAATATACCTGTTGGATATTTCCCATCTCTCACTTTTCTTTCTTATCGGAGTAGGAAAATCTTTTAAAAATATTTGGGCAGGATCTTATGGATTTTATAGAATCCAAATCAGTTCCTCCATGATCATAAGTCTTTAATGGCAAACTTAGACTTTCCTCTCTGAGGATGGGCAAATATTTAAAAAATCTTGGGGCATAGGAATAGATGGTATAGCTTAAAAGAGAGCTCAATGCAGAAGACTCAGGGGAGCTGCCAACCTCTGAAATAAGTTCAAGCAAGCAAGAAAACAGCATTTTAGAAAATCCTTAATGTGTATTCTTTTTTTTTTTT
>NC_138377.1:23171128-23232106 GCF_054177405.1 Leptonychotes weddellii | reverse complement strand
TGTGTGTGTGTGTGTGTGTGTGTGTGTGTATACCACATCTTTATCCATTCATCTGTTGATGGACATCTTGGCTCCTTCCATAGTTTGGCTGTCTAGACAAATCAGAGTGAAACTGCAGAATGCTGAGCATAAAGGGAAGACTTACATACTACTTGAAAGAAAATTCACAAAGGAACCCAGAATACTGGCATTCTTTTCTTCAGCAATAATAGGTGGCAGAAGACATGAGCTAATAGCTTCAGAGTGTTGGGGTAAAGTAACTTTCAGTCTAGAATTTTATACCCAGCTAAACTGTCATTCAAGAGAAAAGCCAAAATACAAATAATTTGAGATATTCAAAGTCTAAGAGTATGCCACCCGTGACCTTCAGTGAAAGAATGAATTAAGGCTAGATAGGATAAAAGTGAACACAGAAGTGGTGGATAACATGAAGGCAGTGACATGCAAACCTTTTATTAAATGATAATAAGTGTTAATGACTAAAAACACAATTGTTGGTATTTCAAAAAACTAAAATGTGTTTAAGACAAAGACAAGATTGAGGGACAAAGGGATTCAGTGGATAGTGAAAATAATAGTTATAAGGGCAAGACAGAAATATTGAAGGAAAAAAGTAGAAAAAATAGCTAAATTTTACACTTAGAAAAAAACAGCTAAATAATTGACATACAATCTGTAGCTTTTAAACCAACAGAGGGAGAGAGAAGAGAATGTAGAAACTTTGAATCCAGTGGAAGGCAGGAAAAGAAAACAAAAAAGCAAAGAAAAAGGATGGTAAGTAGAAAATAAAAACTAAGATAGTAGAAATAAATCCAATTATATGAGTAGTCACAGTAAGTATTAACAGGATTATACTCTTCTATTGAAAGGTAGTTTATGAAATTGCATTTTTAAATATGTTCAGTTATAGCCTGCTTCAAAGAGAGATACTAAAGTAAAATCTCACAGTTCAAAGGATGAGAAGAAGGTAAACCATATAATATTAATTAGAAGGCACATGAGTATAGCAATAGATAAAATAGAATTAAGCAAAAAGCATTATAGGAATAAAGAAGAGCACTGGTATGCAGTTAACATCATAAATTTAAAATATATAAATCAAATGCTGGCAACAGTATAAGGAAAAATTGAAAAATTATCAATTGTAGTGGGTGATTTATTTAAATCTTCTATCAGTAACTGATAGGTCCCTCAAACAAATTTCTGAGGATTTGTAATATTTGAAATGCAGAATAACAGTTTGGTAAGTGGCTTTTCATCTTTTTCTGACCACCACTTATAATAAAAAAATAAATTTTATATGCAACATAGTAAAAATATCTATATTATGTATGTGAAACAGAAGTTTCACAAAATACTATTTCCTATTCTTTTAAAAATGCTGATGGGGTCCCCTAAATTAATTTTACAACCCCCTTGTGAGTCACAACTCATAATCTGAAAAACAATAGCTATGCATAGACTCCTGCATCCAAAAGGGAGAATATATCTTCTCTTCAAGTATGTGTTTACAAAAATTCAACACATACTATCACAAATGAAGGCTCCATACATTTCAAAAAAGCCCATATCAAACTGTTCACACTTTTTAACCATAAATACTCTTTAATTAGGGAAAATCAAAAGGTAATTTTTTTAAAAACGCTCATGTGTTTGAAAATTTTTAAAAATACAGTACATAATACCCATGTGTTAGAGAGGTAATCATAATAAAAATCATAAAACACTTAGAACTGGATGCCTATGGAAAGTGCTGTAACTTTATTAAAAAGACAAGGAAGGACGGGGCACCTGGGTGGCTCAGTCGGTTAAGCCTCTGCCTTCAGCTCAGGTCATGATCCCAGGGTTCTGGGATAGAGCCCCACATCGGGCTCCCCGCTCAGTGGGGAGTCTGCTTCTCCGTCTCCTTTTACCCCTTCCCCCCCACTCGTGCCCTTTCTCTCTTACTCTCCCTCTCCTCTCTCTCAAATGAATAAAATCTCTAAAAAAAAAAAAAAGACAAGAAGGATTGAAAATAGGTGAGATAATCATTTAACTTGAAAAACCGTAAAAGGAACAACAGTAAATTAAGATCAAAATAATGAAAATACAGAAGTCACCTAGAACAGCCAACATGTGGGAGAACAGGAGAGAACAGTGCCTCCAGCAGTGTCTGGTACATGGTAGATGCTCATTCAGCACTTGGTGAAGGAACGAGTGAAACTGACAATAAACCACAGAGGGGATCACCTCTGGAGAGACTAATATCGTAAATTAAAAAAAAGAAAAGACCCACAGAGATAGTATTAGGAATAAAAAGGAATATAGCAGCAAATATAATGGATTATGGCTTAGATAACGTGTAGTATATTTATAAAATGGAGTCTTGTACACCACTACTGCAGAGAAGTGGACCTCACGAAATGTGTCTTGAATTGGTTCTGGAACCAGATCCAGATTAATAATGTTCTACTTGTTACTGGCTAGGGATTAGCATATTAGCTTCTATTTGGCCTGACGGATAAAAGGAAGAAGCACATATCCACCTGTGTGCCTGTAGGTTGTGAGAAACTTAAGATGATTCATCTGTGAGCAAATGTTTGCTGTGAAAAGTCAGAGTACATGTTCCTTTTGGAATTAGTTCTTTAACCTAACTTTCACCTTGAGATTTCTCCTCTCCTTTGGGAATTGGACGGGGTTGGTTGGCACCAGTATTTTATAAAAATGGTCAAGTTTGGGGTTTCTTTTCAGGACCTTCACAAACGCCCCTACGCCTCTGTGCCATAGCCCTGCAGCAAGGTCAGCATTTCTAGCTCTCCTCTGCCTGCGGAATCTTGAGCATTTTTCTTGCATGGGTCCTTCCTTCTATAGAAAGGTCATCCCTGATGTGGTGGCACGGATCCAGCATAAACTTTTAGGAAACCACTGGAACAGAAAACGAGTACCTCTGTGTTAGAGATGTGGAAAGCCTTGAAAAGAACTCGAAGAGAAACAATAGAGCACCAAACCACAGTCAGTCTTATGAAGTAATGAACAAAACAGATCTTAAAGAAAGGATACCACTTTCAGAAAAGTTTCCACTGATCAAAATAATGGGCAAAAAAAAAAAAAAAAAAAAAAAACAGAGGAAACCACAAATAAAAGAAATAAAGATCCACAAAAAAGCATGTCAGAAGCCTTACCAGCAAAATGGACAGTAGGGATTGTGCTTAGTAGAACCCTCCCTGACGGGTGATGATATGTCACATAGGCCGGCTGGATCGTGGGCTCCCGATGCCAGTGGAATTCCTAGCCAGCTGTCTGATCAGCATATATTCTCAAAGTAGAGACTAGCACTAGAAGAAATCGTTCAATAATAGACGTAGACAATACTTCTGCTTATAGAGATATTATTTATTTGTAATGCATTGCTGAACAGTTTCTTTGAAAGGCCCAGAGAGGCTGTTCTCCCTTACTCAAAGTCGGGCCTTTTCTTGGACTTCAGGAAAATGCAAGAGATCGAAGGAGTAGGCAGAGTGAAGGAAGTAAATTGAATTCTGGGTTAGAAAGTTAACGCTTAATATTTAACTTTTCAAGTACTAGCCATGAATCTGTCCATTGGAAAGATCCTGCCTTAGTTGAAAAGAGCATGTCATTATTAGTGGAATTCTTCTAATTAGACATCTTCATTGCTGCAATACCTGCTACTAAGGCCATGTGTCTTATGTCAGCGCTGAAGTAGCTCAGTTCACCGGGAAGCCTGCCCTTTAGCGGCTTTTGATAATTACACAGTTCGTTCTGTGGAGACAGGTCTGAACTAAGCCGAGCACCACAGCTGAGACTGTAGGAAGCCTCAAACTCTCGACCTTGGGCTATATCTCAGGCTCCTGCATCTCCCGGAACCCACACCACTTCCAAGAGGAGCACTTAAGGAACACCATGGGACTACGTAGTCACATCTAGCACTCTTCTCGGTTTAAACTCTAACTTTTGTATAGTATAAAATTAATGGCACTTTTCTTGTCCCATCTTTTCAGTATTCCTCTCTGCAAAACTCTTGATACTTTTAGAAGTCACTTTTCTGAGCTCATCTTAGAGCTGCCTCTTCGTATTCCTTATGTACTATGGTCAGCAAGCAACAGGTAATGGGACTGCACCAGACATAACGTGTAGCTTTGCACATTCAGCTCTCCAGAGAGACAGGGAATGTGCAATTTCAGTAGCACCGGACTCCATTCAACGTTCCTCTTGGGATGGGATGGGAGATGCATCATTCCTCCCGTCTGTCTCATTTCCCACGAGCCTCCCCCTGTGCTGTGTGTTCTTCTCATGCAGAGAGCCATGTTAGATGGCAGGCCAGCCACTGTATTTGGTGCACAGGTGAAGAAATGGTGGTTTGTTCTGATGCTAAAAAGTGTATATTGGATTTATTGAGAGGTAGTTTGTCAATCTCAAATGAGACCTCTCTTCTTCAGGGAGTTGAAGAGTAATTTTGACCATGAGATTGCTGCCTGGTAGATTGCCACTTAACTACCTTTTGATTTTAATAGCAAATTGCTGTTAACTTCTATGTTCTGAATATGTCGTGGTCCTTCTTCTACAGTTTAGCACTCATATTCCACATTGAATCAGAGTCACCGAGTCACCTGACTTCATAGGCTTATAGCAAATGCAAAGATGGTTAGTATTTCCAAGTAAAAATACCAAATACTAATAAAAGTTAATGTTTATTTAGCCATTAATATAATCCCAGACACTGCACTAAGATTCACCATCTTATTTAATCCTCAACAACCCTATGAGGTGTCTTGACATTAAAGCACAGTGACTGACTTAGACAAGCAAGGGAACACATACATACCTTCCTGTGTAACTATTTCCTAAAACACAGGTGCTCCCAGGAAGCCAGCAAAGAATGATTGCAGAAGCAGACCAGCAAGAGCAAATTAACATACAGGCCCTAAACAAGCTGTGGTTCAAAAGTTCTCATTTAGGAGTGGGTTGTCCAGAAGCTGGAATGTATTTTCCCAGGGAAATGGTGTTATCACAACACAAGCATATTTACCCCTGGTGTGCCTGAAGTAGTAAAAACACAGACCCAAACCATTTTGTGTACCAGTCTTTTCATGGAAAAATTCACTCTGAATTTCCTCCTGAACGGCTGCTGGACACATTTCTCCACCACTGGGGAAATGGGGAGCCTATGCTAGAAACAGAATCATTAGAAATGTTCAGTCAGAATCAGAGGTGAGTTCCAAGGCCTGTGATAGGAATGGATGGAGAGAGGAGGATGGAAGAGTGACTGGCGCTGGGGACAAAGGGGATGGACGTAGAGGGGCAGGTGATGTTGGGAGAGGAACAGAAGGAAGCCCATGAGGGTGAAGGGTGGGATAAGAATTCCAGAGAGGAGAGGAGAAAGAGTTTGAGGATCCTGAACTCACTAGTTGTAAACACCTAGGGACTCTGCTCATCTCTCAGGTAGCTCCCTGTTCAGTGCTTTTGTTTCTTCTACAGACTCCAGTGTTTTGCCTGCCTGCTTCCCTTTTACTGTTTAACACGCAGAGCTTCCTCTGTGATACTGAGACCAGCCCCATGGCTTTTCTAGACTCCACTGCCCCTAATGCGGGCAAGTGGCCCTAAGGTTTTTGTTTTTGTTTGTTATTTTGAGTGGTTTTTAACTTCTGTAGAGGAAAGAGCCCATCCCAGGCTCCAGAACATTTCCTTTTTCACTTGGACCTGGAAGAGCCAATATTAGCTACAGATGCTTTGGATAGGTCTTTGGGTCCATAAAGGGCTGAAATAAAATGCATAAGCATTCAGATGTAGCTCTCTGAGGCTGAGGCTTATGGGAAAAGGGAGAAGCCCTCTGTTCCTTTCTCCTTTTTGTCTCCGGTTCCTTTGTCCTCCAAATGAGAGTGGAAAGAAGTGTGGGAAGGGCCCAGACCGCAGCTTGCTGGAGGGGAAGGGTACAAGACAGTGTGTGATCCTCGCATCACTGCTGGGGTGTGTTCTCAAGGGGCATGTCTCTGTTGGGGGTGTAAGGACCACCTGAGCACCTAAGCATCTGCCAGGGTCTCTAAGTGCTCTTCGTACCACCTTCCCCTTACCCACGAGTCACGTTTTCCTCATTTCTCTGGTGATAGAGATCACTTAGACACCCGGGGAGCTGTAAAAAGCCTCAGTTCTCAGGCTTTATCCCAGACCCACTTAGTCAGAATCTCCAAGGGAAGGGCCTGGAAAGCTGTATGATTAATAAGTGATCCCAGGTGGTTCCTGTCAAGGATGTTTGGCAGACACTGCTTGCCTACCCCTCTACCTGGCTGGTCTTTAAAGGCTCCTAGGACATTCTAAACCCCTTTCTGTGTCAGATTCATTATATGTATATGCTGTTTCTTCTCCATGGAAAGCTCTTACCTGTTCCCTACTCTTGGCCAATCCCTACTTCTCATAACTTCATGACTCGGCTGAAATACAATTTTTTTGGAAAGACCATCCTTGACCACTCTCATCGCCATCTCAGTCAGGTTCCCTTGTTTCACCTTGTGCTTTTTCTCCTGAGCATTTATCACATAGTTTGTACCTCATGTATTTGCCTAATCTCTACCTCCTCACTAGTACCAAGCAGAGGTAGTACTTAAGAAGTATTTTTTGTGTGGATGAATAAATGGAAAAACAATGCTAGGAGAAGGGTTTCACAGGTTGGATTGGATGCTGCTCAACAAATAAAGAATTGAGCATATGAAAATTTTAATCTTCCAAGGTAAAATTTTCACACATCAACTAAAGTCAAGGTAGATATGGGTCCAACAAGTAATTTGTATTTATGGGACAATGGATCAGATTTTTTTTTTTAAAAAAGATTTTATTTATTTATTTGACAGAGAGAGAGAGAGCGAGAGCAGGAACACAAGCAGGGGGAGTGGGAGAGGGAGAAGCAGGCTTCCCGCTGAGCAGGGAGCCCGATGCGGGGCTCGATCCCAGGACCCTGGGATCATGACCTGAGCCGAAGGCAGACGCTTAATGACTGAGCCACCCAGGCACCCCGAGATTATTTTTAAAATAATAAATGCCTAATGTGCGTAAAATGTGATATTAGGAGCTATGGATACAACAGTGAATAAGGCTGATACAGTCTCCGTCTTTATGGAGCTTTTTAGCAAGGATAACATATTAAGCAACCAGTTGCACAGTCCCATAATTTATTTATTTATTTGAGAGCGAGAATGAGAGAGAGAGAGCATGAGAGGGGGAGGGTCAGAGGGAGAAGCGGACTCCCTGCTGAGCAGGGAGCCCGATGCGGGACTCGATCCCGGGACTCCAGGATCACGACCTGAGCCGAAGGCAGACGCTTAACCGACTGAGCCACCCAGGTGCCCCATTCACAGCGTGTGCTTTCTTGAAACTACATTCCAGTGGAGAGAGATAGGCAAGACGTCTTCATATTTCAGAAGAAGGGATAGGTTGGTCATAGCAGTCCTTTCTGATAAGATGACATTTGCACAAAGTCTTGAAGGAAGCAAGGGAACGAGCCACATGAGAGCAAGAGGCAGAGCCGTTGGAGGGCGTGTGTTTGATCTCAGCCTTCCATCTGCTGATCTAACCAAGCTGCTTGTGTTTCAGAGGCTCCTCCACAGAAGGGCAGCTGAACGGACTCCAGAGCAGCTTTAACGCTGCGGCCTTTGCGCCCATCACCAGCTCCGCAGGTTAGTGGGCACACCGGCTCCTTCCGCGGCCGGGGTGACAGGGCGGGGTGCCGCGCTGGGCATATTCTCACTTCTGCCTCTGGAGAAACATGCAGTTCAAAGAACGAAGAAGCATCCGGGCCTTTGAAGCATTGGCAGATGGACACTTGGGGATGGAATGGTTTTCCAGAACTAGTTCGAGGTAGATGACATTTCTCGGTCTGGGAGAGTGTAATCAGATTTGCAGCATTTAGTAAAAAGGTCCGTAACTGACTGGTGTTCCACTGTTGATACAGGATCCCCACATGCAGTACCTCCCACTAACTCCTCAGCACGATGGAGCTGTGTGGTCTTTGATCGGGGTCCTATCGTGCTAATGTAATGGCCTGTTGGTCTATTGCCAGGTGCTTACTGAGGTCTTAAAGCCTCTTAGTGTAGGTACCCACGTATAAGTCAGACAGCATTGGTCCAGGGGGAGTTTTCTGCGAGGACCAATTCGTAAAAGCATACTAATAAGTAATCAGAAAATTAAAATCACGTGGATTCCATTCAACAAATATTTCTTATTGAGCACCTCCCATGGAGAAAGTGAGATGCTGGGCACCGAGGGACATCGAGGGTGCACCAGGCAGACCCTGTGGTCAGGGACCTTACAGACTCAGGAAGAGAATAGAGTCAGCAGGGAGTGGCTCCAGGCTGGGTAAATCTCAGGTACTGGGGATGCATAGAATAACCGTAGACAGCACTGGCTGAACATCTGGTGTGTCCGGGACAGTTTTGAATGCTTTACATGTGATAACTCATTTGTTCATGAAACAGGCATAGAACAGGAACTGTGTTCCCGATTTCACAGCTAAAGAAATAAAGGCATAGATTATGAAACATATCCAAAATCTCATAGCTAGTAAATGGCAGGGCCGTATTGGAACCCCAGCGACTTGGCCTGGGCTTTCTAGGGGAAGAAACATCTAAGCGAAGGGTTGCACGTTGACAGGTCCCCCAGGAGAGGGGAGGCATGGAGCCGAAGGAGTTCCGGGAAGAGGGAACAAGGCCTGCACAAACGGGGGCGGGGGTAGCGGGGTGCAAATGCGCTGTCTGCGAGCCCTCCTGTGTCACCGTGGCTGGGGACTAGAGCGTGGGCAGGGAGCAGCAGGAGAAGAGGTCGTAAGAGGTAACAGGGCCGGTTTGTGAGCCATGTAGGGAACGTAGTCCTGAGTGCAAGAAGCAGCCATCGAGGAGTCTAGGGCCAGGGTGTGGAGGGTGTGTGTGTGTGTGTGTGTGTGACATAATAGACCTTCAAATGATTATAAGACCACTGCGAAGCCTGGTTAGACTGTATCATGGGGATTATTACATATATCGCATAGGCTTACTATGGAACTAAAGGACACAATATACAGAGAAAGGCTTTATAACGACACCCAGGGCAGGTAATGATATAAGAGTATAAAGATTTTGCTCTCCACTTAAGATCTTAGAACCTGAATTCAAGAAATATTTGTTGGGTGTCTACTTGCCCCTCCCCTCCCCCCAAAAAGAATTACTAGAATATGGTCGTTATTTTTAAGGAAGTAAAACTTCCCACTGGAACTGTTATGGCCTGGGAAATGGGTGGCTGGGAGAATTTTGCACTATAGACAGCTGAGTATCTCTATCCAGCAAATTGCTGCAGCCAGAGAGGGTTGCAAAGCAAAGGAGATGCAGGAAACCTGCCTACTGCATTTGCATGTCTAACTGATGTGTTAAGTACAGAATTGAACTCTCTGCATGCGCTCTGGCTGGGGAAGTTGGAAATTTGAGGAGCCAGGTGGCTCATACTCTCAGCATCTCGATCATGAATTAATATTTATTGACTGGAGTTATCTGTTAAGAGATTTTGTAACAGTTGTAATGCATTCAGTAGCAGCACAAAGTCGCAGAGCAAAGAGAAGTTGTGTATCTCCCTGGATTCTAATATCTACCTTTTCCCTGCTTCTGCCTTAAGACAAGTGTGTTCTTCTCGCCTTATTTAGGCTGCCTGCTGCTTACTGCTTTTGTCTCCAATGACTCTGGGCCTCTAACGTGCCTTGAATTTGTTTCTGTTCTGTGCCTTTCCTGGTGTTCCTGATGCTCAGTTAAAGAAACACTGATGAACATGGTATAGTGAGTCTCAGGCATTTTCCATACTTCCTAATAAACATTCTGCCTTAGCAGTACAATACTAACTAACCCCATTAGAGTTATTTATACAGCTAGTAAGTAGCTACCTGGCACTCCAGTGTTTCAACTACAAAGCATGTGCTTTTCTATATGACACGCAGATTTAAAGGTGTTATTCTAGGGGTTCAGAAGGGTGTCCTACAAAAAGGAGGGTAGGTTGCTATTAGAAACATTTTTCTTTAAACCCACAAGGGAGAACAACCCCCATAATAAGTCAAAGTTTACATGTCTCTCAGAGATGGGACATTTGTACCTCAACAGGAATCGCAACACTGACTTTGAAAGGTATTTAGCCCCTGTCTGGTCCAGTTAACTCAGTTGGTTAAACATGGTATTATTGAGTGCATGAATATAGCAAAAGTCTGTTTCCTGGCCCCTTGACCCTCTACAAGTCTAGCCAACCAGGCCTTAAAGCTGTGTCACTTTGTTCGTCGGGCGCCTGAATGAGATACTCGTTCATCCCAGCACAGTGTTGAAAAACAACTCCGAATCCTTTCTCACTGATGGTGACCTAGCGACATTGTTCTTCTAATTATGAACATTAAATGAGGTAGTGAATGTGAAAGCTGCTAGCAGAAGGCCTGGAATGCTCCACAAATGTTACTTTTTCCTTGACTTCTCTACTTCAAGCTAAACATTCTGACTTTGCTATGGAAGGGAAGGTGTAGAGTCAGCAAATTGGGAAACTTGAGAAGGACGCTAGAGTGAGGGCCTTTGGCTCAAAGCCAAAGCCATTGGCCTCCGTTCTTTATAACCATGGCGTTCTTGAGTTCTGAAGTGGCGATGGTGAACTAAAATAGCAGAGAGCCACAGATTAGATAACTGGCATTTCTCTCATGCTGACTTGATAGTGTAAACCACCATTCTTATAGGGTCTGAGGCCATACCAGCTGCCTTCATCCCTGGCCTTAGCTTCTGCCTACGCCTTTTCTGTCCTGGAGCCCAACCTTTGCCTGCCCCCCCCCCCCCGTTTGTTGATGTTGTTGTTGTTGTTGTTGTTGTTTAAAGCTCTTACGGGTCTGTAGTTGGTGGAAGGATTCTTACTGCCTTTTGAATACCAATGCTGGATTTCATTTACAAGAAGTGAGAAACAATGTCCTTGTTAAGTATCGGTTATTTTGGGCCTTGGTAAAATGCACTTTAGCTTTATCCTCTTTCTTTGCATGGGGCCGGGGCAACAGCACATCAGTGTGACTCTGACTGCCCACTTCACTGTCTCTCCATGTGACAAGAGAAGGGAACTTGTTTTAGTACAGAGTAAACCCAGTGGAGCGTAAACTCTGAGGATCTAGAAATCACTTTAACTTTCAAGCGAAATTATTTGCCTGGCAGTTCTCAGCAGAATGACCTATTTTTATTATTAGATTCTTATTCCTTTCACCAAGCGTTATATAGTTGTCATGGATCCTGGATGGATCTGGAGTATAATAGATTAATAATGAAAATAAATAAAGCTCTTGAGATGCTTGCCCTAGTGACTTATATCCTTTATTGCTCCCAAAGTGTTCTTCTCTCCCCGGAGCCAGAGGGGTAAGAATTTGGGTTGATTACCCACTCTTACAATGTTAGAAAGCAAAGGGCACAGATTTGGTGTTTGGCAGGAAACTTGGTGTCAGCACCTGGGCAAACGATGATCCCCTAAAACCTAGGTTTGTTGTTTTTTTTTTTTGGTTTTTGGTTTTATTTTCTTGAAATACACATAGCTGTTTATTTTCTCCTTTCTTTATGTTCTATGTATTTCTCAATTTTCTCTTTCCTTCTTTGGTCCTTCTGTCACCCGCCACCTAATGCTATATTCTGGGCAGTTTTCCAGGCCTGGTGTCCCTTGCTATTCTTCTCTCTCGTTGTTGTCCTATCCTAAGACCTAGTTTTAGAGTTGACCTCCTGTCCTTTCACCAAGATCAAATAAAGTGTTAAGTGGGGATTTTTTTTACATTTTTCAGGATCTTTGGAAGCTCCCCAAGTTATTTTCGCCAGATCCAAACCCTTGCCCACACAATCTGGAGCCCTTGCTACAGTTATAGGACAGAGAAAATCAAAGTCGGTGAAGTCAGGGCCAATTTAAGGTAACAGTAAGAATAAGAGCATATTTTTTAAGGATAACTTGCTGACTTTATATCACAGCAAGAGGCTTAATAGCTATCAAGAGAAGTGATAGTTTCTCAGAATGACAAAGAAATTGGCATTTTATAAAACCAGAGCTCAGAAGGACTCCAAAGTGTGGGTCAAAGTTAAGCTACCGTTAGCTTGCTTCTGTACTGGCCTACCAGTAGGTGGCGCTGTGGCAGTAAGAAATTTCCTTACTATTATGGAGGCTTTTGTTTAAAAATATGGGGACATTGAAGCCAATCAAAGAAAGAAACTAAAACCATGATTGAGTTATCACAGGTAAAGAGTAACAGAATACATTGGAAAACATGATATTTGAAGGTCAAATTGCAATAGCCTCTAAAGAGAATGAATATTGTTAAAGATACTTTTTATTAAAGAAGGCTTTTAGATTAGAGTTGTGTAGTTTGTGAACTGGACTTCCAAATAATGGGAGGCAGGAAGGAACAAAATTTTTTTAAAAAGGTTTTTTTGGTGAGGTCGATTAATTAATTATGCTTTCTTCTGAGTTAAGATAAGCATATGCTGTAATTGGCAGCCAAACAAACTGTAAACCCCAGTCTACCACCCACCCGTAAAAATCTCCAACACTGAAGGGTTGGCCTGACTTGATCTCGTGAGGCTGTACTCACACCACCAGCGCTGCCCCACAGTGTTTTGTTCCCAGCCATGGCCTTCAGAACTTTCCAGAAAATTCTATGAAACCACAAGGTTTTGATGATTCCTTTCCTCTTTGCTCTACCGTACACACTAAAGCATTAAAGGCACACCTGCTATGAGCTTAATACCCTTCTTATCCCTAGGGGAATACTTACAAACTTATTTGAGAAGCATTATTCATCAAAATACCCCAGGAGAGCAAAGGAGGGAGGAAAATTATTTACCCACCACAGGATTCATTTACATTGGATCAGAAAGCTTCAAATATCTTTCCCCAGCCCATCTGAACTCTTTCCAAAAAGGAATGAGAAGAGAGAAAGGAACACCAAATCCATGGCTTGGTCATCTACCAAAATGTACCAGAGAAACTGAAAACAACCAGAGTTCTGTTGGTATTACTTCACCAATGGTCCTTTATTCTGATACGAAGCAGCCTATCCAGTGATGAACAACTAATAGAATATAGAAAACTAAAGTGAGAAGGTCCATATTTCCTTGAGGACACTGGCAGCCAGAAGAATGAATGTGACACCAAGCTCCAAACTAAACCAATGACCTGCCAAGAAGTACTAATATCCATCAGTTTCCAGGACTGTGAGACTTGGACCTGCCACAGTTGTAATATCACTTTCCTTGAACCTATTTCACTAGTATCCCTTACAATCCACCCAGAACATTACATGGCAAAATAGGATCATCAGCAAAGAAGCCTTGGGAAAGAGCCCATCTCTCAACACTTAAATCTGTTGCAAACACAGCCCTGCGGAGCCTGAGCTGCACATAAGCTAGGGATAGGTGATGCTGTACTTTGTAATTAGCTGAGGTGGGGAGACCTCATGCCAAGTGTGTATGGACTCAGAAAACAGAGTGGGTCAGAGGGCCTCTGAAGGATCAGCCTCCCATGGTACAGCATAACTTCCGGAAGGCTCCAGAGGCAGCCCATGGCCACCTGCCACCTGTCACCTGCCAGGCTGAATAGGAGAAATAGGTAGTGTACGAAGTGAAGGGAGAGAACCCTAGAGTCCATAGCCCATCACCTGGATGCTTGCTTCCTCCTTGTTGTGAATGGGGTGTAGGCAGAATCACAGCTTGGGCAGAGGTCCCTTCAGCCACAGTCAAAAATGAATGTTATCACCAGCTGTAACAGTCCTAGAACCCCTTCATATGTGGGTTTAGGGAGGCAGACAGGAGATGAAAAGATTGAAGTGTGTTTGCATAGCATGTTATCTAAGACTGAGAAAGCATCAGTTGTCTTTATCAAAGAATGAGGGAGCCACACCAGAGGATACTGGGGACTAAGACTCTCAAAGATCCCCACTCTGCTGCCCCACGCAAGGGTCATATTTAAATATATGCACGATTTTGTGTCTTCTTAGATTCTGTATTGTCTGTTTGGCATCTCTTCATCACAGAACCAGTTAACTATGTTTTCTGTATTCTTGATGCTTTCCCATTTGGGGCCTTACAGAGCCAGGGAGAGACTGTAGCCCAGAGCCCACCAGAATTATTAACACTAGCCAGTCTTAAGCTGTTTACTCTGCCCTGCCTTGCCTTTTCCAGGGAAATCCCAAATAAGGCTCTGGCCTAGACTTTCTCCTCGCTCCTGTCTTCCGTCTCCTGACCACACTGGTGTTTTGCCCTGTGAGGCCTGTAGTGACCCTCTCTCTGGGACCCTGAGTGTAATCAGCTTCTTTCTGCCAAGCCTTGTTCTCATCTCCTCCATAGCCACACTGACTTGACCATACCATACCCAACTCGTACATTCTTAGAACACACGACAATAGAGAGAGTATCTTTAATGTGCCTTGCAAGGAACCAGGAAAAAATCTGAATCAATTAGGTTTATATCACCAAGTTCTAAGCCACCGGTCACAGCACTCACTTCATGATAGGCTGTATTCTACAAGTGATGTTTTAACAGTATGTGTGATGCTAGTCTCAGTCTGGCTGCAGCCACACAAGAAGGATGTGGATCCCTCTACATGGCCAAATCGCCTGGCTGTCAGCCATTGAAATTTCATGCTTTCCTGTCCTGAGGCCTCTTTCTTTTCAGTTAGTAACTTTCTACGTTCAGAAACAAAACTCAAGCATAGCAGAACAACCTGGTTAGAAGTGGGGGAGGAAACAACCTGGCTTTCAGTTTGGAGGAAGTAGGGGGATACTTCTAAGATCCCACCCAAAGGGGGATCATTTGCCTTAAAGAAAACCAGGGAACTCTATTTCTGAAATAGACTAAGAAGTGGACCACTGAGAGAGATAACATCAGAAAATTGATATCGTCTCTTGCTGAGCTGGCAAACTCCCAAGAGAGGAGTGATGATTCTTCAATTGTTAACAATTACTACTTTGTTATGAAGAGCAGTGGAAAGTGCAGTGGCCCCTTTCTCAAATTACATTTATGTTACAGAAGCACACACACACCCACTGGAAAAAATCCTTGGCACCCTGGGTGGTTAGACTTGTGCCTACCACCCCAGCTTGTAGCAGATTTGTATTGTCCTGTGTAATATCCATTCACTTTGGGTGGAAAAGGATCCTGTTTATTCTTGTATTCCTGAACTGGGCAGGTAACCAGCATAACATTGCCTTACTTTGTGAGTTTTTATACTTATCACTACAAGTTATCAGTCTATACTCTGTGGATGTGTGGAACCCACACATCTTGCTGCTGGTTTCAAAGAAATGCTTATTATAGGCACATACCTTTGCTTTACCATCCTTATATCCTCAGGTCATAATTGCTCCTAAAAGTTCTAAAGAAAGAAAATGGCATGCTAAGCCATGCCTGTCTTTGGAAAAAGCAAGCTTTGTACATGGAAATATTTACAACTCTGCTTGCCCGATCTGTAGAATTTACTGGGCCCCAAAGTGTGTGGGTGGGTAACTGTAGGGTGTGGAGAACGGTGGCTTGAAGTGTATTGCTCCGTTGGCATGACGGGCATTGACATTTAGTCTTTCAAATTATAATTATAAAGGAAAAGACTCTGCTTCTCTTGCCCTCTGAATGAAGAGCACCGCCAGTAAACGTAAAACAATAGTCTCTTATACCTTATTTGTGTACTCCTCTTTCGAACATGCTGGCGTTTCCATTCGGAACTCCCGTAGGTATCAGGAGCTCTCTTCTCTTGAAACCTAAAGCCAAGTTAAGTAGTTGTCTGCTTCCAGAGAGGAACAGCTTGAATGTGTGGCATGTCCCCTTAGCTATATGGGTAAAACGTAGCATGTATCCCCAGGACAAAAGGAGGACCTAACTTGGAAAACCAACCTGGTTGTGAGATGATGAGGTGAATTGAAAGGTCAGCTGGTTAGAAGTTGCTATTTTAGTGTTATTTATTTGTTTATGGTTAGCAGGTTAAAAAAAAAATCACTCCTTTTTACATTCAATTGGACTAAAAAGTGACTTTGAGGTGTTTTTCCCCCTTCTCATTCGCTTCTCATCTGCTTCCCAGGGAAATTAAGACACATTTTTCATGGGACAAACCCAAATGAAGATGTTTTAGAATTTGACAAGCGTTTTGTTTTTTGTTGGGTTTTTTTTTTTTTTAATTTCTTATGGCTGAGCTCAAAATGTATTAGGTAATGAATTGCTTGTAGTTAATCGGGTATCGGAACATGGCATCTTGAAAACCGCAGCTCTTTTTTAGAAATACGATCCCTCACTGGCCTTCTGTCTTTAGCCATCCTTGCTGCTATTCTCCAAGATAAATTGCCGTTGTGTGTACGTACATGTTCTTACCCTCCTCTTTTACGCAGAGAAGTCGAGTTGTCTCAATAGCCTGTTGATTAATAGAAGAGAGACAGCCTCAGTTCACCTCTGTTAAGGACAGTTAATGTACACAAGCAGAGGGAACAGTCTTGGGGGGCCAGACCTCATAAAAACCTACAACCTTATTTGGGACAATTAGCAGTGGCTAATCGGTGGCTCAGCAGCGCATCTGTTAGTCCATCCCTGTGCCCAGGTCAGCGGCTGGCTCCCACCATCCTCCCGGGTAGCAAGTCCGCCTTCCTCAGGACCCCACCTCTCTCGGTGGGGTTGTTTCTCTCTCCGTTTGCAGCTTTCAAAGGACAGAATTCGAATCCTTGGCATTCATTCATCCAACAAAGTGCCACTGGTGTAGAGACCTAAAGGCGGCAGGTGCTACCTGCAGACCCGTCCCAGCCTGCTACCAGGACAGCGTGATGATGGGACACAAGCTGCCAGCTTAGGCGTTTCCGGCAGTTTGCTTCAGGCAGCAGGGACAGCATACTTTCCATCACTAGCATAGAGTCTTATAAAACCACATACAGTAAAATAACAAAATATAAAGGGAAAATCAAGGCCAAATTCAAGATGTTTCACATTTTTCAAATATAAGACCAAATAAAGTGATGATAATCAAGGTTAGATTTGGTTATGAGTCTTCTCTAAGTCAAGACAAAAAGGGAAACATGATACATCAGGGTATATAGTTCTCATTTTCAGAAAGGAAGCCATACTCCAGAGGAAAATTAAGCTTTTTCCTAGCTTTTTTTTTTTTTTTTTAAATATTTTATTTATTTATTTGAGTGAGAGAGAGTGCAAGAGGGGGTAGGGTCAGAGGGAGAAGCAGACTCCCCGCCGAGCAGGGAGCCCGGTATGGGACTCGATCCTGGGACTCCAGGATCAGGACCTGAGCCAAAGGCAGTCGCTCAACCAACTGAGCCACCCAGGCGCCCGCTTTTTTTTTTTTTTAAGATTTTATTTATTTGAGAGAGAGAGAATAAGTGAGGGGGAGGGGCAGAGAGAGAGAGAGAGAAACAGACTCCCCACTGAGCAGGAAGTCAGATGCGGGGCTCCATCCCAGGACCCGGAGATCGTGACCTGAGCTGAAGGCAGATGCTTAACCGACTGAGCCACCCAGGCACACCTTCCTAGCTCTTATTCTTTTTTTTTTTTTTTAATTAACATATAATGTATTATTTGTTTCAGGGGTACCGGTCTGTGATTCAAGAGTCTTACACAATTCACAGTGCTCACCATAGCACATACCATCCCCAGTGTCCATCACCCAGCCCCCCCAATCCCTCCCACCCCCCCCACCCCATCAACCCTCAGTTTGTTTCCTGAGATTAAGAGTCTCGTATGGTTTGTCTCCCTCTCTGATTTCATCTTGTTTCATTTTTCCTTCCCTTCCCCTATGATCCTCTATCTTATTTCTCAAATTCCTCATATCATGAGATCATATGATAATTGTCTTTCTCTGATTGACTTATTTCGCTTAGCATAATACCCTCTAGTTCCATCCACGTCGTTGCAAATGGCAAGATTTCATTTTTTGATGGCTGCATAATATTCCTGTGTGTGTGTGTGTGTGTGTGTGTGTGTGTGTGTGTGTGTGTGTGTACACACATCTTCTTTATCCATTCATCTGTTGATGGACATCTGGGCTCTTTCCATAGTTTGGCTGTTGTGGACATTGCTGCCTAGCTCTTATTCTAAAAGAAGTATTTCACACGCTTTAGAGAAAGAACACTGAACAAAGCAACAGTGCCCTCACAACACAGCGGTGTGTTTCACGGGGTTACTTCTCGGTGTGAGCTACAGAAAGGCAAAACATGTCAGTTCAAGTCAGTGAAGACAGTTTTCTGAGGGACAAAACCATTATAGTCCAGGTCCCTTTGTGGTCCAATATAATCCAAGGGTAAGATAGTGAATATGTAGAAGGTTGGATAGATTGCATGTGTCTTAGACAATGCTGCAAATAACTTCTCTTGGGTGATTGCTCGGTGAGAGCTAGTTGTGCTCTTAGGCAAGGATGCAAAGGCCTAGTCCTCTACATGGCTCGTTGAAGATGCACGGATGTGCTCTGGAAAGCAGGTGGCAGAGGAAACGTCTTGTGAAAACTGCGGAGCTAAGCCCTGTTCTCACCCATCGTGCGGCTGCTCGTTCTCTGTCCCTTTATTCATGTTTAGGCTCCTCTGCCTAGGCATCTCATGCCTGCTTCCCCCCAATAGGGCTAATTCCTATTTGTCCTTCCTCCTTTCTAACCCTAGCCCATTCCCACCCCCAGTATGATTTAGATGCTTTTTGACTGTGTTTACTCCTATCTGCTCTGGCATTGACGACACTCTGGTATCTTTCTGTATTACTTGACCATTCCCGGGCTGTAATTCCCTGGAAGGCAAGGAGGAGATCTCACTTGATTCTGAAACCCTGGGGCCTAGCACAGTGCCCAGGCCATTAGTAGGGACTTAAAAAACTGATTGAATGGATGAATGAGTGAATTTTCATAGTTCTCCCAACACCTGGAATCCCTGTCCACATAGACAAATCCTTCTTATCCTCTAAAGGTCAAGTTAGGTTTTGTCTTGTCTAATAATCTATATTCATATAATTAGATTTTATCTTACCATTTTTTAAATCCCTAGAGCACTTACAGTTTATGTCACGAAGTTTGGCACCTCATTGTACTTTTGTCATCTTTTATCCTACTTACTCCTTGGGTAAATTGTCTCCAATAAGACCGTAAATTCTGTGACGGCAGGATTATGTTACATTTGGGGAATCCATAACAACACCCAAAATGCTTCATTACCTTGTAATATCAGCCCTAAAGAAAATAATACATAAAACACATAAACTTTTTCTGAAAAATAATCTATTCCCCCTGTCTTCCTGGCTTTTGCTTAACCTCAAGTTAAAATGCTTTAACCTTAAAGATTTCATAAATAATGCATTTTATTATTAAACAATCATAAAACTCAGAATAACCTTCCTTATAAATTACCTAGTACAGTATTTCTAGCCTATCAATATTATAAAACTACTTCCTTGAAAACAGAAATCTATCCTTCAGATTACAACTTCTTATACACATTCGGAACCTTACTATAAACTTACTTGTTACAAAGCAGAATTCAGTATAAAGATGTTCTACTTTAGATGACATCCAAGGATCTGACTTTAAGGGAACAAAGTCAAAATGAGATTTAGTTTATTTGAAAAACATCCTCCTTCAGCTTTTGTCCCTCTATACTGATCGGGGCTCTTTGACCTTAAAACACAGATCAGGTTTTGTTTTTGCATTGTCTTTTTTATTCTTTTTTGATTTCTTCGTGAATTTTTTAGACTTCTCCTAAATTGTCTGCTACCTGAAACTGGACACCATACTCTAGTCGTAGAGATCCACCTAGTATTATGTGTAGTGTAAGATGTATCCTCATGCTTCTGGAGTTGTATGTTATACTTCATTTATAGTGTACTGTGCTCTCGAAAACAAAAGTTCTCTCAACCCTGACCTCCTACTTTCCCTACTTATTCTTGCTCCAAGTTCAGTGCCATAGTATGGCGTTTTCTAAAAACTTTAAAAATAGAAGTACTGTACAATTATGTATAACCAAAAAGAACTGAAAGCACGGTCTTGAGTAGATGTTTGTACACTCATGTCCATAGCAGCTTTATTCATAGTAGCCTAAAGGTGGAAGCAACCCACGTGTCCATTAGTGGACAAATGGATAAACAAGATGTGGTATGTACATACAATGGAATAGTATTCAGCCTTTAAAAAGAAAGGAAATTCTGACACACACATTACATCATGGATGAACCTAGAGGATTTATGCTAACTGAAATGAGCCAATCACAGGAAGACAAATGGTGTATAATTCTACTTATTTGAGGTAGTTAGAGGAGTCAAATTCAGAGACAGAAAGCAGAATGGTTGTTACCAGGAGCTGGCCAGAGGGAGAATGGGGGATTATTTTTCAGTGGGTATAGAGTTTCAGTTTTGTTATTTTGTCTTTCAGTAGGCTCCATGTGGGGCTTGAATTCATGACCCTGAGATCAAGACCTGAGCTGAGATCAAGAGTCAGATGCTTAACCAACTGAGCCACCCAGGTGCCCCCAGAGTTTCAGTTTTTTAAGATGAAAAAAATTCTGCAGATAGATGGTGCTGATAATTGCACAGTGTGAATGTACTTAATGCCCTGAACTGTCCCCTTAGAAGTGGTTAAGCTGGTAATTTTTCCCTTGTCCCCCACCTCTGGCAACTTTGAACCTGTTCTCTATGTCTATGAGCTTGTTTTAGGGGTTTTTTTTAGATTTC
Organism: Leptonychotes weddellii; assembly: GCF_054177405.1. Lineage (NCBI taxonomy): Eukaryota > Metazoa > Chordata > Mammalia > Carnivora > Phocidae > Leptonychotes > Leptonychotes weddellii. The sequence goes on along the minus strand of NC_138377.1, from coordinate 23,211,435 downwards.
ACATGTAAGTGAGATCATACGGTATATGCCTTTTTCTGTCTGACTTATCTTGCTTTAGTAAAATGCCCTCAAGGTCCATCCATGTTGATAAATGACAAGATTTCATTATTTTTTATGGCTGAATAATACTCCATTGTGTATATGTACCATGTTTTCTTTATTCATTCATCCATTAACGGACACTTAGATTGTTTATACATTTTGGCTGTTGTAAATAATGCAACGAACAGAGGGTGAACATGCAGTGAATTAATGGTTTTGTTTTCTTTGGGTAAATACACAGAAGTGGAATTCCTGGATCAAATGAAAGTTATATTTTTAATATTTTGAGGAACCTCTGTAAGGTTTTACGTAGCGGCCATACCAGTTTACGTCTCTGCCAGCAGTGCAATGCTTGTTATTTCTTGTCTTTTTGATACTAGCCATTCTGACAGGTGCGAGGTGATATCTCCATGTGGTTTTGATTTGCATTTCCCTGGTCATTAGGAATGTTGAGCGCCTTTACCTCTACCTGTTGGCCGTTTGTAGGTCTTCTTTGGAAAAATGTCTATTGGGTTCTTCTGCTGTTTTTATTTTAAGTAGGCTCCATGTCCAGCATGGAGCCCAGTGCGGGGCTTGAACTCACGACCCTGAGATCAAGACCTGTGCTGAGATCAAGAGTCAGATGCTTGACTGAGCCACCCAGGTGCCCCTCTTCTGCCATTTTTAATTGGGTTGTTTGTTTTTACTACTGAGTTATATGAGTTCTTTATATATTTTGGATATTAACCCTATATCAGATATATGATTTGCAAATATTTTCTCCCATTTGGCAGGTTGCCTTTTCATTTTGTTGTTTCCTTTACTGTACAGAAGCTTTTTGGTTTGATGTAGTCCCACTTGTTTATTTTTGCTTTTGTTGCCTTTCCTTTGATGTCAAATCCAAAAAATCATCACCAAGACCCATGTTAAGGAGCTTACCACCTACATTTTCTTCTAGGAGTTTTTTGGTTTTAGGTCTTACTTTCAAGTCTTTAATCCATTTTTTGAGTTAATTTTTGTGTCTGGTTGAGATGTAGGGGTCCAATTTCGTTCTTTTATATGTGGCTGTCCAGTTTTTCCAACACCATTTATTGGAGACTGTGCTTTCCCTGTTGTATATTCTTGGCTCCTTTGTCCTAAATTACTTGATCATATATGCATGGGTTTATTTCTGAGTTCTCTCTTCTGTTCTGTTGATCAGTGTGTCTGTTTTTATGCCAATACCATATGTCATACTGTTTTGATTACTATAGCTTTGTAATATAGTTTGAAATCAGGAAGCATAATGCCTCCCTCTTTGTTCTTCTTTGTCAAGATAGCTTTGGCTCTTTGGGGTCTTTTGTGGTTCCATATAAATTTTAGGATTGTTTGTTTTATTTCTGTGAAAAATGCCATTGGAATTTTGATACAGATTATACTGAATCTGTTGATTGCTTTGTGTAGTATTGACATTTTAACAATATTAATTCTTCTGATCCGTGAGCATGAAATATTTTCCATTTATTTGTGTCTTCTTCAGTTTTTTTCATCAGTGTCTTAGAGTGTTCAGTGTATAACTCTTTCACCTCCTCAGTTAAATTTATTCCTAAATATTTTATTCTCTTTGATATAATTGTAAATGCAATTATTTTCTTAATTTCTTTTTCTGATAGTTTATTGTTACTGTATAGAAATGCAACAGATTTTTGGATATTGATTTTGTATCCTGAAACTTTACTGAATTCGTTTATTAGTTTTAATAGTTTTCTGGTGGAGTCCTTGAGGTTCTCTATATAATATCATGTCATCTACTAATAGAGACAGTTTTACTTCTTTTCTGATTTGGATGCCTTTTATTTCTTGTGTATGGGTCTCTCTCGGACTTCTAATACCTTGTTGAATAAAAGTGGGGAGTGTGGGCATCCTTGTCTTGTTTTGTTGGTTTTTTTTTTTTGAAGATTTTATTTATTTATTTGAGAGAGAGAGAATGAGAGACAGAGAGCACGAGAGGGAAGAGGGTCAGAGGGAGAAGCAGACCCCCCGCTGAGCAGGGAGCCCGATGTGGGACTCGATCCTGGGACTCCAGGATCATGACCTGAGCCAAAGGCAGTCGCTCAACCAACTGAGCCACCCAGACGCCCCTTGTCTTGTTCTTGATCTTAAGAGGACAAGCAGTCCCCTCCTTACTATTGAGTATGATGTCAGCTATAGGCTTGTCGTATATGGTCTTTATTGTGTTAAGGTGTGTTCCCTCTCTACCCACTTTGTTGAGAGTTTTTATCATAAATGTATGCTGAATTTTGTCAAATGCTTTCTATGCATCAATTGAGATGATCATATAATTTTTATCCTTCATTTTGTTAATACGGTGTGTCACATTGATCTGCAGATGTTGCTCCATTATTGCATGTGTGGAATAAATCCCACCTGATCATGGTATATGATCTTTTTATTGCGTTGCTGAATTCAGTTTGCTATTATTTTGTTGAGGATTTTTGCATCTACATTCATCGGAGATACTGGCCTGAACTTTTCTTGTGGTAGCCTTGTCTGGTTTTGGTATCAGGGTAATGTTGGCCTCATAAAATGACTTTGAAAGTGTGTAGAAGAGGAGGGAACTCTTCTACATTTGGGAAGAGTTTGGGAGAGATTGGTATTAATTCTTTAAATGTTTGGTGGACTTCACCAGTGAAGCTGCGTGGTCCTGGACTTCTGTATGTTGGAAGGTTTTTGATCACTGACTCAATCTCATTTATGTTATGTGTATTTTACCACAATTTAAAAAAGACTATAGATTATGTATGTAATACACCTACTACAGTGTTTGTCACATGATAGGTACTCAGTAAATGGTAGTTCTTACTATTTGTCACAATTCAAAGCACATGGTATCATTAGTTCCCATTATGATCTTTGAGGTCATATTGTTGTTAAACAATGTCAAAAGTTAGGTCCCTTAGAAAGTAAACTCTAAGATGGAGATTGGTGTGCAAGAGGTTTATTAAGGGGTGCTCCTGGATCAGTTCCTACAGAAGGGAAGGGAATGGAAGGAAATGGGATTGGACAACGGGAGAAGTTGGGCTGTGGCACAGCGACAAGGAAGGTGTCAGTTGGTGCCACAGGGAGTATAAAGCCAGCCTGTCGGAGCTGCGAGTTGTGGTGAGGTAGCTGGGATACCGCTTTTGTATGTACTTTATGTTGATCTATCATTAGATACGTGCTGCCTGGGAAGAGGACGTGCCCTTGAGAACTAAAACTCATGTTTCCGTGGCTCCTCGTCCATTCAGACTTATCTCCAGTCCTCTGAATTGAATAAAATTTCCCATGCTGTCAGTCATCTCGGTGAGGAAAGAATCAGGGAATTTTCAGCTGTGGCTACAGTAGTGCTTTTCAAACCGTCCATATTGGAGCGCTAGTTATTTTCCTTTCCAGGCCTGCGTGGACTGGTACTTTTGTAAAATACACTAAAAATAAATTACTAAAGGGGCGCCTGGGTGGCTCAGTTGTTGGGTGTCTGCCTTCGGCTCAGGTCATGATCCCAGGGTCCTGGGATCGAGCCCCGCATCGGGCTCCCTGCTCAGCGGGAAGCCTGCTTCTCTCCCACTTATCCTGCTTGTGTTCTCTCTCTGGCTGTCTCTCTCTGTCAAATAAATAAATAAAATCTTTAAAAAAAAAAAATAAATAAAAAATAAATTACTAAAGAAACTAAATAAGAAGGGAATACATCTAACACACAAGCTCAAATTCATTATTATTAGATTCACTAGGCATAAAATTGCTGGCCATTTTCAATAACAGGCTGTAACTGCCTACCTTCAAATTCTAAATTTATCTCATTGTAGACTACTAACCAAGAGTTCTCAGGCTGGTACCAATCCGGGACTCCACTCTAAATAGTCCTGGGTTATAGGACTTTTGCAAAACATTGTTGGTGTCCTTCCTAGCTGACATTGGCCATATATACATTGGGTTAAGTGAATGTTGTGCTTCAACCTCGAGACCTGATCTTTGCTGTAATGCGGGAATCCGTAGTTCTCTTCAAGTCTGGCCCGAATCCAGGAATACCATGAATACCACAGGTTCCAGGTATAAATAGTTCTGAGGCCATTCCTTACTCATGTTTTCATCTGCTTCCTCCTAGAATCAATTACATAAATGAGGGAAAAGATGGAGTTTATAAGGATCTAATGGATGAAAGGGACAGAGACCGTTTTCTTGTTTTGTTGACCATTAGGCTGCTCCTGTTTCTGACGGTAGGATAACTGACTCATCTCTCAGCATCATCCTCTCAGGACATTTGGTGTCGGGATAGGGAGATAAGAGAACAGGGAAAGGAGGTTTGCGAAGTAGAGTATAACCTTCAGGAAAGAGGTACTAGTAAAAACAAAGGGGTCTTGATATAGTCAAAGAGTTTATCAAGCTTTATCATCTAATTCAGGGAGTTCAACCTAAGCCCATGGTTGTAGCTTTGGTTGATCTATGAATCCCCTGCATTTGTGCCTTTATTCAAGAGGATGCTCAGAGTGACCCCAAAACTAAAAGTGACTTAACTGTCTAGTTTGAAACAGAGATTCGGTTTCCCTACTTGCAAGGAGTCAAGTCACCAAACATTCTCATTTGGACCTACTGTACTAGCTTCTCGCCACATCAACCCTCACCATCCCTGCTCTCTCTTTCTGTTCTCCACATCACTGTGTACTGAACTTTTCAAAATGCAAACTATCTGTTTCTGACACACACACCACTTAAAGCCCTTCAGAAAAGCTGACTATTACTTTTAAGATAAAGATAAAACTAGATAAGAGGTCTCACATGGCCTGCCTACCTTTCATCTTGATGTCACACCACCTTCCCTCCATGCTTTCTCCACACTAGCCATCCTGGCCATCTCTGACCTCCCCCCCCCCACCATCCCTGGGTCCACAGAGCTTCTGCAGATGCTGTTTCACCCCTCAGGCTCTTCTCCCACCCTTGGGTGCATTTGCTTTCTCTGGCCTCTCTGCCAGGACATGTCCCCGTTACAGAGACCTGTGTAGCGCTCTGATGTAGCATTTGTTACAGTTCCTTGTGATTTTCCATTAGTGTCTGTCTTCCTCACTAGACTACGTCAGTGTTACTCACCTTCCTACGCCCCGGGTGAAACAGAAAACCAGGTGTAGAGCAGGTCTGCTGTAGGTATTTATGGTTGAGTGAGTTAGCAGTTCTCTTCCTCACTTAGAGAAAACGAAGGTGCAAAGACTAGGAAACAGCTTCAGTCCACATAATTGATGGATGGAGAAGCTGGGTTTGAACCCAAATATGACTTCAAAGCCCTTGCTCTTCACTAGTATAATAACAGCGACAATGGTCATTTTATCAAGCACTTGTTATATGCCAGGGGCTGTGCTAAGCATTGTGGCTCTGTCACATTTCATCTTCTCAACCCTACAAAAGAAGGTGGCTTTTTTGTCTAGTTTGCATATGAGCAAACTAAAACTGAGAGAAGTGAAGTACCTTGTCTAAGCCACACAGTCAATGGTGGAGCTGAAATCCAAAGCCAGACAGCTTTATTTCCAGAACTTGCTGAGCTGCCTTGTCATATCAAAATGCTAGGCCCCTCAAGATGATTTCATGTTTCCAGCTTCTTTTCCGGACGGAGCTAGGTGGCTGGTAGCCCAACCCTCCAGCCTGAATCTCTCTGAAGTGTCTGGTGGTTACCTCCAATCACTCAGTTAGGGGGATTCCTGGTAGGTACTGTGGAGGCATATGTGGGCAAGGTGGGCTTGCCTTTCCTCCAACCATTTCACATTCCTTCTTTGGATGGAGCCAGACCTGGGAAGGGGGAGGATAAGGATCAAGGTGGGCTTGTGCCTCCACTCCCACTGATAGGAGGGCTGGGGAAGGTGATAAGCTTTCCCACACCTCCTGCAAAATCTCCGAAGGGGCAGCAGTTCTGACTGGCAGAGGGAACTTAGATGGGAATGGAGCAACGAACCTGTGCAGCAGGAGGGGAGTGAAGGTGGGAGGTGGGAGGGCTGGGGGGATGGGGAAGAGAGAGGACAGAAGAGCTTTCCCTTCAGATAACAGAAACTCAAAACATCAGTGCCTTAATTAAGTGAAGGATTTATTTTTTTTTACATGTCAGGAAGTTCAGAGACAGCTAGCCCAGCTCTTCAGAGACCTAATGGAGGAGCTGGGCTCCTCTCTTCTGCTCGACCAACCCTAAAGCATTGGTGTTTTTTGGTTTTTGTTTTTGTTTTTGTTTTTTGTTTTTTTGGTCACAGGGTGGTTCCTTTTGCTACTGGCACTGCGTCCATGTTCCAGACGAGAAGGGGGGTTGGGAGGAAGGGCAAAAGACAGGTGCCAGCTAAATCTGCCCAGTTTAAAAAAAGCTTCCTTGGAAGCCCAGCAGTTCCAACTAATACATCACTGGCCAGCCCTGGACCCCAGGCCCACTTCTCCTAGCAACAAACGAGTCTGGAGAGGTAGTCTTTTGGCTGGGCACACTGCCTCCCCAAGCAAACTGAGCTTCTCTTATTGAGGGATAAAGGGAGAATGGGTGTTGAGAAACATCCACCAGTTTCTGTCACAACACGTTTTCTTTCCATAGTCTCCTCCCCTGCTGGATGGAATCCATCACCTTTCTCCAGCCCTTCTTCACCAGCTTCTTGACTCTGCTGAGAGGAACACCATTCCTTAACCCTAGTTTGCCCTAGAGCTTGATCTTAGTACATGGGGGCTGGGGGTACCGGATACCTGGAGGTTTCAGGAACACAAGAGAGTCCCCATCTTCCTGGAAGAAAGGTCATTAAAGAGAGGAGGATGGAAAAAAAATGAGCCATAGAGAAAAAAAAAAGAACCCTATAAATGTGTTTCTTAATTAAAATGATAAATTTGCTCTAAGCATAGTATAAATTTACAGTATAGCACATTCGTTTGCATGAACTATTCACTATTTGCTCTTGATTGTTCTGTAGCAGAATGATTATGTATACTCAAATTATGCAGGTTAACCTTGTTGTAAGTTTAACTTTATTACAATACTAAATTCTTTTCATGTGTGTTGTCTTCCTAAGGTTTTGCTCACAGTACAGCTGCTTCAGAAACTGAGAGAGGTTATTAATGACCCCTGTTTCATTTAAAGAAAAGCTTCCTTGTACTTCAGGTCTTTGCTGAGATTCTCCAAAAAGAATACAGCTGGAGCCTGGTAGTAATGAGTCAGAGAATTTTAAACAGGATGTAAAACTAGCAATAAATAACAAAGCTATAAATACAAATAAAGTAATCAAGACAGTGTGGCATAGGACAGATCAATGGACGGAATTGAGTGTCCAAAAATAAATGCACACGTGCATGGCCAGTTGCTTTTCCACAAAGGTGCCAAGAAGAGAGAATGGTCTTTTCAACTTATGGTTGAAGAGACTGGTGGTACTGGAACAATTGGTTATCCACATGCAAAAGAATGAAGTGGGATTCCTTCCTCATACCATACACAAAATGAACTCAAAATTGATAAAAGATCTCAATGTAAGGGCTAAAACTATAAAATTCCTAGAAGAAACATAGGAGTAAATCTTCAAGTCCTTGGATTAGGCAACAATTTCTTAGATACGACATCAAAAAGCACAAGCAACAAAAATTAAATGGGTGTCGGACGTCATCAAAATTCAAAAATCATGTGCTTCAAAAGGTGCCACCAAGGCATCACAATTCCGGACTTCCAGCTCTATTACAAAGCTGTCATCATACAGAATGGTAGTGGCACAAAAACAGACACATAGATCAACGGGACAGAGTAGAGAACCCAGAAATGGACCCTCAACTCTATGGTCAACTAATCTTCGACAAAGCAGGAAAGAATGTCCAATGGAAAAAAGACAGTCTCTTCAACAAATGGTGTTGGGAAAATTGGACAAACACATGCAGAAGAGTGAAACCGGACCATTTTCTTACACCATACACAAAAATAAACTCAAAATGGATGAAAGATCTAAAGGTGAGACAGGAATCCATCAGAATCCTAGAGGAGAACACAGGTAGCAACCTCTTTGGCCTTGGCTGCAGCAATTTCTTGCTAGACATGTCTCCAAAGACAAGGCAAACAAAGGCAAAAATGAACTATCAGGACTTCCTCAAGATAAAAAGCTTTTGCACAGCAAAGGAAACAGTCTATAAAACCAAAAGACAACCGACAGAATGGGAGAAGATATTTGCAAATGACATATCAGATAAAGGGCTAGTATCCAAAATCTATAAAGAACTTATCAAACTCAACACCCAAAGAACAAATAATCCAGTCAAGAAATGGATAGAAGGCATGAACAGACATTTTTCCAAAGAAGACATACGAATGGCCAACAGATACATGAAAAAAGGCTCAACATCACTCGGCATCAGGGAAATACAAATCAAAACCTCAATGAGATACCACCTCACACCAGTCAGAATGGCTAAAATTAACAAGTCAGGAAACAACAAATGTTGGCGAGGATGTGGAGAAAGGGGAACCCTCTTACACTGTTGGTGGGAATGCAAACTGGTGCAGCCACTCTGGAAAACAGTATGGAGGTTCCTCAAAAAGTTAAAAATAGAGCTACCCTATGACCCAGCAATTACACTACTAGGGATTTACCCCAAAGATACAAATGTAGTGATCTGAAGGGGCACCTGCACCCCAATGTTTATAGCAGCAATGTCCGCAATAGCCAAACTATGGAAAGAGCCCAGATGTCCATTGACAGCTGAATGGATAAAGAAGATCTGGTGTATGTGTGTATATATATATATACACACATATATATATATACACAATGGAATACTACTCAACCATCAAAAAAAAAAAAAGAAATCTTGCCATTTGCAATGACGTGGATGGAGAGTATTATGCTAAGTGAAGTAAGTCAGTCAGAGAAAGACAATTATCATTTGATTTCACTCATACGTGGAATTTAAGAAACAAAACAAGAGCATAGGGGAAGGGAGGGAAAAATAAAACAAGACTAAATCAGAGAGGGAGACAAACTATAAGAGACTCTTAATCATAGGAAACCAACTGAGGGTTGCTGGAGGGGAGGGTGGTAGGGGGATGGGATAACTGGGTGATGGGCATTAATGAGGGCACTTGATGTAATGAGCACTGGGTGTTACATGAGACTGATAAATCACTGAACTCTACCTCTGAAACTAATAATACACTATATGTTAATTAATTGAATTTAAATAAAATAAAATTTAAAAAAAGGTGCCATCAAGAAAGTGAAAAGACAGCCTATCAAATAAAATATTTGCAAGTTATATATCTGGCAAGGGACTTAACTCCAGAATATGTACATATCTCATACAGCTCAACATAAAAAGACAGATAACCCTATTTAAAAAATGAGCAAAGCATTTGGACATTCCTCCAAAGAAGATATACAAATGGACAATAAGCACCTGAAAAGCTGCATCATTAGGCATTAGGGAAACTCAAATAAGAACCCCAGTGAAATGCCACTTCATACCCACTAGCTGGTTGTAATCAAGACAGATAACCAGTAAGTGTCGTTGAGGATATGGAGACTGGAACTCTCATGCTTTGCTGGTGGGAACGTAAGATGGTACAACAGCTTTGGAAAGAGACTGGCAGTGTCTCGAACAGTTAAACATAGAGTTACCATATGGCCCAGCTGTTTGACTCCTAAATGTATATCTAGGAGAAATGAAAACACTGTCTACATGAAAACTGTACATGGGGTGCCTGGCTGGCTCAATCAGTAGAGCATGTGACTCTTGATCTTGGGGTTGTGAGTTCAAGCCCCACATTGGGTGTGGAGCCTACTTAAAAAAAAACAACAACTTCTCCCTCTCCCTGCCCCCCCCGTGCTCCCCACTTGTGCTCTCTCTTGCTCTTTCTCTCAAATAAATAAATAAAATCTTAAAAACTGTACATGAGTATTCCTAGCAGCATTCCTCAACAGCCAAAATGTGGAAACAACCTAAACATCTATCAGATAATGAATGGATAAACTGTGGTATATCCATACAAAGAATACTATTCAGCCATCAAAAAGAATGAAGTACTGATACAGGCTACAACATGGATGGACCTTGGAAATGTAAAGCCATCACATATTGACTGATTCTGTTTATGTGAAAAGTCCAGAAGAGGCAAATCCATAGAGACAGAAAGTAGATGGTTGCCTAGGGTTAGGTGGGGAGAAGAGGGTTTAGGGAGTGGCTGCCAATAGGCATACGGGTTTCTTTTTGGGGTAATGACAATGTTCTAAAATTAGATTGTGGTGATGGTTACACTAAAGACCCCTGAGCTATACATTTGAAGTGTGCGAATTTTATTAGTATGTGAAATAGATCTCAAATCTTAGAAAAGGTAATAGTTGATATCTAAAAGGTAAAAAGACAAAAAGCCTTCAGTGTAAGCAGTCAAATTGTATTTACTTTTTAGATAACCAGATTTTTAGTAAGTGCTTATTTAGTGCCTGCAGTTCATTATGTCGGCAAATGTTTGTCCCCTTTGTAGGGGTGTGCTGTAGGGTCATGAGCAGAAGGATGCCTGCGCCCAGCTTTGCCCCTGGTCTTTGATGCTTCCAAGTAAGGTGGTGTGCCTGGGGGATAGCAGCTGTCCCTGGGCCTGGCCTCTTTTGCTTTTTTCCCCATTTGGGAAGGTGTCAGGCTCCAGAGCATTTCTGTGGCTTTAGTCAGCGCAGAGCAAGGGGGACCTTAACTATAGTTTCAGAGCCTTAAGCTTCCCCTCGTGCTCCAAATCCAAAACAGAGCAGCTGAGAATGGGGCTAGCGAGGCCGCCAATTGCTTCAGTCCCATTGTTAATCCCCCTAATTCTGCCATCCACCAGCACCGCTCCCTCCACACTGTCATGTTGCCCGCTTGTGATAGGAGGGAACAAGTGGTTTGGCTTTGAAAGGTGATTCTTCGAGACACCTCAAGTGACCCAGCCTCTGGCTTGCCGGGATGCTCTTGACATTCGTTGCCATGGGGCACCGGAAGTCTCTGGCCAAAGCACACTTGCCAGTCAAGCCCGGCCTGAAGAGACGGTAACCTCTCCTGACTCCCCTGAGATCCTGGCCTAGCTAGCAGGCTCGTCAGGGAGAGCATTTCATTGCTAGGTGCGGACAGTGAGAAACTTCCAGTGCCTTTTGGCTCTTAGAGAAGCGTTCATGGTCTGGCATTCAGATTATTAAATCACTTGAAAGCATGGCCCAGTTGGCGTGGTGATGATTATGTATATGATACACTGTATTTTTCCTTTGCTCTGTCATTACCTGGTCAGGATGTTACAGCTCATTTAAAATTTCATCCATCTTGGGGGCACCTGACCGGCTCAGTCGGTAGGGCATGCCACTCTTGTTCTCGGGGTTGTGAGTTCAAGCCCCACATTGGGTGCGGAGATCACTTGAGAAAAAAAACTTAAAAATCTTAAAAAAATAAAAAGAATAATAAAATTTCATCTGTTTCTTTCACAAACCCTGGATTTTATGCCCCCTCCAAAAATGAGTCATTTTTCAGTCTATATGTACTTTTTTCACAGAGCCCTAGAACTAAACTCATTCTAATTTCTCTCTGTTCCCAAATTGATGAATTTATCAGTGTACTGAGGTGTTTGTTATATTTACGAAAGAATACCTCCTCATAGCGTGTGGACCGAGAAATGCAGCTGGAAATTGGGGGGTAACAGCGCATGGTAGCGTGTGACTTGCTGTCATGTGTGTCTCTCTAATCCCCACTCCCCGTGCTCCTGGCGCTCGCAGAGTGTAAGGAAAGCCTCTTCTCCCTCCTGGGCTCTCCCTTCTTGCTGTAGGAAGGGGAGTAGCAGGAAATGGAATCTGCCCCGGTCATGGGATTTTTGAAAGAAACAAAGCATGATCTGATGAGGAGCAGGTTAATCCTGCTATTTCATTTCCCTTTCAGAGAGGGCGGGGGCTGGATTGTGATATGAAGTATTCGGTTTCACATCTGTTCCAGGAATTATCCTCGGCATAAATCCATTTTTCTTTTAAGCATCCTAAAGCATCCCAGGGAGCTCCTCCTCCTGTGCACCCTTCCCACCCCCACAGTCAATTTCATGGCCACAGAGCAGCTGACAGCCTCCCAGAGAGATCATCTTGTCATTGTTACAGGAGGAATCTCTTAAGTCCTGGAGGTCCAAATTTCTGTGGGTCAGTACTATCAGTTTTGGGTCTGCTCTCCACGAAGGTTTGGAATAAAAAGGAAGTAGCATGCCAGCAGTGTGGTATAATGGAAAGAGGACCAATTTAAAAATCAAGAGGAAAGCTTTGCTACTAACTATTTATATGATCTTGGGCAAGTCACCAAACCTCATTGGGGTCAGGACCCTCATCTGCAAAATTACAGCGATGTTTTCCAGGGTGTTCTGCAAAATGCAAGTCTCCTAAGTCAAATAAGTTTGAGAAATTCCACTTATGCTATGCCATTTCTTAGGGAGTCATAATATATATTTGTACATCTGAGGAGTCTTTCAATAAAGAAACTTGTTTTTCACCCAGCGTTTCTCAAATTTATCTAACACTAGAACTCTTTTTCCTATAATGCTGATTAACATCTTGACACTTTGAGAAATGAAGTAGAAATCTATAATCTGTCACGAGCCATGTTTGCCAACCTCAGTTGAAACTAACTTTTCAACTTCCAAATCTCATTCATGAGAAAAAGAAACATAATTTCATATGTGGCAAGGTGACTTCTAGTTTTAAAAACTGAACTTAAGGGCCAAAGCAATTATTCTGACCAACACAGGCTTGTGACTAGAGTTCTGAAAAAGTTTTGTGGAACTTCTGTTTTCAACTTCCACCTTTCAGATGGTTAGCGTGTTCTTATGGCCTGTGGGGGTGTGGTAGGAATTTCCTACAAATAATTATTCTCAGCACACTATTAGGTTCTCATAAGGAATAACTGAATAAATCACAAGATCCCCAACCCTGAATTCAGAGACAAAGCATATATACAAGGAAAAATAGGATTCCAGGTTTTAGAGTGAGGCAAAGAATGATTACAAATTTATATTTTGAGAAATGTTAGTATATATTATTAATTAAATATCTACTGAGAAGATGCAGAGCAGACAGAGACTCAAGGCAGTAATATAAGTAAAACATGAAAGAAAATTCAACAAACAACTGGATCAGGGGTCAAGTGGGAAGTATATGAGGGGAAAAAAATGTGAAAATAGTATCAGGCAAAGAAGTACTTTTAGTACCTTGAGAAAGTAGCAGTCGCTGGTACAAATATTGAGACTGAAATTAAGTTCTGGCTAAGATCGATTTTAGCCAGACAATCCTAGCATTAGTAAAAAAGTATGGCTAATAATAGATCTTCACCCTCAGTCTCATTCTGCATTTATCCTTCATGCTGCTCTTCAAGTGATCTGTTAACAACAGTCATAATTATGACACTTCCCCACTTAAAAATCTTTAAAAGCTCCCTTCAAAGTGCAGTGGGTAACCAAAGCCCTTCATGGTCTTCTCTCTTCTCTACGTGTATTTTCCACCACTCCCCTGGCAGGAACCTTGAAATTCAAGTCTTTCTAAGCCACTCGCCACATTGTCTCAAACTCCCCACCCCTTGTAGGCACTCTTTCTTCATTCAGGGAAATCCGGTCTCTTTTTGGCTAACTCTGGCCCATGCTTCAGGCTCCAGATCTTGTCATCACTTCCAAAATTTTTCACTGACCACAGTGCCCACTTTCATCTCTTACCACCAACTCCTGTAGCTTCCTTTGCCTTCCTCTGTCATAGAATTTGCTAAAATATTTTATTTTACTTGTTGGCCTCTACCATTAGATTTATAAATTCCCGGGGGGAGCAGGAGTAAATGTCATTCACAAGTCAGTCTCTGGACAGTGTTAAGATCAACTATACAGTGTTTATGTCCTGTTAATTACGGGTTTTTTAGTAACTATTTCTATACTCTCTGTCCATGGGACTTCTCAGAGGAAACAGTAACTCCATGCCATTTTTGCTGTGAATTTTTCCCTGGTGTTCAGGGGCTGTATTCCTTCACCCAGGAACTTATGTGGGGGAAAAACAAGCATATAATCGAGTACCTATCTTTAATAAGCTAAAGATATTAAATCCACTACTTACTGACTGTTAAAAAGATTAGGAGATTTATACAGACATCTTCTAGAATTGATTCAGTAACAAACTAGGGTGTATGTGCCCATACTTTATGAATTGACCATTTTCGGAATATAGTTGTTTGCTTACACCTACTTTTCATTCATTCCAACACAGCCCCCATCAAAAATAAGAATGCAAAATCAAGCATCTTTTAACTGAAATTTATTTATTTGTTTGTTTAGAGTAACATCTTGAATCCTGGGAGAGAACGGTAATAGACAGATATTCAGTAGGTTTCTGTTCATTGGTGAACTCATGCTATCATTATTGCTTCTAGAATTCCCTAATGGCGTTAGATTTTTCTTCAGTGACCCATCATTGTGTAAATGTATAAAAATCACCTTTTGCCAAAAATACACAATTCAAAATCCCTTGCGAGGCCTCCCAAATCCCATTTACTAGTGGCAGAGAGTAGAAGTATGTATTTCTAAACAGTAATTTTTGATACCCTCACCACCCCTGATACCACTTCCAGTTAAAAACCAATGTTCTCGGGGCACCTGGGTGGCTCAGTTGTTAAGCGTCTGCCTTCGGCTCAGGTCACGATCCCAGGGTCCTGGGATCAAGCCCCACATCGGGCTCCCTGCTCGGTTGGAAGCCTGCTTCTCCCTCTCCCACTCCCCCTGCTTGTGTTCCCTCTCTCGCTGTGTCTCTGTCAAATAAATAAATAAAATCCTTAAAAACAAACAAACAAACAAAAAAACGATGTTCTCCTTGGGCAGTAAGCCCTAGCAGTCCAGGCAGAGAAGTTAAGTCCTGACTGACTGAACAGAATGGTGTGGAATGGTGAGAAAATGAGAATAGCTGTTGCTTTCTACACCCATTGTAACTCCTAGCTATTTTCATAATGTTGATGGAAGGTGATAACTGATGGCCTCGTCACCATGAGTAACCTTGTATGTGACCCACTGCCTGAGAAGAGACCTCGGGTGACTAATTAAAATATAGTGCATTCTGAAATGTGTTAAAATGGCTTTTTAAGATTTATTTATTTTAGAGAGTTTATGCAGTGAGGAGGGAGAGGGAGAGAGAACCTTAAGCAGACTCTACACTGAGCTCAGAGTCCAACGCAGGGCTCAGTCCCATGACTCAGAGATCACGACCCAAACCAAAACCAAGTCTGACGCTTAACTGTGCCAGCCAGGTGCCCCAAGATGTTTATTTTTTAAATAGATAACTTTTCTTAGCTGAGTTAGATACTCATATAGGTATGTTTAATATTAAAATTAGTTTTGAGCCCAGAAATTAGTTTCTGCCATCCGGAAACAAAAGAGGCAGTTTGGGAGATGATCCAATAGAACATTTTTTAAAATACTGTACACCTATTAACAAATTGTAGAAGAAGAAAATTTCACCTTTTTAAAACAATCTATGCTATAATCACATTTTTATTTGTACAATCCACAAAAAGGAAAGATCAGACTTACAGTCTGGGATATTTTCCTTTCAATTGAATGCACAAATAAAAGAAAAAGGTATTTGTACAGATTAACTGATGAAGACTTAATATGAAATCTTCCATGTACTTTATAACCTGGATAATTCTGAGTTGATATAATCTTTACAAGTCCCAGTGTTGTTGAGACACTAAAATGCGGGATTTTATATATTTTCCCAAGTGTGGGCACACCATCTCTTTGTGTATTAGCTCCCCCTCTAAAAATGAGGGAATTGGACAAGATGCTATCAAACACTCTTTTGGTTTGAGAAAAGGAAAAAACAAAACACCTCTCTAGCTATACTATGGGAGGTAGACAAATGATAGAGAGGTGGGGTCTCCAGTCAGGTAACTGGTTGTAGCTGAAGTAGCTTGGCCTAGCACCCATCAGATAAGGCTGTTAACAAATGAAATGTACTTTCCACATCTCCCATGCCAGTCAGTTGGCCGGTTTTGATCATTTGTGAATTTTCTGTGTCCTTCTAAAACCACTACCAGGATGTGAGGGATTAATCCCACCTCCTGATCTCACAGCACTGTGGGCCAGACTCTTCGAATTCTAAAAGGCAGTGAGATCTCCTTCCTTCTGATTTACTTTCACAGGCTCCTGGGACATCAGTTTTTAAAGGCCTAGTCAACAGATTAGAGAAATCATTCATGTTAAATTTTTATTAGAGAAAAAAATACTTCACAAATACCCTTTCCTATAAAAATATAAACATGAACATCTTTGGCTGGGGAGGAATAGCAGAGGGGGTGGGACAGAGAACTTCAAAGATTTGTGTGATGTGGATAGGCAGCCCTATGATGAAACTGATTTTCTAGTGGTTCTTTGAACAATTAGTATCAATACTATTTCCAAAGGCATCAGAACTCATTAGAGATAATTGGCCAGGGCTCTTACAGAACCGTTGGGAGAAAAGTCTCTACTGACAACAGATTGATTGGGTTTGGGGTTTTTTTTTTTGTTTTGTTTTGTTTTTTTAATGTTTTTACTTATCACTTGAAGGAAGAAAGATACAAACACAAATATATAAGGACACAATACAGTAGGAAAAATCCTGGACTCAGGTTCTCTTACCATACCTGCCACTTAGTAACTGGGATCTGAAACAATTAACTTCTCTAGGCTCAGTTTCACTGTCTGTAAAATGGAAATAACATTCATTTAGAAATATGTGTTGACTGCCTGAATTTTGCCCGGCACCTGACTTCGGATAGCTTCCATGTCTTCTTCATGGGGTTGCTGTGAAAACTAGATGGCATATTGCATGAGCAAATGTTGTTGGTGTTTTCCACTATCAAGTGACACCTAGAGCAGTCTTAACCTCCAGTCATCAAAGACTTATTTTTGGCAAAAAAAAAAAAAAAAAAATACAACTGATTCATTTGCAGCAAGGTTTGAAGCAAAGAAAAATTTGGCCTTAACTCCAATTAACTAAAAGTTCCAAGTAGCTACAGTATCCTTTGCCCAAGCATTCCCGTTAATACAGGTTTTTCTTTGTTGGTATGTGAGGTCATTGGTGGTTAGTAGTCATCTATTACACTGTAAAATGCACAACACATTTTACCCCCAAACTTATGGCTTAAAACAAAAAACATTTGTTATATCACACTTTTTATGGCTCAGGCATCCTAGCTTAGCTGCATACCTCTGGCTCAAGGTCTCTTGATGAGGTTGTAGGCAAGCTGTTGGCTGGGAGCCGGGAGCTCATCCGAAGGTTCATTTGGGAAATCTACTTCCAATTCACTCACATGGTTGTTGGCAGGCCTCTTTCCACTTGGGCCTCTTCAGAGGCCTGCAGTTATGGACTGAAATGTGACCCCCAGATTGATATGTTGAAGTCTTAACCCCCGTTACCTCAGAATGTGACTGTATTTGGACATAGGGCCTTTAAAATGGTGACTAGGATGGACCCTAATCCAGCCCAACTGGTGTCTTTATAGGAAGAGGAACGTTAAGACACCAGGGATGCACCTACACAGAGAGAGACTCTGAGGACACAGGGAAAAGACAGCCATCTGTAAACCAAGGAGAAAGGCCTCAGAAGGAACCAAACCCGCTGACACCTTGATCTTCCTCCTGAACTATGAGAAACAGTAAATTTCTGTTGTTTAAGCCACCCAGTCTGTGGTGTTTGGTCGTGGCAGCCCTACCACACTAATATAGCTACCTTACAACACGGCAGCCGCCTCCCCCGGGCAAGCAATCCATGAGAAAGTGAGAAAGCACCCACATAGAAGCCACAGTCTTTTTATAACTTAATCTTGGAAATGATACCCCGTAACTTCAGCTATATTCTCTTTGTTAGAAGTGAGTAAGTTCAGTCAGTCCATATTCAGGAGGGGATTTCAGAGGATATGGAGAGTAGGAAGTGGAAGTCACAGGAGGCCATCTTAAAGGCTGCGTACCACACTAGTTTAGATTTGTTTTTAACAAAGTAAAAACTAAAAGTTAACAGATGGACAAACTGACATATTCTACATGTGTAGATTCAATGTCATCAAATACATGGGCACCGTGGCTGATCTAATCTATGGGCCATACTACCATTCTGTAAAGCTAAGATTGTTTTGATTTGGAAAATATAAAATTTTGACATTTCTAGGGGTGAAAAAAAGACCATTTTATGGACAAGATTGAAGAGAAATAGTCCAGTGAATCCTCCGTCTGTGTCTAGTACAGTGATGCTCACCCAGGGATGCCTACCAAGGGGTATGCAGGGGGATGAGAGGGAAAGAGGAGGGAAGATAGCATGAGTTTTAAAAAAGCATGGTCAAACCATAATATAATCTTCTGTAGGGAAAGTGAGAAGAAACAGCTTTTATAAAACAAAGTACAGAAAGTAAAACTGAACAAAATCTTCTTGGCTGATAGAACATAGGTCATACAGAGTTGAGAAACTGCTCTAATTTCTCTTTTATTGTTAATAGACAAAAAGAGGGATAAGGGATAGAGGGTTAGAGGTGGGCATGTAGTGAGCCATAATACCCAGAGGGGGGGTACATTTTAGAAAATCTGGGGAGGAGTGAAAAATGATTAGTGGGCTCTATAGATTAGTTTGGAAGGCAAATACACACTAACAGACATATTCAGGAGCCTTTCAAGAGCTAATAGGAAGAACTCTACAAGAGGAGGGTGGGTGATAGTTGAACCCAAGCTTTAGTTCAAAGGATCCAAAGGACATCTGCTCTGTGGTGATGGCAAGCTGACATCTGATTCCTCGGTAAGTATGCTGGGATTCCAATAGCTTTAGCCTCTAAAATTAGTAGCGTTGTCAGCTTGATTGTCTCATGTTTTTCTAATGATCAGAGTCTGTGTGGCAAAGCTATCATTATTCCCAAGCACAGTCAGATTTCTTTTCACCAACAGCCCTCCTTTTGTCCTCTTAAATGATGCTAACATGAGGTTAAACTCTCCCTTTGCCTTCCAGAACATTCTAAGAACTATCACTTATAATAACACCTCCAAATACTGAGCTTCAATAATTTGGCTCCTGCTTCATCAGAACTCCCCTTTGGGTGGCCCTTTGTTTTAAGAGAGGAAGAAGCTGTTTCCTGTTATCTCCTGGTTGCACGATAACAAGATGACAGACCAATTCTAGGTCTCTTTCAGTTTTCCTTACACAAAGCTGTGGAACCAGAGTGGGACAGTACGGGGATCTCACAAGGTGACCCTCCCTGAAAAGGTGCCTTCAGATTTGAATAATAATTCTATGGATTATCTAAAGAATTCCCCTGAAGTAGTTGTTTATGTTGGTATGGAACAATTTCTGAGATAGATTGTTAAATGAAAGATACCCAAAAAACCCACTGAAGGTTATGTTCCCATTTGTATAAAAAGGGGAGCAGGAATATACATTTGTAGGTGCATAGGCTACTCTGTGAAGGACACACACACACACACACACACACACACACACATATACACACCAGGAATGAGTCTGGGATGGAAGACACTTTTAACCCTATATCTCTTGTATCATTTGATTTTTTTTTCATTTGTGCATGGATTTTTTTTTTTTTTTGTAGTTAGGGAGCTATTAAAAAATGCCTTTGTTTTTCAGTTATTCATAGAATTTTTTTTAATTCCAGTATAGTTAACATACAGTGTTATATTAGTTTTAGGAGTACAATATAATGGTTCAACAATTATGTACATTACTCTGCTTATCATGATAAGTGTACTCTTAATCCCCTCCCCCTGTTTCAACCTTTCCCCCACCAACTCCCCTCTGATACCCTCCCCAGTTTGTTCTCTGTATTTAAAAGTCTGGTTTTTTTGTTTGTCTCTTTTTTCTTTATTCATTTGTTTTGTTTCTTAAATCCACATATGAGTAAAATCATATAGTATTTGTATCTCTGACTTATTTCACTTAGCATTATGCCTTCTAGATCCATCCACGTTGTTGCACATGGCAAGATTTCATTCTTCTTTATGGCTGAGTAATATTCCTGTGTGTGTGTACCGCATCTTTATCCATTCATCGGGGGGACACTTGGGTCACTACCATATTTTGGCATTGTAACTACTGCAATAAACGCCGGGGTGCATATATCTTTTCAAATTAGTGTTTTTGTTTTGTTTGGGTAAATACCTAGTAGTGAAATTACTGGATCATATGGTAGTTCTATGTTTAATTTTTGAGGAACCTCCATACTGTTTTCCAGAGTGGCTGCACCAGTTTGCATTCCCACCAACAGTGCATGAGGGTTCCTTTTTCTCCACATCCTCACCAGCACTTGTTTTGTCTTTTGTTTTTGATTTTAACCATTCTGCCAGGTGTGAGGTGATAGCTCATTATAGTTTTGATTTGCATTTCCCTGATGGTAAGTGAGGTTAAACATCTTTTCGTGTGTCTGTTGGCCATCTGTATGTCTTCTTTGGAGAAGTGTCTGCTCATGTCTTCTGCCCATTTTTAACTGGATTATTTAGGTTTTTTTCATGTTGCATTACATAAATTCGTTATATATTTTGGATATTAACCCCTTACCATATATATATCATTTGCAAATGTCTTCTCCCACTCAGTAGATTGTCTTTTTGTTTTGATTGTTTCCTTTGCTGTGCAGAAGGTTTTATTTTGATGTAGTCCCAACAGTTTATTTTTGCTTTTGTTTCTCTTGCCATCGAGAAGAATGCTGCTACAGCCGATGTGAGAGAAATTACTCCCTGGGCTCTCTTCTAGGATTTTTATGGTTTCAGGTCTCGCATTTAGGTCTTTAATCCATTTTGAGTTTATTTTTGTGTATGGTGTGAGAAAGCGGTCCAGTTTCATTCTTTTGCATGTAGCTGTCCAGTTTTCCCAGCACCATTTGTTGAAGAGATTGGCTTTTTTTCCCGTGACATATTCTTGCCTCCTTTGTCATAGATTAATTAACCATATAATCATGAGTTTATGTCTGGGTTTTCTATTCTGTTCTATTGATCTATGTGTCTGTTTATTTACCAGTGCCATATTATTTTGATTAAAAATTGATTACTTCCAGTTTTGTTCTTTTTCAAGATTGCTTTGGCCATTCAGGGTCTTCTGTGGTTCCATACAAATTTTATGATTATTTGTTCTAGTTCTGTGAAAAATGCTGTTGGTATTTTGATAGTGATTGCATTGAGTGTGTAGATTGCTTTGGGTAGAATGGACATTTTAACAATATTGGCTCTTCCAGTCCATGAGCATCAAATGTCTTTCCATTTCTTTGTGTCATCTTCAATTTCTTTCATTCATGTTTTAAAGTTTTCAGAGTACAGGTCTTTTGCTGCTTTGGTTAAGTTTATTCCTAGGTATCTTATTATTTTTGGTGCAGTTGTAAATGGGATTGTTTTCTTAATTTCTTTTTCTCCTGCTTCATTATTAGTACACAGAAGATGCCTGGATTACTTTTAATATAACACAAATAGAATCAGTTTTTAAAGAGAAAGGCATTGCAGAAAGGAAATTTTAGTTCCCACATAAAGCCTTTGAACTCATGCTGTGTTCTCTCACGTGGTCGCCTGGAGTTTTCCAGTTCTCTGTTCTTGTCATTGCAGTTTAAAAACTCATGACAGCAGGAGCCGCTGGCCATTGAGCACCTGCTCTACCCCGAGTGCTGGGGGGTTTACATAGAGTTTCTTGACTTAATCATCACAGCAATCACATGAGGATGTTTCTTCCTGCCTCATTTTTTAGCTGAGACTTGTATATTCCTTCCTCTGGTACTTTTTAGAAGATGGAGAGGACACAGTTCCAAGATAGATTTTCTGCCAAATGCCTGACTAGCACTTTGCTTCAGCAAAACCCAGAGTGACCCTTCTTCTGAGGGGTGCATTGGTCAGTTCTGCCCTTGAGTTTTTCTCTTCTGTTTGTGTGATCCTTTCTCTGGGCTTATTATTTCATTCACGTTCAGAACTTCGGCTTCATTCTAACAATTCTGACATGGGAGTCTCCAGCACTGGTACCCAGAATCCATTACAGTAACAAATTCCATCTCAGACACCTAAGAAAAAGGATGCGTCTGTGGACTCATATGATCAGAGAGAATTAGGGTGGCTCCAGCTAAGTGTCATGTGAGATCTTTCCTTTTCTCCATCTCTCTCTCTGCCTCATGTTCCTTCTCTCCATCTTTCTCCATCTCTTTTCGTTTCTTTTTACAACTCCATAAACCTCTCTCTTTCCTTCTTTATATGGTTTCTTCCATGTAGCAGATCAGTGGAGGGGTATAGTTTGAGCAGCTCCAGCCTTATTCTTTCCAGTTTAATGACCACAGAGTACAAACAGTATTTCTCTTTCTATGTTAGTGTATAGAAATCCCAAGGAAGGGCTGTGATTGGCTTGGCTTGGATGACATGACCAACTCTTATGGCAGTTGCTGTGGCCCCGGGGGTGGGGACTTTGGCTGGGTCTGGATCACCTGCCAGCTTTTGTGATCAAGAGGGTATGAGACTCTCTTAACTATAGAGAACAAACTGAAGGCTACCAGAGGGGGAGGTGGGTGGGGGCATGGGTGAAGTAGGTGAAGGGGGTTAAGGAGTGTACTTGTCCCGATGAGCACTGGATAACGTATGAAATCATTGAATCACTATATTGTACACCTGAAACCCATTTAACACTGTATGCTGACTATACTGGAATTTAAAAAAAAGGTTGTGGTACTGACATTCTTGGTCTGGCCATAATCACCAGATTGGAATAGAGCAAGTGGGGAGCAGTTTTCCAAAGGAAGTGAAAGGAGCTGAGACCACAAGCAGATGGGAAGGGATGTTAGGAGACAAAAACAGTAGATTTCCCCTACTTTCAGCCCAGAGCTTCTTTGCAACTATGCAAATATGGAGTTAAATAAGACAATGTGTGCAATAAATACTTCATATGGTGCCTGCAGCAGAGTAAATGATAGAGCAATATCTACTGGTATTGACTATCTTCTTTAATTGTGGCAAGATATACTTAACACAGAATTTACCACTTTAACCATTTTTAAATGTACAGTTCACTGGATTAAGTACATTCATATTTTTGTGCAACCATCACCACCATCCGTCTCTAGAACTCTTCTTTTACAAAACTAAAACTCTACCCATTAAACAATAACTCCCCATTCTCATCTCCCCCACCTCCTGGCAACCACATCCTCTTTTCTGTCTCTATGAATTTGATTATTCTAGATATCACATATAAGTGGAATCACGCAGTATTTGTTTTTTCACGACTGGCTTATCTCACTTTGCATAATGTCGTCAAGGTTCAGCCATGTTGTGGCATGTGTCAGAATTTCCTTCTCGTAAGGCTGAATAGTACTCTATTGTATGTGTATACCACATTTCATTTATTAATTAATCTGTCAGTGGATACTTGATTTGCTTGTACCTTTTGACTCTTGTGAGTAATGCTGCTGTGAAAATGGGTGGACAAATATCTGGTCAAGTCTGCTTTCAGTTCTTCTAGATGTATATCAAGAAGTAGAGTTACTGAATCATATAGTAATTCTTATTTTTAATTTTGTAGAGACTCGCCATATTGTTTTCCACAGCAGCTGCACCATTTTACGTTCCTACCAACAGTGCTCAAGGGTTCCCTTTCTCCACATCCTCACCAGCACTTCTTTTTTTTTTTTTTTTTAATAGTAGCTATGCTAATGGTTGAAATGTAGCCATGCTAATGGGTGAAGTGGTTATAAGTTCTTTAAATTAACCTTGGTAACTGGGCTAATCCAAGTGCCATTGACAGAAGTAGAACACCCAGTGTTGTGGATGAGTGGGACAGATAACACTGAGTATTTTAAAAGTCAAATTCGACATGATGGCTGAACATTAAACTCAGAAAAGTCTTCTCAAAGCCAGGGAAGAGTTCAAGCCAGATGTAGAGTTTAGCAGTCATCCATATAGAATTACCTGTTAAAGCTGTACGTGGATAAATTCTCTGAGGGAAAGAATGTATAAAAAGAGCAGCAAAGTGCAAAGAAGAAAGCAGATACAGGGGAACCATCCAAGGAGGCAGCCTTGAGAGGCACTGGATAGTTCAGAATCTCAGAGACCCACAGAGGGGAGGAAGAGTCAAGAGGGTGGGAATGATTGATGAGCTCAGATGGTATTTTTTAATAGCCTATAATTAAAATTTTGTTAAATTGAATCATATTCATGTGAATACCTCCCTGGAGAGTCCCTTATAATTTTCAGAATGCTTGCATATGGATTATCTTAGCCCTTAATCCAGTGAAGTACACAAGTTATGATTCCCATATTACAAGAAAGAAACTGACTCTCGGGGAGTTTGAGGTTTTCCTAAAGTTATTGCTTGGTACCTCTCATTTTCCCAAGATGATCAGTTTTGGGGGAGCTGAAGGCGGATGATGCCAAGTCAAAATGGGCATCAGAGTAGGTTCCCGTCAGACAAGTGCCCCGGCAGCTCATCATCCCTAGCACAGGCTCTTCCCCTCAATACCTCCTGGAAACAATACCTACTGGCTCCTCCCAGGTTCCTGTGAAATACTAAGGAGTTTGATTCTCTAGACTCTAGAACAGTAGTTTGTGAATGATGGGGTCATGACCAAACAGTGGGTCATCAAGACAATTCGTGGGTCATGACCAGGCTCACCAGAGCCAGGGTGCATGTGTCTTCCCAACGCTGTGAACTCTCAGTAACTTCATCACGTTGGTTACTTGACTTTGGCTGTGGTGGACATCAGCCAACACCACAAAGCTGGGGCCTTTGTTTGTTTTACCCCAGACAACCAGCCGTTAAACCTTCACTAGCAAACCACTGATCATAACCCTCATTTCTTCCTCTTCCCTCCCACCCCTCCTACAATGGAACAGAATAGAATAGAAAGAAAAAATAGAGAGGGTCCATCTGTAATAAAAATAAGGATTGTTTTGTGAGACTTTTGTTTAGGTCAAAAAGATATTTATGTATGTATTCATATAAGATGTATTTTTTTTTTACTAAAAATAAGTTTGAAAATCAGTTGTCTAGGGTCCCTTCATTTACCTTCCTCAAGTACTTGAAAGTCTGCTGTTCTGCTGATCTTTAGGCAAAGAACTACTAGTCTCCAGCATCTTTTTTGAATGAATGCTGTATCTACTGTTTGGGAGGAATGAGACTGAATTTGTGTCAGGCTAGAAATTAATGTTCTAGAATAGACAAAATCCTCTGTATATCAGTTCTTTTGAACTCAAAGCTATATTAAAAAATCTCTTTTTAGACCCCACCAAAGATTTTTCTACAGTGAGCATGTATTTGTCCTATGCTCAGAAAACAATAATCATTATTATTAAATCACAAAGATTAGAAGGCCAATAAATAGCAGAAATCAGACTTAAGCACATAGCCTTGTGTTACTCTACCATTCTTCATTATGAGAATTTTCTATAAAGAAATTAAATCTTTTTAAGAAAGTAAATAAACTTTTTGTAAATCATTTTCCTTTTAGTGATTCAGTGTTTTGTTTTATAAATCTGGATTTTATATATATTTTTATATATACATACATTATATAGAAACACCTTATATATACATTATATATATAAACATATATATTAATATCCCAGATATGTTTGAATGGATTATGCATCAAAATTAGATAGATGTAGATAGATCATGGAGTTAGATGTCAAGAACTTTGATTTAGATCAGCCTTGCAATTTTTAAATTTTCATAAAAGGGAAGTTATTAAATATTCTCATGCAAGAAACCACAACTCTACAAACATGTTAAATGGTCTGCCCTTAACTATCAAAATGAAGTTACAAAAAGAAACATTTTTCACTGAGTGACATTGGAAAGTCATCCAGATAGGTTTCTCTCTGGTCCGTGATGTCGTTCTATCATGCCCATTTTACTGCTTTGTTGTAGTAAGAAAATGGACCAGAATAAGAGGAACATGGTTTTTCAGATTTATAGGAGTTAAATATGTTTTCAAAAATGAGTTATGGATCATTTTTCTTAGAAGAATTGGGCTTCTTGTATGTATGACTTCAGTTTTTTACAGTTGAATTCCTTAAAGTAGCATCTTCTTAAAACTATCCTATACTTACTTGCAAGCAGAAAGAAATCCTCCCCCATAGATGGACCCTTGCCTCAGGTTGCATTTAGCATCTAAGAGTTCAACCAAGTGCCTGTGGCATTCGCTAGACGTGGAGAGGGTTCCGGGAGGCCTGAGCGCGCGGGGTGCTGCTGTGGTCAGCCGCTCGCTCCCCTCTCCCCTGTGGCTGGCTTCAGAGTGCGTCGGGGGGGCTACCTCTGCTCTGCACAAACCCCTTGCAGCTGTGCCCGGCGCTTCCGTGTCACCGGGCAGTGTTTCAGGAAATGGATCTGATGCTCTTGTGCCTGTGTTCATGCCTACACACTGGAGCTGTGCCCGGGAAGGTGAGGGGCCAGCAGGTTGGCCCTCACTCCCCAGCTGTCCCTTTCTCCTAATGTCACTCAGGATATAAATAAAGTGATTCATTCACTCTCTTATCAAACCAGAACATTGCCAGAAGATACAGTCAGGGCCACTCTGGCCTGTTGGAAAGGCCTTAGGGGCAAAATCTAAGAGGCACAAGGTACAAAGCCTTTGCATTTAGGTCATTTTAAAAATTAAGTTTTTAATTTCATTTCTCCTGTTCACTTCAGACCTGGGAGGGAGAAAAATAACTCCAGTTACAAGTTCATGTTGTTTGAGGTCTGGGCCTTCTTTAGTGGCATGGAAGTCATGATGCATCCTCTGTTTTTTTCTGATCTGGAAAAGCCATGAGTCAGATGATCTCATTGAAAATGTGCTTCCCTTTCCTCCACACAGCTGATGGGTGGTAGGAGCACTGATCTGGAGCGTGGACTGCTGCTTATCACACGAGGCTGTGGTGTTTGCAGAAGCCAAGTTTGTATTGTTAGCTGGCGATCTTTTGCTACCCATAGGGTGCACTGCTGTTGATCATTTCCCATATCAGTCGATCCAGTATTTACCAAGCAGCCCCCGTGTAAACATGTACCTGGCAAAATGCTAGGAGCTCAGGTCATGTGAAGATTTGTAAGATGCGGTCTCTGCACTTAAGAGTGTATCCATGGGACATGAACAACACCTGCAAGACAAAGCCCTCCACCCCGACCCCCTGCCCTCAAAAAAGGTGTAAGAAACACCTTATTTGGGTGGTTTGGGAAAGTGTGTCAACCATCCCCTCAGGGAACCTACTGATCAGAGTGAGCATGAGCGTGATCTGTTCCCTCGGCAGTTCTGCCTGCTTAGCTGCTTCTCCTCATCACTTCACCTGGGCAGATGTTGATCACAGTGTTTAAAATACTTTTATTTTTTGCTGTGTTACAGTAGCACAAGCCAGTTACTTAATATGATGCTAACAGAAGAACAGTAGGCTGGAGGACAGATTGCGTTTGTTGGACTCTAATAGTTGCCAAACCAGTACAATGTCTTTTACAGGTGCTTCAAGATTTTTAAGGGTAATTCTGATAATATTTTATGCTTATGTTGCTTGTTGACTTTAAAACTAACCTAAGAAGACGTAACTTCATTTATTTGATAAGTGCCAAGTTAGGATATAGATAGTATGAACCATAGGCATTTCAAAAAAAAAAAAAAGAAAGAATTTCCAGGTCAGGACATCAAAGCAAAAAAGAAGATGGACAACTTCAATGACCGGTTTTTCAAAATCCTACCAAACAAGAGCCAGGCTGTGATCATGGCCACAGAGGCAGTGAGGGGGAAAACGCAGTAACATGGTTGTCCTGTGTATTATTCCTGCCCTGATAACCCCAGAACTGCGTCGGCAGGCAGAAGTGGAGATCCAAGCAGCTCTGGACCAGAATTATGGCAGGTGTCAGGGACAACAGGTGGAGCATCTAATTGGAGACCCTTCACATAAAGATAGGACCCCAAAGGGCTGTATTCTCCATGTAAAGGTCAACCAGAAATAAACCCTCCCCCTTCCCACTTTGCCTCTACGCCCTCAGGCACTGAAAGAAAATTGCCTATCTTGAGCCTTGGTGCTGAGTGAGATGGAGTAGAGGACTCTCCCCTGATGATTTATAACCACAAACTAGCCCTTGTGTAAGCTTGGGCATGAATTCATATTCCCTAGATACCCTGAAAAACTTCAAACTGAGAATTTAATCTAAGGTGATCCTAAGCTAATAGGGTGGCCCCAGGCATCTAGTAGAATCAAATGCATTTTTTCTGGAAGGATCTTCCTTCAACTCAAATCTCAATTCTTACAGGTGAAGGTCTAAGAACTGCAAGATCACAGTTTAAAATCTCAAAACAAATAAGGAAACATGGCACCATAAGCAAAAGTCAGCAAAATAACAGATAACAATATTAGACCCACAAAGACTAAGATACTGATATTACCAGACATACAATAAAAAATAAATTTTCTCATGTGTTTAAAGAAATTAAAGGAGGGAGTAAAAGTGTGAGTAAAAGTATGAGTAAAAGATTAAAATTATGACTAAGCAGATTTGGAAAAGAACTATGTAATACTTTAGAATTGCAAAGATAGAGTAATTACAGTTTTCAAATCAATGAGTGGGCTTAACTGCAGGTTAGACCCAGCTGAAAAGATATTTAATGAACTCAAAGATATATTTAAAAAAATTACGTGAACTGCAGGACAGAAAGAAAAAGTGATGAAAAACACAGTGAGAAGGCCTGATAGATCTCTAGATAATTGGAGTTCTGGAAAGAAAAAAAAAAAAAAACGAGACAGGGACAATATTTAAAGGGATAATGACTAAAAATATCCACAACTAATGGAAGATACAACTGGATATAGTGAATCATAATAAATCCACATCTAGACACACCATACTGAAACTTTGGGATACTAAAGACAAAAGATGTTAAATTTAAGCACCTCGAGGCAAAAGAAGGCTTTCCAAAGGAATGCCAGTGATACAACGTACTCCTCAACAGCAATAGTGGAAGCCAAACTGTAGTGTGATGTTGGCATTGATGAGAAAAAATAAGTACCCTGCCAGAAATGTATTTTAAGCAAAAATATCTTTCAAGGATGAGGATGAAATAAAGACATTTCCAACATGTAAAACCCAGATGAACTTGGCATCGGTAAACCTTCACCAAAGGAAAGATTGTAAAGAATATATTTCAAACAGAGGAAGGTGATACCAGAAAAAGGTCTGAGATGCAAAAACTGACTTATGAGGAAAGAATGTGTAAAAACATGGGCAAATAAAAGCAAAATAATCAATAAAGTAATAATGTTCTTGTGAGGATAAAAAGGAGGGGGATAAAAGTATCCAACACCAATATCATGTTAAGACAGAGGGTGTGAAAAGAAAAAAGACAGAGGATATGATCAGAGTTAAATTGTCTAACTTGATCTTATAGAGTAAAAAGGTAAAGATAATGATTAATTTCAGCTTTACATAGTCAGTATGTACAAATGCAAACATAGAGAAACTACTAAAAGAATAGAAATTATAAAACTTTAAGGAGGAAAAGAAAACACAGAAGAGTATGGACAAATAGAAAGCACAACTTAAGGGGCACCTGGGTGGCTCAGGCAGTTAAGTGCCCGACTTTTGGTTTCAGCCCAGGTAATGATCTCATTAGTCCTGAGATCGAGCCCCACGTCGGGCTCCATGCTCAGCAGGGAGTTGCTTGAAGATTCTCTCCCTCTGCCGCGCTAATATAAATCTTTAAAGAAGAACACAACTGAAGACCGTAGAAATAAATATAAAAATATTTCTAATCACAAAAATGTGAGTGGACTAATGTTCCAGTTAAAGTGAAAGATTGATTCACTCAACAAATATTTACTGAGCATCTACGCTAGGTACATAGCACAGAGCAGGGAATAAAATAGTCCCAAATCCTTAGAGATATAGACAACAAACCATATTAGTAACACAGTACATTAGATAATAGTGAGTGTTCTAGAGAAAAAAATAAAACCGTAATAGATAGACAATGGGGAGAGTGACTAAACTTAAAAAAAATAATAAAATAGTTTGCAAGCGTATATATTTTTTTAAATGGTGCAACTGCTTTGGAAACGGTTTAGCAGTTTCTCAAACCTTTAAACATAGGGTTACCGTATGTCCCAGCAGTATATGCCCAACAGAAATGAAAACGTATGTCCAGACAAAACCTTGCACATGGATGTTTATAGCAGCATGATTACTAATATCCAGGAGGCGGAACAACCCCAGTAGCCATCAACTGATGAGTGAATAAATACACACAATGGAGTATTATTCAGCCATGAAAAGGCAGAGTACTGTTCCATGCTACAACACAGATGACCCTTGAAAACATTATGCCAAGTGAAAGAAGCCAGACACAAAAGACCACATACTGGATGATTCCACTCATGAAATGTCTAGAATAGGCAAATCTATAGAGACAGAAAATAGATTAGTGGTTGCCTAGGGCTGGATGACAAGATGGGGGGGGTGATGGCTAAGAGGTGTAGGGTTTCATCTTCTTTCAATGAAAATGTTTTAGAATTGGGCGCCTGGGTGGCTCAGTTGGTTGAGCGACTGCCTTCGGCTCAGGTCATGATCCTGGAGTCCCGGGATCAAGTCCCGCGTCGGGCTCCCTGCTCGGCGGGGAGTCTGCTTCTCCCTCTGACCCTCCTCCCTCTCATGCCCTCTGTCTCTCATTCTCTCTCTCTCAAATAAATAAATAAAATCTTTAAAAAAAAAAATTTAAAAAGAAAATGTTCTAGAATTGATTATGGTGATGGACAAACAAGTCTGAATATAGTACAAGCCATTGGATTATACACATTAAATGGGTGAATTGTATGGTATGTGGCTTATATATCAATAAAGCTGTTTTATTTTTTTTAATTAATAAACAGTAAACTCAATAAGAAAATAAGCAAAAGCCACATCCAGGCATTTCACAGAAGAAAAAACATGTAGGCACAATAAATACTTGACTCAACCTCATTCCTATTTGGGAAAATGCTCATTAAAACCACAGTAGGACACCATTGTATACCCACTGGACTAGCAAATATTTTAAACTCAGGCAATACCCCTTCTCCACAGGTAGGGGAGGTAGAGAAGCTGCCCTGGGGGTGGGGGTGGGGGCAGGAATTGGTACAGACCGCTTTGGAATGTAATATGGCATTATTTTTAGAGAGTTGAAGATGCAAGTGTCCATGACCCAGCAGTTACACTCCTAAGTATATAACTGAAGTTCTCCAGTTGTGTGCTGAGATCACATATAATAATAGTTATAGCAGCACTGTCAAATCGAAAACCACAGAATTATAAAAACGAAACAGCATAATATTTAGGGTTCAGAGTGTATGTAATAAATAAACCTATTTTTAAAAAGCAAACAAGGGAAGGATAAACAGAAAATTCAGGATAGTGGAAATGGGAAGGCAGTGGGAGGGCCTCACAGGGGATGCAGGGTAATAGTAATATCCTTGTCTTAAACCAGGTGGTGGGATGTAGGTGTATATTGTAGGGATGGGGACAGTGGTCCAAGGCAGAGTGCATTCTGACAACCCAATATTCAGCAAAGATTTAGAAAAACTCACAGAAGTGTACATGAAGCAGTTTTTCCATGCAGTTCAACACCGAATGCTAATAATGCTGACCTTAAGTTTCTAGAAAAGGTTAACATATTCAGCATTTTTTATTTAAGACGCAAAAGAGATAAAATGTTCTTATCCAGGAGGAAAAGAAAGGAAGGAAGGAAGGAAAGAAGGAAGGAAGGAAGGGAGGAAGGGGAAGGGAAAGAAACTAAGAGAAGTACACAAAAAAGCAGCAGAACAGGAGTGTGTTAGAAAGGTTTCCAACAAAAGTGGTTAAAATGAAAAGTCTTCAAGTTCAAGGTGAACATTTATTTGGCCACAACTTCTTTAGTCTTCAGTAGTGCTAACTAAACCAGACGTTGCTGTAAGTAAAAACCCACACTCTGATTTCGGTCACTTAGCGGTTGGTGTTCTCTCTTTCAGATCCTGCTCACACTAAGAAATGAGCCGCAACTGCATGGAGGAAGAACCTGTTTGCTACTCCCGCTCCAGCAGGGGTGTGGGGCCGAAGCATCCACCAGCACTGCAAGGGGTCCACGGTATTTTTTTTTTTTTTTTTTTTTTTTGCTGCCTCAGTCCCCAGAGCCTTCAAGCAACAGTGGCTGTAGATTGTTGCCAATCAGCCAATCCAGAATTTTACTGAGACGACGGGATAACACATCCGCTGGGTTTTGACTGAACTTGGTAGTGGGGACATTCAACTGATATGTTATATACCCCATCAGAGCACACATGTATCTTTTATCCCTTTTACCTCCCGCCCCCCCAAACCCACTTAGGCTTCCTCTGTCCCTTTCCTGCTACCACACAGAGATGATATAAAAGAGGCTCTTTGGCTATTTGCATTTTGCTTCCTCTTCTTTTCCAGATTGCAGTATTAAGCTTTACTTCCCACAAGCCTAAAATCCCAACATAATCTACCAAAGTTGTTCTTCCCTTTTCCGAGGGGTCGGGGGAAGGGGGAAGCATACATCACAAGCTTCCCAGAGAGCGGAACAAAGTCGGTGTGCTGTTGACCACATGAGCCGTGGTGAAGGCACCCTTTGGAATTACTGATTTCTAAAATTAATAAAGTAATTCTATTTTTATTTTCTTTTTCCATTTACTAATTTCCCAACAATCAGTATTCACAAACAAGCCTGAAGTGGAACCAACTTCTCGTTTTCTTTCATTGCTGGGCAATTTTTTAAACTACGTTTTAGAAATGTGAACTACAAAGAGATGTTTTATTCTTCCATTTGGTTTCAGCAGATCGTGGGTCCAGGCTCTTCCCCACAGGCAGCTCCTGAACCTGGGAAGCTCGTATGTGCACATGTCTCCATTATCGGCCCGCCATGGACAGGTCCTCTAGGGGTCCTCATCAGAATGAGGCGGCACAGCCCTCCCAGACGCCTTTCCACTTGACCTCTGCCCCCTCTCCTCACCTTTCCCTGGTCCCCTCTCTGGCTTCTACTGAAGAAAAGGTTGAAAGGTGGGCTGCAGAGCCCGACTGAAGGACTGACAGCTACCCTGGGGAGTTACTGGGGGAGGATCCAGAGTCTGGGTTTTCCTACAGCAGGGTACTCTAGACTCAGCATTGAAACCCCAAAGGAAAAATGACACCCAACAAGGCAGAGAGAAAAGGGATTTTATTGACTTCTTAGTGAATGCAAACAGGTTTGAGCACATGGAAGCATTTTGTTTGCTTGTGAGGAATGAAGACTGTCCCTTGAGGGAGGGGAGAGAATGTATTTGTGATGTTCCTGGGACTTCTGGTTAGTAGTTTGAGGACCATCTTAACTGTTGGCTAACTTGGTTGTGAATTGGTTAGGAGACAAATCAGAATTCCTTCATGACTTTCCTGGTGATGGGAAGACCCAGGAAATAAGTTATATGGGAGATGCCGCATAAGAACCATGTGAGAAAGGACAAGAGGGTATGAGCCCAGGGAAAGAACCTTGAGACCAACTAGACTGCTTGGAATTGGCCTAGGTAACCATTAGAATTGGGTCCTCAGGCTAATTTCTTACTGCACTCTCCATGTGCTTATCGGCTGTTAAGACCAGACTCCAGATCTCGCCTTCATTTAACCAAGTACTTTTGTGTCATTTTTACTGGTACTGGACTTCGCTTGGTAATAAACGAGACCGATTATATGATTTCCCCCCTCCAGCCACGGTGTCATTTCCAGTGTCCCTCCCTCCCCTCCCCCAGAACAAGTGTGTATCTTTTCAGACAGACAGACAATGGCTCAGGTTTCTGTAGCGCCTCTAAGTGACACGTGGAATGGAAAGGCTGGACTTCAGACCCCCGCCCATATCTGTATCTGCTGATAAAGATAAGAATAGAGCTCTCATATAAAAAGGACATTTGGAATCACAGTGTGTTCTGTTTTCTTTGGGATACTTCGGGAAACATAACTCATTGCCTTGCTTCATTAGGATGAGCCACAGGCCAACATTTTAGTGATTTCCTATGAGGTTGGATAAGAAGGAAGGTTTATTCTGGGGTCAAAAAGATTATTCCCTTCTTTCTTAGTTAAGCCTCGAGGAAGGACCCAGTGCTGTCAGATAGAAGACACTGCTGCTCAAAATGTAGCTTTTAGGCAGCCTGGACCTTCCCCAGGCCTGAAGATATCTCTAGAGCTGTAGCCTGAAATTGTACATTTTTTAAAATTGCTTCTTATTTATTTATTTTTATTATGTTCAGATAAACACTTGGGTGTTTCTCGTGCCCACTGAAACTTGAGAATAGCTGCCACAAGTGAAGAGACTCTGCAGCTTGGGATAGCAATGGCCCATGGCCAAAGGGCTGGGCACGCTGCATCCCCTCTCTGGGCCCGCTAGCTCCCTTGGGTAAGATGGGCCACAGTCCCAGCAGCCATGATTTTAGGGCAGGGATACAGCCCCCCAAGTACAGTGGAAGTAAATGGGTGCCACAGGGGATGAAGCCTGAGAGAGAAGCTCTTAGAATTGGCTGGGCATGGACAAAGCAGGAAAGAAAGTCTTGACCAAACTCAGGAATTCAATTCGGGAGAATTCCGGAAGGAGCAAGATACATCTACACACACACACACACACACACACACAGAGGCACCCTTCAACCTACAAACTTTAGCTTCAGATAGACTTTTTCACTAACGGTAAGGTGATCTCAATAGAGGAACATGTTTTTTTGGGAGCTGCTAAATGGTTCCTCACGCATTGCAGATGGTTGCTTCAGGTGGACATTAATATCACAGAATTCTGCATTGCTCTGGGATCTGTGCCCGCAAACAAGAACTATGGGATTGTACTTCCTCGCCCTCTCCCATCCCCAAATCACTGACAAAGGGGTTCCTGGCAAGCTTACCCCGATAACAGAATTAGCCTCATCTTCTTCGGCCATTTACCACAGACAGTTTCTCTAATTCTCAACTGATTGTGAGGGTGAGATTAGATTTTCAAAAATGATGATGTTCATAACTTAGAGGGCATGTACAAACGAACACATTTCCACAGGCGAGGGTTCACCCCCAAATGATTTTTGCCCACAGTTAAATGTAGGTCAAATTCATACAACTTTTTGCAAATCTGAACCGCTGCCTCTGTGTGTCTGAGAACAAAATACTCCACAAGAAGGAAGGGAACACAAGCAGTTAAGTCTTCTCAAATGGCAGAAGGCAGGACAGCGTCCCACCATCCAGAGTACTCACACTAAGCAATGCATTCGCTGTTTGAGACTCTCTGCCCCAGGTACCAGTGACCTCTGGTTAGTAGACATGAACGTGGGATTAAGAAAAGAGTAATCAAGGATATTTATCCAGTCAGACTTACACCTTAGAATAGGCTTTTACTGTTCTAGAGACAATCTTCCAGAAGATGAAATGATCCAAGATTCCCCAAAAATATTTATTCATACAAAGATTTTGAGAGTAATATTTGTATTTGTCTTTATACCTCAGTCTACGTGTCTGGGGCCAAGTCATCGTGTGGCGCATGTGTGACCTCCCCGCACGCCTCACCCGTTCTAGCACCTGCTTCCAGGAACACCAGATGGACACAGGGTCTGGGGTGGGGGGACCCATAATGCCCCAAGACTGCACAGACCCCAAATCCAAATATGTGTGCCCTGACCTGGAAGGTGTCTAGCCAGATGTCCGAGGGAAAATACGATTGAGGAAGAAAGCGAGAGGAGGGACCCAGAGGGCAGACAGGAGAGTGTTCATTCGCACCCTCTGCTTCTGAGTTCAGCGTATCCAGATGGCCCCATAGAGTTGACGGCCCGGGAACTACATTCCCTGGATTTTTCTCCCTGTAATGACCCTTGGTGCTGTTGATTGATGTTGAGAGGACAATTTGCCAAAATAACAGACTCATCCTTAATCCCAGGTAGTAGGAGATACAATTCTGGGACTTTGTCTAGGTAACCTGTCTGAAGGAAAATGCTTGCCTTGTATAATGTAATCCCGATTCCCTAGAGCAGATGTGGGGCAGCGATGAGCACATCTGACCTCAGAAGTGTCTTCCGGCCTGGCCCTGTCCCGGCCATTCTCTGCCCTTCCTCCTCCCCAGGGTATCCCAGATCCATTGCCGCATGATGCGTCCCGTGTCGGCTTGCCATCCCTCTTCCTCTGTCCCCACCACCTCCGTCTACGTCACAGAAAATCTGTGTATTCTGAAGAGTTGGGCCTTCCCCTAGCCAAACCCACACTTTCTTTACCACAGTGATTCTCAGAGCCAGCACGAAGGAGAAATGTCCCAAAAGGGAACTGTGTCTCAGCCATCTGCCTGGAGCCGAAGGTTGGGGGCTCCAGGCCTCTCGGGGAGGTCTGTTGCCTTTGTGTTTCCCGAGGAGCAGGCAGTCAGGCGGTGGCAGGCCTCTGTCCTCTCTCTCTGTCGCAGGCAGGGTCTCAGCTGCACTTACAGGACTTGACCACCATGTTAGACAGCTGTTCCACCTTGGGGGTCCTCCCAACATAGTACAGGATGGTCAGGGGCTCCAAGTCCTGGGGCACACAGCAAGGCGAGGCAGAGGCTTCCGGATTCAGAGTGTTGTACAGTCCCAGCACCTGGGGAGGACAGGTCATTTAGAGGGCGGCAGGCCAAGCCTCAGGCCCAGAGCCCTCTCCCGTGTTCTGGGGGCTGCTCTTTCGGTTTGGGTAAACACCTGTACTAAACGTGTGAGCATTTTCAGGTTAAGCTGAGAACACCGAATGGGCAACTTTAAAACGGATCATGGAATATTCTCTGCTGTTAAGAAACACTCCTCTGCTGGTTTTGCTAGCTCTAACCGGTCGCTTCGGTGAGAAGGGAGCTCACTGAACGCTGCTTTGGGCCATTTAGTAAGTGCCAGAGTGTGCGGCCCCAGACAGGAGGTAGTCAAGGGTGAGCTATCCGGAACCATGTTTCACAAATGACTGCCCTATTTCTGAGTCCCCTTGAGGGAAAGAAAGGCAAGCGAGTTTCAGGGTCCTGACTTCCCCCTCTCTCCCCTTCTCTTCCCATTGTTTCATATTAGCTGCTTCTGTGTGCTTCGCATGGTCTTTCAAAATGTCTTTTCTATAGCCAAGAGGCTGCAATTCCCAGAGTCCTTCCACCAGTGGCAGAAGCCTTTCTGCCCCCAACATCCCTTGCTAGCTGTGTGCGCACATCTCTGACCTACAGGGAGTGCTGGGACAGTGAGTTAATTTCCAGAATGGTACAAAAGCTTTAGACAGAACAAATAAAAAGGCTGGTTGAAACCATGGAGGACATTTTAAAGGGCAGGATGTGGCAAAGTAGAGTCGGGCCAGGGTGCCAAGATCAGAACCTTCAGCAAAGGGGTTTTACTCGCCCCGGATCATCATTCGCTCGTTCACCATTCAGTCCTCACGCATTCGTGTGAACGTGTCCCACATGGCATGAGCGCCGCTGCGTACCGTGCTGTGGGTTGTGTCCGCGCTGCGGAGGTAGGGACAAGGGCCGGAGCAGAAGTTGGCGTAGTAGCCCTTAGGTTCATGGACCCATTTCCAGCCCAGATCTTGTCGGAAGTCAATGTAGAGAGGGCGCACACAGCAGTTCTCCTCCAAATTGCTACAACAAAAAAAACACCAACCTGAAGGAAACCACCAATATGAAAAACTTCACCAACGGCCCTCATATTTGTACCTGAAGTCCTTCCTGGTCATCCTAAGAGGTGGCCCTAATCAATGGAATCCCAGGTTCAAGTGCATTGAGCAGTATATACCATAAAAGCATCTTCTTGTGTTGAAGACCATGATCCCAAGGACATAATAGGCAGATACAGACGACGCATAAGGAAGAGAAAAAAGGCAAAGATGGTCCTGCCCCTTTTTATATCATAGATCAAAGCAGAGACATAAATTGCTTCACGTAAAACCAAGCACTGGATGTTCTTAGCCAGCTCAGCTTTGTTGAGGGTGGTTTTATCGTTACCTTCCTAATGAGCACCCTGCAAGACATGAACTCTAAGCTCATGCAGCTTACATACTACAGTAGACTGCTTAGACCAAATCTACAGGCCGTCGAATCAAAATGAAGCGTATCCTTCTGTTAGACTCGTGACTCACCCCAAGTGTGATGATCATCAGGCCATTTCAATTCTGTTCCCTGCAGAAATCCATTTGGCAATAACCCTTGCCAAGTGGGCATCTAGCCTGTACGTCAATGTCTGCTGCGACCTAGAACTTACTACTTCGAAAATCTGGCTTCTTGTAGGTTCCATGGGTGAACCATGGCAAACATTCCCGGTTATCTATCTATTCAAAAGCCATTCCTACCTCCCTTCTCCCTTGCCACCTCCCATTACAGAGTCTAGACCACCAGATCCTCATTTTCCTGGCCTCTCTTGTGGGGAGGGGTGGTCATGTAAGCCAGGGACGACCAATCAGACATAAGGAGAAGTATGCAGAGGGTAAGGGCAAATTCTGGCAAAAATAGTTGATTCTTTATAAAAGTCACGGATGGAAGAGGAAAGCTACCAGCTCTGCCTCTCCCCCCTTCTTCTTGTCATGAACACAGACAAGATAGCTGGAGCTTTAGCAATCACTGTGACCGTAAGCAAGAAGATGAAAAGCAAGCCAACATGCTAAGCGTGGCAGGCTCCGGAGAGAGAGCCTGTATTCCCAATGGCATAACTAGGCAGCCAGACCGACCCTGAGCCTGCCGCTACAGGCTTCTTGTGAACAAGAAATCCTCTGTGGTTTAGGCCGCTGTTCCTTGCGGCCAAGAGCATCCATTCCTAACTGATTATGAGCCACACAGAACAAGCCTACAGGCCAGCCTTCAGACAGTTGGCGGCCAACTACATTGCCTCTCCTACACCTTCAAGCTCGACCTCCCTAGTTCGCTCAGTTGCTCCTTATAAGACATGGTTTTAGATCTAAAAATTTCCTAATTCATTCTCCCCAGCTCCGCTCAGGCATCCTCCTCTCCAGCCAAACTGACCCATTCGTATTCCTTCCTTCCTCCCCCCTTATCCCTCCATGCCCAAACCTCACTCATCTGCACCCTTCGGAAGCCTTTCCTGCATCCACAGATGAACTTTTTGCTCCGGATTCTTAAAGCACTCTATCCTTTGGACCTTCTCGTAGATGTGGTCATTTTCTACCTTTTAGTAACTGCTGTGTGTGCTTTATCATCCCTGCCCTTATGAATGAGGAACTAAACTAAATAAGAGAAGAGGCTCTTTCTTTTTCTCTCTTCACAGTGGCTACCTACCACTTCCGAATTAGTTCATTAATTTCTCCAGCTCAAATTCCCCTGGTACGTGGAGACTGCTCTATTTCCCCTCACCCAGGAGCATCCTTGGACAGTTCACAGGGAACTGAGCACTTCTTTCATGGGAAGCCCTGCATTCGACTGGTGCAGCCCCTCTAGAAAACAGTATGGAGGTTCCTCAGAAAGTTAAAACTAGAGCTACCCCCTCAGAAAGTTAAAACTAGAGCTACCCCCTCAGAAAGTTAAAACTAGAGCTACCCTATGACCCAGCAATTGTACAACTAGGTATTTATCCGAAGGATACAAAATACATTTTTGAAGGGGCACCTGCACCTTGATGTTTACAGCAGCATTATCAACAATAGCCAAACTATGGAGAGAGCCCAAGTGCCCATTGACAGATGAACGGATAAAGAAGATGTGGTGAATATATACAATGGAGTATTACTCAGCCATCAAGAAGATCTTGCCATTTACAATGACATGGTTGGAGCTAGAAAGTATTAGGCTAAGCGAAATAGTCAGAGAAAGACACCATATGATGTCACTCATACGTGGAATTCAGGAAACAAAACAGATGAACATGGGGAGGGAGGGAAAAAAAAGAGAGAAGGAAGCCAACCATACCAGACTCTTCATGATAGAGAACAAACTGAGGGTTGCTGGAGGGAGGCGGGTGGGGGATGGGCTAGATGGGTGATGGGCATTAAGGAGGGCACTTGTATGATGAGCACTGGGTGTCGTATGGAAGTGATGAATCACTAAATTCTACCGAAACCAATATGACACTATATGTTAACCAACTAGGATTTAAATAGAAAAAAAACGAAGTTCTGCATTCATCTCCCCCACACAAAAACACACCGTAGAAATACTTTACAAAACACGGTAACTACAGAGAGGCTTCGGCCAAGTCTCTGCGATCCAAACTGTCTTAGCAACACTCTCCTCCTCACTTGCTTCAGCCAGGCCCTCACAGAGCTGGGCTGCGGAAAAACGGGGGCTTCCAGAAAAACAGGAAGACGTTGGTAAGAGGTTTTAAATCTTTTTCCTGGAGATGTTTGTGACTAGCATCCAGG
>NC_138377.1:23084573-23170628 GCF_054177405.1 Leptonychotes weddellii | reverse complement strand
TCTCTGTTTTAGTGACTGAGCTCAGAGAGGTGGACCCGTTGGCCTCCATGATGCACCACTCCTCCCAAGGTTACACTGTCTTCCAGATGTTAACACACTCAATCTATCAACTGAAAGTCCCAAGCCTTGCCTGTAGAGCAAAGCAGAATTACTCGAGTATAAAATAGTTGGCCATCTCCGTGAGGGAGTTTGGTTGCTTTTCTTGGGGCCTGGTTGGGGTCTCCTGTTCTATCCTACCTCACCAACCGCCCTCCACCTACTATACACCATCCATTTTGTTACCTTTGAATTTGATTTCCATCACCTCATGAATGTTTTCCAGGATGTCTCCATTGGGCTGAAAGGTGTGACATGGACAGTGAATGCTGATTTCCAGACCTAAGTTGGACTCTGCAAAATAAGACACGGAATCAGTGAGAACATTCTTTATGTGATGGGGAAGTGTGTCCAGCCTTTCTGCCAGGGCCATGATTGTGGGTGTAAATGGAGTGGTAGTTTCCAGAGGACAGAAAATGAAAATCACAGTTACCTTTGGCCATATTTTCCTTAAGAGATAAGGACAGAATGAGGTCAGAGTTACTTGGAAGTTTCTTCTCTGGGAATCCCTGTCCAGTTAATGGGGGAGCTAGAGATGTGGATGGCTCACTGGGGGAAAACGAGCTGCTCAGGAAGACCATTGTGAAATCAGAGCACAGGCCGGAGGAGATGGCCAAGGGCCAAGGGCCCAGATGACACAAGCTCGGAGAGAACCAGCAGGAGGAAATGTAGAGATGCCAGGGTTTGCTGACAGATTCTCTGGTGCAAGAAGGCCAGCTGGGGCCCTTTCTCCTATTGGTGGTTTGCATTTTACTAAAATTGGGGAAGCAAGGAAATTAGTAAAACGGGTTGAGTAAAGTGGAGGGAGAAAAGGAGGAATAAGAACAGACACATTGGAACTGAATCCAGAAGTTTTGTGCAGGGAAACTAGGAAGGGTCTTGTATCATGTCAATTCTGGTGGGTCAGACTCAGCTAGGGAAGCTCTGGTGACCCAGAGGCAGCAGCAAGCTGCGCTGTGGGAAAGGTCATGAGGAAAGGACCCTTCTGGCTTCAGGATCAGCATCTCAGCAAGCTGATTGATTTATTGTGCCCGGGGCCGCCCTCGTTCTGTGTGAGCGTCCAGCCCTGGGACCAACCTGAGGTCATCTTGAAATCTGGTGTCATCAGGGAAAATCCCAGAGTCCAAGCTAGCTCAGCACCCTTCTCATGCACAGAATGACTCAAGCCCAGGGGTTCTGGTCACCATTAGGCAGGCCAGGATCCCTTCTTCCATAAACTCCAGAACCCAGTCTCATCTGTCCTCTTCCAAACCAGGGCAGCCTCTAGGACACACTGATACTTGCTGAGCTTGAAGATTTCAGTTCCAGAAGGTTAGCTTTGGTGGGGAGGGAGGGGGCTATGATAACAAGGAAGCTGATGCCCAGCCAGAGAACAAGAAGTAAAAAGAGATGGAGTCACAGGAGTGTCTCCTTCCTGGTTGAAGGCCATGGAAGGAATGAACCGGGGTGGCTGAAATGGGCTGCAGAGTGTACTTCCAATTACCCAGAAGGGCTCAAGGGAGGCCAAGAGAGACCTGGTGTGGACAAGTTCTGTGATTCGGTGAGTTAGAAAGTCAAGGTGCAAGGGCAGCTGGGTGGCTCAGTCGGTTGAGTGTCTGACTCTTGGTGTTGGTTCAGGTCCTGATCTCATGGGCTGTGAGATCGAGCCCCACACAGGCTCCACACTCGGCAGGAATCTGCTTGAATATTCTCTCTCTGCTCCTTCCCCTGTGCATGCTCACGTGCGTGCGCTTTCTCTCTCTCTCTCTCTCCCCCTTTCCCTCTCTCTCTCTCTCAAATAAATAAATAAATCTCAAAAAAAAAATAGAAAGTCAACGTACAGACACATGTGTTGGGGACAGTTAGGGTTAGGGGACAGGTGGTAGTGTAAGATGGTGGCCTGGCTTGGCCACCAGGCTCTGTGTAGGTAGAAGACTCAGAGTGATGGCAATAGTCACCAGCATTTGTTGAGCATTACATGTCAAGCGCCGCTCTAAGACTTTATGTGCAGTAACTCATTTAATGAGGCTTAGAGAATTAAATGGCTTACCCAAGGTACCCAGCCAGTAATTGGGGAGAGCCAAGATTCAAACACCTGATGCCTGGGCCACACCCTAACTGTTAGAGTCAAAGAGGGACAAAGAGGGGGCAACAGAGACCACCAGGGAAGGCGCCTGGGTTTTCCCAGTGTCCCCCCTCTCCTGTGCTATGATGCTGGCTGTGCTCCCTACCCGGGCCGCTAGGGGGTGTCTGACTCTGCACGGGGAGAAAGTGCAGACCATGAGGAGAAACAGCACAAGGGTATGAGGACCTGGGTCCCCTAACTCTGGGTAGGGCTCCAGACAGTTCTGGGACCCAGAAGGCAGGCTGGCAAGCTGGTGCACAGGAGGCTCTCAGACGTTTGCTGAATGAATACGAGACCAGACATGTGACTCGGTTTCCCCATCAGTCCACACCACCAACTGCACCATTTGGAGTCCATCTGCTGCCTAGTTCGGGGCCACGAACTCTGAGGAGACTCACAAGCTCTGCATAAGTAAAGGTCTGTGTGGGATTCCCCTGTGTGAGGGGTGGGAAGCATCTGCCTAACTAGGAACTGAAGGTTCCAATGAAGAACTAACCTCAGAATTGGCAGCAGTGGGGATGGTGGGTGGGGGACCCACAGGTTTTATTACGAAATTATCTTTTTGATGTCTCAAGGAAGATGGAAATCATTCTCAGTGCAAACTTCTCATTGAGCTCTGCAGCTGGGAAAATAAGAACTCCTTCAAGTGCCCAGGGCTTCAAAGAAATCCAGGTGGAGCTGATCAAAATCAGACAGAGAAGCTAAGAGATGAATTTCCCCAGCCTTTCCTTTCTGCAGCCATGTCAGGCTCTAGGCGGAGTGCTGTCTGAGTCAGAATTCCCAACTGTGCTGCCGAAGGCACATCCTGGTCCCGTGGGTGCTCCTAGGCTTTTGCCTTTGTGCTCAGTAGGGGAGATGGGACAGAATTCCCGGGTATCCCTGGAGTTGAGGCAGGACCTTCAGCCCATGATCAGCCGGCTCGGCCAGGATGAGGGCTTGCAGACTCGGATGCTTCCGGACCCCGGGCAGGTTACATAAGTGAGCAAAGCGAGCCAGCAGATCATGCTCAGTGGGGACTGCCAGCCTCACTCTTGGGGGAACAGCACGGACTGGAGGGCCTATGGGGACGTGAAGAATGCGTGCCCCACCTCAAGAGGTGGCCACTACTCATCTCCCATGGATCGTCACAGGGAAATCTTCCAATTTTTCTAGAAAATCCAGAAGTCCAGGTTTTATGTGAAATCTCCTGACTTGAAAAATAGAAACTGTTGACCATTACTTAAATTTAAAACATTATGTAGGCCAGGCCTTAGTGCTTTAACCCCAAAGCACGAGGACAAGTTTCCCAAAATATCAAGGACAAGAAAGGACCCACCTGCTCCAGGGACTCTGGACATCAGCATGTGGATGGACTGTGCCCCCACGGCAGCTGATGACAGAATAAAACTCTGGGCAAGACGGGCAGAAGGAACAGATGGGCCCACCACAGGCACTCCCTCCCCACCGAGCATCAGTCCGGGCAGTACCCCCAAGTAAAGAAGGGCAGGAACAGAGACAGACAACAAAACCCTGTCATCTCCACACCCATGGCTACCGCCGCAGCCCAAGCCCCTGCTGCTCTCATCCGGGCGGCTGCGATGGCCCCTAGCTGGTTTTCTGGCTCCTTCCTTTGACTTCATAGCAACCAGAGGGGTCTTCTTTTTTTTTTTTTTTAAGATTTTATTTATTTGAGAGAGAAAGAGAGCGCACAAGAGAGTATGAGTGGGGGCAGAGGGGAGGAGCAGAGGGAGGAGAAGAAGCAGACACCCTGCTAAGCAGGGAGCCCAACATGGGGCTTGACCCAGGACCCCGGGATCATAACCTGAGCAGACAGATGCTCCACCAACTGAGCCACCTAGGCGCCCCCAGAGGGGCCTTTTAGAGATACAAACCAAATCACCTCACTCCATATCCCATCCCTGCTTATAACACTGCAGGGCTTCTCATCACACATGGAATAAGTCCTCGAACCTGACCATGGTCTTACAGGTCCCAAGTCATAAGGCCCCAGCTGCCTCTGGCGCCCGGCTCACTCCATTCCAGCCCATCAGCCGGCAGGCCGCTGTCGGATCAAACCATGCCTGCTGCCGCCTGGGGGCCTGCGCCTCCCCACCCCTCTGCCCCGCACATCCTTATTCTCACCTTCACACGCTGGCCCTTCTCATCCCTCGGACCTCAGTGCACACATTCCCTTGCACAGAGAGCCTCCCTGAGCACCGCGTGCCGGACCCCACCCGTCATTGCCATAGTGTCCTCTTTCGATGTCTTGTGGTACTCATCCCTGACGTTCCTACCCATCAGTATGTTCTCTTGGTTATTCTGTGTCTCTCCCATCGGAACGACAGCCCCATGGGAAA
The DNA here is from genome assembly GCF_054177405.1 of Leptonychotes weddellii. Lineage (NCBI taxonomy): Eukaryota > Metazoa > Chordata > Mammalia > Carnivora > Phocidae > Leptonychotes > Leptonychotes weddellii. The sequence goes on along the minus strand of NC_138377.1, from coordinate 23,166,092 downwards.
CGGACCTCCCCGGTCTTGTTCACTGCTGTATCCCTCCCCCGAGCCTGGCTGAGGGAGCATTTCCATAAATATGGGTTGAGTGAATGAATGAAGGACACAGTGAGCCAGTGGCAAAGCTGAACCCAGATCTGTGACTCCTCTAGTTTTGTCCTGTTCCTTCTATTTCGTGAACGACCAAGGGACCTTGAGGTGCCTTCCAAAATGCTCAGACTAAGAGTCAACCTACCTCTTCGCAAGAGCCACTCACGCACAGTGTCAGTGACATCAAAGGACAGCCACTCGGCAGTGCCCCGTGTGGGCAGATTCTTGCCGCCGATATAGCGCTGTTTGGCAATGTGCTCATCAGGCCGGAGTATCTAGAGGGCAGAGAGAGGAGTAAGTACACCAGGCCGGAACAAGCCCCGCGGCCCAGGTCACAGTGCAGGAGGCCAGGTGAGGAGAGCAACGGGAAACTAAAAATTCCTGAAGGCTCCTGTGAGCCCCTTATTTAACGCTTCATCCTCTCCAGGACAGACACAGATGGAGAGAGTCCCAGAAGGTGGGATTCATGGCCAGGTCTGCTGATCTCTGCGGGAAGGGGAGGCCCAAAATGGTAGAGGAGCTGGCTCTCCCGTTTGTGTGGCTTCTGTTCCGGGAGCGGCTCACCTGGAAGAGCTCGATCCTCTGCTCACTGCGCTTGGAGCTAGGGTTGGGCACCCGCAAGACCCGGAATTCTGCTCGGAACAGGTTGGTTCCATTTTTCTCCACTGAGGACACGTTGAAGCGGAAAACCTTGGAGGTGATTCCTTTGGGGCAGACGGCCAGCTCATCTAGGAGATCAAGCAAGCGGGGAGAGGGGCAGTGTGAGTGAGACTCATAGGAGCCAATGTGCTGCCCACGGACACTCGCCAGGTGGCTAAGGTTCCATCTATGACCTCCCTAGAGGCTCGACAAGGCCTCAGGCCTAAAGGTGGGACACACAGGCCTGAGCCAGGAGCAGGGAGACCCGGGAGCCCCAGGACATGGCACCAATGACTGGCCAGTCAAAGACAATCACCCCTCCTCCCATGGCCTCAACATCCCAGCTCTGGCAGGCTCTCCAGCCTGCTTTCCTACTCTTTTAGAAAACATAGATGCTCAAAAGATCGCGGCAAGTCCCCCTAGTAGTTTAATCGTCTCACAGCTGTTTGACCCATTCATTCGTTCGTTCCTTCAGGCATTCATTCATTTATTACATGTGTATTGAGCACATACTGTGTGCTAAGCACAGTGCTGACAATGGGAAGCAAAAATGAAGAGCCGTGCCCCTGCCTTCAAGGAGATTCAGATCCAGGGAAGGATATCAATACAAAGACCCACATAATGGAACCAGCAGGAAAGTGCTGAGGGCCTTTGGAGAAGCCCAGGAGTTGCTGGGTCAGATCAGAGTAGGGAGACAGCGGGGAGCACGTGATGCGAAGAGATACCATTTGATCTGGGTCCTGCAGGAGGAAAGGGTTTGAGGATGGAGAGGGAGGGATTTTCCATGGAAGGACTGCTGGAAACACAGCAGGGAGGGGAGGAGGTGCATGTGTGTAAGACAACCTGAAGCAACCAGGTGAGGGGCCCGCAAGACAAGGTCAGGACAGCCGACTGGGGTCTCGCCACGGGGAGGCTGAAATGTTAGACCGAGAGGCTGGATTTTATCCCATCAGCAGTGGTAAGCCATGGAAAGTGTTAGAGCAGTGCAGTGACATAATTAACACTGTGTTTTAGACCCACTGAGGCAGCATCGGTATGGCAAAGAGCCCACATCTCAAGCCTGGCAGACCCACAGACGTTTCTTCAGACAGAGCGGAAGCCCTGGTGGCTCTTTTCTAAGGGTTTCTGTCCTTGACAGTACATGCTATACCAGCCACTGTCACTGTGCTGGCCTCTTCACCCCTGTCCACTGTCACCCTGCTGGCCTCTTCACCCCTGTCCACAAGACCCATGGCCGCAGATGCTCTTTGCCACATCTCAGTGCCCGAAGAGAAAAGAAAGCTCCTGTCTTTTTCTCCCGTACACTTCACAACCTCAAGGTCTGAGCAGCATTAACACCCAGAGAAAAACTTTCTACACAAATGGTAACAATAGCCAGAACTTGAAATTGAAGCTCGGAGACCCAGATTCCACACATAATGGACATGGCTGGAATGAGCTCATAATCACCCCGAGGGATGGTGTAGGAAGTCACGGACAAGGCGGGAAGGATCAGAGGCCTGGAAACAAGCAAATGCGCTACTGATCTTTAGGAAAGGATGAGTGAGTGTTTCTGGAAATTGCCATCTGGTGGGCCTGACACTGGTTCTTAGAAAATTAATGGAACAGATGTTAGGAAAACAAATGTGTGAATGCCGGCTAACGAAGCCCTGATTAATAACTGGCTTCAAAACACAAATACTGCCAACTATTCCCTAAACCGTGTCAGACAGAACCAGAAGGAGGCATCAGTGATAGCAATTTAATTGTTCAGCTTGCCAGTCTGGAAGCCGCTGGTCACGGATAAGCACGCGGACTGGCAACCCTCTCGAGCACCGACACGCTTGGTTCTTGAAGGAGCTGTCATCGATGTGGCTTCAGTTAGAACAGTCCCTCCAGTAACTGCTGAAAGAGGGAGTGGAGTGTGTCCATGTTGCTGTGGAAAGGAAAATGGAATGGAAAACGGCACGTGCCCGTAAGCAGAGTCAGAGGGGGGTCAGGACCGCGGGAGGCCAGGACATGGGGGCACTGAGGAGCTAAGATGGTCTTCAGGACACTCTTGTAACCATCCCTCTTTTGTTGCTCCCAGCCCATCAATCAGATATCTGTTCCCTCAGACGGACTCCTCTTGGTGGGAACTTCAAGGAGATTTCAAGAAGGAGGTGCGAAGGATCTTTTTAAAAACAAAAACAAAAACATTTTATTTATTTATTTATTTGAGAGAGAACGCACGAGCAGGGGGAGGGGCAGATGGAGAGAGAGAGAGACAGGGCGAGAATCCCAAGCAGACTCTGGGCTGAGTGTGGAGTCTGATGCAGGGCTCCATCTCAGGACCCTGAGATCACGACCTAAGCCAAAACCAAGGGTTGGATGCTCAACCGACTGAGCCACCTAGGCTCCCTGGGAAGTGTTATTTCTTTTTCTTTTTCTTTCTTTTTCTTTTTAATCACTGGGACCTACATAATTTCTAGCAGAGTTAGAAGGGACATTAGGGGTCATCTAGTGCAGCCCTCTTCAGATGAAGAAACCTATGTCCAGAGGGGTCTTGGCCGGGGCCACACATAGTTGATGCAAGCAAATTGACACTAACAAGTACAGCTCAAACATATAATCATTAGTGATGACAAGAGAACTGCCTAGGAGAGAAAAGGAAATGTAAATATAATCTTCTTGGCAATTAAATCCACGGAATAATGATGATGTTTTAAATAACTGGTGGAATGAGAGTGTAAATAAACAAACTGTAATAACACCACCTTACATTTCATGGAGCTTTTCCTAACTCATCTGACCCTCTAACAATCCTCGAGGAGAATGAGAAGAAGTCAAATTGACCATTTTACAAAGGAGAAAAGTGAGTGACTTCCCCAAGGTCATGCAACTAGTGGGTGGCAGAGGTGGTATTTGAACCCAGGTCTTCTGATCACCCCTCTCTTCTTAAAGTGGGGCCTCTGGAAGTTGGGGGGCCCTAAGAGATCAAATAGTGGAGGCAGAGGTTCACCGACAAAATGAAAGCTTCCATGGAGTGGGCCTACAGTACCACCATAGGCCCAAGCAACAGCCCATTCCCGCTCGGTTCTGTGGGTAGGCCATGCATCTGCAGGAAGCTAGTATTATTGAGAGCCGGACTAGAGGGTCCACCTTGAAAATTACATCAGGACCAACTTTTTCCACTATGCAAAAAATATATATATCGGTGGAGGCCATTTTCTCTTTTTTGCTATAGGGAGAGAAAAATAAGCAAAGCATATTCATGTAGAGTCTTCATGAAAAAATGTGGAAACGGCTGACTACGTTTCGACCATGCCTCTTAAAATGTTTTCAGCCTCCAGGGCTCCTAGAGGTGCTTTTGCTTATATCCATCCTTTCTGCCTGTAAAATCCTGCTGCTCCCAATGGCAGCACGCACACACCAGTGAGGAGCTGCTTCTTCACCCCGGCTGCACATTAGAATCACCTGGAGAAGCCTTAAAAACAGATGATTACCTTGGAGTGGGTGGGTCCAGAGCTTTCTCCCCCCTTTCTTTCTTTAAAGATCTCCAGATGATTCTAATGCGTAGCCGGGGTTGAGAACCAGTTTATAGTGCGCTGCAAGGGGTACCATGGCTTCCAGATGTTCTGGAAGTTTGAGAAACGACACTTCAGTGATTTAATCTTTAAATAGGTTGACCTTTAAAAGGTATTAGGCATGCAGTTTGGCCAACGCATCATTTAAAAAATTTTTGAATTAGAAGCCCATCAATATTTTAAGCCCAGGTTAAAAGGTGGGAAATTTCACAGAAAGAGCCAGGTTTTCTGCGCTTCTGGGAAACGGCAAGGTCTAGTGAAGCTGGACCCACATTCCTAAATGCGGAAATCAGCAGGAACTGAGCAGTGGGTGCCTTCTTTGACCAGGGTGTGGGAGCTTCCGGCTCCCCCCACCCCCCATCGGCCTCCCACATACCCTATTCTCTCCTCAACCCCAAGGCCAAGTGCCCCGTGCGCTTTGTCGTGGTGCTGGTGCTGAGGCTTTTCTTCCAGATCCTTTGCATTAGCTATCTAGTCTCTGTGGACACTTGTGTTTGCAGCCCCTTAAGGAAAGGTTTTGCCCTAGTACACTGAGTCGTAAGCTTCAGTGGGCTTAAGAAGCGGACCCCGCCTACAGATTCTGATTCTGTAAGGGTGAGGTTGGGCCTGGGAATCCACGTGTTTCCCACTCACATAGCCCCTGGACTGTTCTTGGAGAAACACTGACCTAGCGTGCAGAGGGCATTGGCACTGAGAACCAATGAGTTCTTGGGATACGAAAGGTCTTTTAATTTTCAGAATGAACACAATCTAAATGTAGCCTTCAGGAAAGAAAGGCCAACGTATCAAGTTTTCTCTTTGCTCAGGATCTCTGGGTTTGCTGGCTGTCTTCGCGCCAGCCTCGGATGAAAACAAGAGTCTCCCGCCAGCCATGGATAATGACCGGCCAGAAGTTAAAACGACACCCACACTGTTATCTTGATAACAAGGATGACAGAGGAATGGAGAAGGCTGTGGCTCTCCCCACCACGGTGTCAGAGAGAGGCCCTACCCAGCCAACTCCCGCTGAATTATAGAAGGATTTACAGAGGCTTGCCTTCCGTGCGGAGACTGTTGAATCATCCCAGATATATACACAAAACTGTTTCAGCTGCAAGAGCATTTGGAGATTATCTCTGACTTCACAGATGAGAAAACGACTCAGAGAGGTGACCTGTCCAATGCCACCTGGTGTGACTGCTTAACCAGCTTAAGGCTCTTCATTAGATAAAGAAGACCCTTTTGTTGAAGTTGGGAGAACATCTGCGGTGGTATGAATCTCCTGGCCAAAACAACAGGCAGAGCTAAGAAGGAACACACGCAGTTGGCCCTATGCGATCTGCCCCCCAGGGTTACTAATAGCCCCTACCCACCCCCCACCCCCACTTTGGTCCAATATGTGATTTATTCATATTGTAAGTCCAAGTCCTATTGCAGCCTTAAGGTTAAAGGTGGGGCCTAAAATATTTCTTTTACACACTGGCATTAGTGCCCAACAACATGCATTCTGCAGGCAGAATGTCTAGGTTAGAGTCCCCGCTCTTCGAGGCAAATCACTTCACTGATGCGTGTTTCCGGTTCCTCATCTGTAGGGTAGAGAATCGGGGTTCCTATCTAAGAGGGCGGAGCCAGAGGACGGGCCTCTCCTCTTTGCTCACCTTGGTGCCCTTTCCCCTGCCCCCCTGGAAATTACTCCTTGCCACATTTTGCTCTCCAGGCTCCCCTATCTCCCTGAGCCACCTCCTGCTGTCACTTCCCGCTAAGTGCCTGCCCACTGGGTACAGAAGCAGACTGGCAGGGACAAAATGTGGAAGGGAACGCGATCTCATCACTTCCCCAGAAGTTCTGGCCCCCAGACCCTGCCAGCGTCCCGCCACAGACCCAGTGCCCCTGCTGACCAGCCCTCACGAGCTCGGGACAGGCTTCCCTTACGCTAAGCCTCTGAGGCTGCCTTTCTGCTCCTGCTCAGCATCTGCCCACTGCCTCCTTTTAATTAGTGTGTCTTCTGCATCTGCCTCTCTGGGGCTGGCTCGGCACCTGACCAGCTGCAGGGCGGGCCCAAGCCATGCCTGCTCAGCCTCTGTGTCACCTCCAACAGCTGCAGAGAGTCTGGGCCTGCTTCCTGTTTGCACCTGCAAGCCTCCACGGCATCACCCGTGTCCCACGGGGCCCTGGCTCCCCCCCAAGATCCCATACAGCATCTTGCTCCCTGGGCCAGACTTGCTCCCAGCCTGACCAGGCTCTGCGGCCCCAGGGCCACCCCCACCCGCCCCAGTTGCAAGGTGCTAGTGCTGCTGGCTAAGCTGCCAAGCATCCGTGTGCCCTTGCCCTGGCTTTCCCCAGGGCTGCCCGCTATTTGCGCCCTGAGTCTCTGTACAAAATCGATGTCCACTGGCACCTGAGGGTCCTTGCCTGCATCTGGCCCATTCATTCTCTTCTCGGGATTCCAGGCTGGACGGGCCCCTTGTGACGCAGAATCCCTCCTCCCTGGGACTCCACCTCCTGACCCGGATCATTGAGGTCCGAGCCCTTCTCCCTCACCCTGGGCTCTCTCCAGACCTCTCCGGCAGGCCTCAGCTGTCCATATTCGTGGCCACTGCGTCCTGACTTGGTGGTTGCCCAGGGGTTGGGGGGTTTCAGCCATCCTGGTGCTGGTGCCTCTGGGAACTGTAGGCCCCCAGCAGACCCTGAGCCAGCCCCACCTGGAGGACGCCAGGGAGGGCGCCTCGTGGCATACTCTACCAGCTCTGCCTCGTACTCCGGCTTCCGCCCCACACGGTAGCCACATCCTAAGGCAAGGCGCTCCAGGCAGCCACAGGAAACGGAGTGGGAACCCCTCGCCAGGAACCACAGGCTCCTGGATCTGGCCTGGGCCCGCTCCCAGTAGGGCCTTTTGCACCTTCAGCTAGAGCTGCTCCATCCACCCACCACCTCTTCCTTCTCTTCAGCCAGGTTCCTTTCAACCCCTGACCCCCTCACCCTGCCTGCTCCCTTCCACCCTCCCGCCCCTACTCCCCACGGCCAGGTGAGCCAGGGAAGAAGAGGTAGTTGGGGTGGCGAGGACACCTGCTGGTAGGAAAAGCAAACAGAGCTGCTCCCAGAGTCCCTGGCCCAGAGTGGCTCACATTCCTCCTTCTTGGGCTGTCAGTTTCTCAACATCTGCCAAATCTCTCTCTCTCTCTCTCTTTCTCTCGTATTGAGGTTTTTTAAATGTCCGTTCAGTAAACACACATGACTCCCACACGTGTACAAACACACAGACATCTCACCCAGAAGCCTCCCAGCTTCTCAGCACAGACGGGAGCCTCCTGGGAGGACACACTCCCAGACACATGTCCTCTCTGCACCCACAGCCACACCTCCCACCCACTCTTCCCGTGACACGCAGACACAGAAGGGCGGCCAGCAATCATCGACACGTCCAGAGCCACAACCCTGCTCTCCCCGTGTCCACAGGCCTGGAAGCCGCCCATTTTGAGCCCATGACTCTGTCTACTGTACAAAGCCTGAAAGCACATGTACGTGTGAACAGAGGTGCAACCGTGCTCACGGCTCACGTGGGTCACGTGTGTGGCCCTGACCGACGGGCCTGGACAGCAAGAGGCTGCCCCTTGCCTGGGCTTGGAAAAGCTTGACAGCCATGAATCTGGGGCAGGTATCCTCTTTTTCCCAAGAACTGGAAAAACTAAACCACAGACGTGTCGCAGTGAGTTGCGAAAACAGGGGAGAAGACCCAGGTCTCCAGACTCGTGAACCCAGAAGGGCTTTCAAGAGAGCTGGCCCTGGCCCTCCGTGGCACCCGTCCGCTCACAGTTACCTAGCCCGTCACACGTGCCAGCACACAGAGGTTAACAGGACAGCACAAGGTAATTCCAAAGTAAAACCAGTCCAGGTTGTGATGCGAGTTCAGCAAGCCACTCAACCCCAGGGCTCCCGGCCTCCCAGAAGCCAACCCCCCCACCCCCAGCTCTGTCTCCCTCCTCACCCACCCATCCGGGCCCCAACTGTGCCTCGCACCTCCTGAGCCTGGGTGTGGGTGAACCCAGGGCACCCCCCTCCCCCGGCTCAGAGGCCACCGCTCGGCCCGCGTCTGTGGGACTCCCTCCTGCAGTTCAGACCCTCTGGAGCAGACACCCCAGCGAGAATTTGGACTTACTGTGCTCCGCCAGCCCCTGGATCATGTCGAATTTATGGATTTCTTTGGCATAATACTCCGACTCGGTGTTTTCCTGAGTGCAGCTGTCCTCCCTCTCCCCCTGCATCTCCTCCAGCAGCTCCCGGGTGCTGTTGTAAAGGGCCAGGACCTGGTAGGGGACGTGGGTCATCACCGATGGCTCAGGGGGACTGGTGAGCCGGAGTTTGCTCAAGATCTGTCCCCTAATGGCTTCCACCCTCTTCTTCTTGATGTGGCCAAAGTCCAAGGTGGTGCAAGTGGACAGAGAGAGGCTGACCGTGGCAAAGTTCAGCAGGGCCAGGACCACCAGAGCCCTTTGCAAGTGCATCTTCATGCGCAAGCTGGGGAGAGCGGCTGGGGGGGGGGGCGCTGCTGCGAGGCCCGGCGAGGAGGAGACCCCAGCAGTCGTGCAGAAGGAGGGAGGAAAACCAGGCGGCCTCCCTAGATCCCGAAGACTGAGGCTTGGCAAGAAGGTGCATGAACTCACTGCACTGCGAGAGCTTCAGGACTTCCAGGAAGCACTGGCAACCCTGAGCGCGAAGACGCCGACTGTGTGCCTTGGAGCTCTGGGTCTCTTCTCCATGTGTCTAAACAGGTTCTGCGGGGCTCTGACTCCCAGCAGGCCAGGTGGAGGGCAAGCAGAGGGCTGGGAGGGGTGGCAAGGCAGCTGGGAGTGGGAAGGGAGCTGGAGTTTTTCCTTAGGTAAAAATAAATAGAGCGGATATCTGATATTGCCAAATGCCGCTTGGCAATGGGGAGAAAGTGGGTATTTTAAAGAAGGAGCAGGAGGACCATGGCTGGGTCCCAAAATCAAAATCCTTGCCTTGCCCTGAAGGAGGATAAGAAAAGAGAATGGAAAAGAAAAGGAGAAAAAAAAATGTTTAAAAAAAAGTCAGATAGCCAGTGAGTAGGTGGGGAGAGGCAGGGCTGGGCTGGACTGGCCCCGCTAAAGGTGGGGGCAGCGCAGGACACACTTGTCTCTCGGGCACACCATTCATGCTTTCTCTTTTGTTTACACTTCCTCGGGGGCTTTCTAAATGACTTTGTTCACGCTGCCTCTCGTCTTCATTGGCTGGGAAGTGGGGGTATGTGCAATTGGAAGGCAGGGAGGACAGGCCCCTGGAGAGCAGCCCCAATAATCCACTTGGACGCCCAAGGTCACCAGCACCTCGGCTTGTCTTCTCCCTCGGCCATTGCTTCTGTTCCCTGCTTCTCTTTACAAAAATAAAAAGGAGAAGAAAAAGAAAATAGCAGCCAGGTCCCTGCACGCCTGCTCCGGAAAGCTGTTATTCCTTCTTTCTCAGGCTTCTTCCCCTATCTCTCCCCTCTCTTGCTCATTCCCTTGGCCTTGGCTTTCTGCTTCCCTCCCTTCCTCTCCCTGCTGCTTCTCCCTCTCCTTCTCCCTCTCTCTCTCTCCCTCTCGCTCCTCTCCCTCTCCCTCTCTCACACACACATGCACACACACTGCTTTCTCTATTTCTCTCTGCTGAAATTTTATACCTCCCTCCCATGACGTCTCAGGCCCGGGTGGGGGAGGGAGGGACCAGCGCACGCAGCCTCTTTTGCTGCACGATTTTAATGTTTTAAACAGGCACAGGAAAAGCCGAGCCCATTTGAAAAATACTTTGCGAGTCGTCTGGTTCGACGTGGTAACTGAACTTTTTTTCCCCTCTTGGAGTCACTCCTGCTACACGTTGACTGTTTTTCTGGAAAGTTACTCCGACGAATCCCTTCCCTCCTTCTCCCCCAGCTCCTTCGCCCTCTCGCCAGCTGTCAGCCCGTCCTCTCTCCTCGGCCCGTCTCTCGCTCCTGCCACGGTCCCCTCACCACCGCCCCCCCCCACCCCCCACCCCCGGTCCGGGCCGCCCCCGGGCCCGGCGGCCCGCGGGGCAGGGGCGCGCGCGGGGTCGGAGCAGGGGCAGCCGTGCCCACCCTCGGGGGTGGGGGGGCGACGCCCGGCCGGGGAGCGGGGTCGGAGGTGGGCACGGCTCCGCGGCGACCCTGGCCCCGATTCTTCACTGACAAGCCTGGAGTCGGGCGGCCGGCTGAAGCTTGGAGATGCTCCAGGGCCATTGAAAATGGTGGCGTTTTCCGGCAGATCGAGGGTGCCCCCTGGCGAGGCGAGGGCGCCAGTGAAGGAGCGCGGCGGGCCGGGGCCGGGACGCCGGGGAGGGCTGGGGGTGGGGCTGGGGGCTGGAGGAGAGGGGCCGCGGGAGAGGGCGAGGGAAGCGACACCGGAGCCTGGGGGGCCGGGCTCCCTCTCGGCCCGACGTGTGCACAAGTGCACCTCTCTCTTCCCGGGGCCCTGCTCGGCAGCCGCTCTCGCAGAAATGTCCTCCAGATGTTCGCAGCCTCCCTCCCCGCCGAGGGTTCCGCAGGGAGCTGCGCCAGCGAGCGCAAAGTCAGCAGTTGGCCCCAGCCCATTTCCCAGATGGGTGAGGGGAAGTTTTCTCTCGGCTCGCTCTCGTTCCTCTTCTCCGCCTAAGCTTCTACGTCTCTTCCCACGAGAAGCTCAGAGAGGGCAAGGCACGTTGCTTCCCGGCAACACAGGACTTGCCCCTGAATCGGTCACTTTCCTGCGAATCCGTGCTGCTCCCCGCCACTACGCCGCGCCTCACCCAGCCTTCCTGGACCCTTCCTGTGAGGTCTGCTTCCTGCCTCTGGCTCCTAGGCCGCTGGAATGTTCACTGAATCCCCAGAACAGTGGTTGATCGGTCTACAATTGAGGAAACTGAGGCACAGAGCGATTTTTTTTTTTTTTTTTTTTAAGGCCACCCTCTCATGGGTGGTGGAGGCGATATTTAACTCAGGCTCTCTAGTTTGGGTAGGCATTGTTGTCATTTGAATAACATGAAGAAATCTAGGTGTAGAAAGCTTAAAAGTAACTTACCTAGAACATATAGTTGGTAGGTGTCAACACTGAGATTTGCACCCAGGAAATCTATTGCCAGAGTCTATGCATTTTCCTATGCAATGCCATCTCTGAAATTCAGCCATCATTTGAAAAATACTTTGACGTTCACTGTATGCCAGACACTGTTCTGGGCTCTGTGGATGCAGCCCTGAACAAAACAAACTAACAAACAAAACCCTTGCCCTTAAGGGAGTTTACATTGGGGGTGCGGGGAGGAGGGGTGTGGAAGTGGCAATAAACGGAAGAATTAGGTATGATGATAAAAGATAAGCACCATGGTGGAAAATAAAGCAGGGAGGTAGATTAGGGAGTGCCTAGGTTGGGACTGTTGAAACTTAAAATAAGGTGACAGAGAAGACCTTACTGAGGCCTTTAAGCAAACACTTGTAAGATGGGAGGAAAATTACTCAAGTTCTATCCTTCTGGACTCCACCTCTGCCAAATCAGTCTCCAGGGATAGGGCCCTGGCACGTGTATTTTTAACAAACCCCACAGGTGACTCAGGTGTTCAGCAAGGTCCGGAAGCACTGTCCTAGGGCTTCTTTCTGCTCAGACTGAGCACCAAGCACCTTTTGCTTTCAGGAAGTCAGGGAAGAAGGGGGAGTTAAGGTTTGAAAACTGGCAGTAAGGTGGTGGTAGTGTAGCTATGGGCTCACACCAAATGGAAAAATCCAAAGATGAATCCCTTCTTCCTCATCTGGTGCCAAGGAAGAAGAAAACAAAGGATTCACGGGAGCCTGTATTTCATCTGTCTTGGATTTTGGCAATGAATGCTTCTTCGGATGAAAATCTAACTGGGTATTCTCAGTGCAAATCAGATCTTAGGGGTGATCTCTAAGAGCAATTACAAGGGAGGAGACTGAGGTCCAGAGAGGGCTCTGCCTGGCCGCACAGGTAGTTATCAGCAGAGCTAGGATGAGACCTCAACTCTTCCAACATCCAAGCACGGCTGTTGCTGTCACAAGACATGCTAACACACAGCCCTACCCAGTGAACATGTGTGGATGACTGGTTGAACTGAGTAATTTATTGGGTATTTAAGAAATGCTTGCAATCCAGTTTTAGGGGGTGCAACTCCCACTTTCAAGTCTTTGCTTTTTAGCAGTGGTCATCTAGGCCTTACCCCTAGCCTGATATTGGGGATATTGTTCACTTTCAGGACCATGCGGCCGTCTTCTGGGGGGCCTAGCTGACCAGTACCAGGGACCTGGCCAGTGGTGTTGACTTGGGGATCTTACATGGAGAGTCAATGCAGACTCAACTCGTCCCAGTAGGCTGGGAATTTGAGGGACATCTTCCTCTGCTGGCCTAGGAGTACGGTTGGCACCCAGGAGTATGTGGAGGAGAAAAATACTCTTACAAGATCTGGTATCCAAAAAGGCATCAGGCTCTGCTGCTTGGCACTCAGATGATTTCCCTCAAGCCACCTCTTTGCACCTGAGGGTCCTCAATTTTTGAATAGAGATATCTCTGATGCTCACTTTGTGGGTTGTTGGAGGGATTACTTGACTTTTGAATGTTGTCACTACTTAGGTATTTGACGTCTTGGTTCGGCTTCTCTGTAAACTTCTTGAAGGCAGAGATTATGTATATTGCATGTTCCATTAGAAACTGTTTATTTGCACCTGACCACTCTACCCTCCCGTGAGCCTGTTTTCTTACCTGTCGGATGGAGATAATAGACTTACCTTGTTTTTCACATAAGGTTATTATACCCTTCCCGTGAGATAATAACTGTGAAAGTCCTTTATTCATTGTAAAGGGCTATATGAATAAGAAGGATCAATTTAATCACTACTATTAGTAGTAGTGCTTTGTACTTAATAACATATATTTAAACAGAGCTACACATCTAGAGAGTTCTTAAAGACTAACATTCTTTTCACTGTCCCATAGGAGCGGCCTTAGCGGGATTTGATAGCTGGGGGTTTCTTCCAGAAGTCAGGCAAGGCAGTTTAGGAAAGTTTTGGTTTAAATTCAAAGGTGGCACACAGAATCCCGGAATAATGCGGCGGATCCTTTAAATATTGAGATGAAAGGGCGGAGCCGTCGCCAGGGACGCGGCTGGGCCGCTTGGTTTCCAGGAAATGACATCAGGCGGCCGCGGAGATGGAGGACGTGCTGGACCTAGGCGAGGAGCGGCGCCGCGGCTCGGCCACCTCCGTGAGGACCGACTTGGGGGCTTGGGGCTAGGATTGGGCGGGTGCAGAGGGGCGACCTAGCCGGCTCGGCTTCCCGGCGGCGTCTCGGCCTGGCCTGTCTCAAGTGGCCGGAGCGGGCGGGCGCGGAGCCGCGCGGGGGTGAGGCCGGGGAAGAGGCGGCCTCAGCCGCCCCGCCCCCGGGGCTGCGGTGGGCTCCGCCGCTACTGGCCTGGGGTTTGCTTTCTTTAAAATTCTCGGAAAGCAGAAAAACAGATCCTGCCTCTGCCAGCCTCTGGGACCGGTGGGAAATTTCCCAGCCAGGCTCCGCTTTCTGGAGCCACGAGTGCTAACTCCCCTAGAGCGGGCATAACTGAGAGTGACTGGAGGCGCCCTGGGCCAGGGTCGCACTTGCACCCATCCCAGGGCTTTTTCCTTGAGACTTCTCATGCCAGAAGTTCATGTAGAGACTTCAGGCAGACTGGAAGGGCCTTCTCTTGCCCGGAGTTCCCACGAGGAGGTGGGCGTTACCTCAGTTTTATGATTTAGGATTTCTAACGTGGAGGAGTGGCTAGGTGCTGGGGGCCCGGAGGTCAAATGGAGTATGAAGCTACTTACTGGGTTAAAAAAAAGTTAGCATTGTGTGTCAACTATAGTCAACTCTAAAAAATTAAAAACAAACAAACCCTCCCCAACTTCGGTTTCCTTATCTCTAGAATGGAGATGTTGATATCTACTTCAAAGTGCTGCCATGAAGATGAAATGTAGTAACGCATGGGAAGCATTTAATACAGTGCCTGTCACACGATAAGTTATTAAAAGAAGTCAGCTGCTGTGGCTTCTGAGGCTCATTTACCCGGTTATGTATATAGTCAGTAAATCACTGATCTAGATTCAAGACCCAAGTTCGGTGTTGTTTCTTAACTCCATCACAGTCCCATCAAGCCTTTTTACCTTTGAAATTAGTCAAGATCATGGTCCCTAGAAGACTGGGGCAACACAGCAGGTCTTTAGTTTCTGCTCTGGAATCTCTAAGTGTTTTGAAGGGCCCTAATAGCATCAGATGTCCTCCAAGGTACCAGAGAGGAGCACCTCTCAGGGAGCAAGAACAGTTGTTCTACAATGCAGGTTGTTTGACTGACCAAAGAGAATATTAGGTCACCGGGTCTTTCTGATATGTGAACTTGTTTAGTCCCTGGGAATGTAAATGTAGTTATGCATTCATTCTTTAAACAAATATTTATTGAGCCCCCACTGTGTATCAGGCATTGGGTTAGGGGCTGGCCATATAGCAGTGAGACAACAACAACAACACAGGGCACCCGGCTGGCTCAGTTGGTGGAGCATGCAACTCTTGATCTCAGGCCCCACATTGGGTGTAGAGATTACTTTAAAAAATAAAATCTTAAAAAACAACAGCCACAAGCAAAGTCCTTGTCGTCAGGGGGCTTACAATCAGCGGGGGAAGATGGACAATAAGACTATCCACTTAAAATATATGTACATTTAAATATAGTAAAGTAGTTTTTCTACCAGTCATTTCCGTGGATTTATGCAAGGTCTTCAAAAGGCCGAAAGCCTTTAACATACTTAACAGTTATTAGAGAAACCCCCCGGAAACCGCATTTAGAGACAAGATCATTGGATTTTTGTTTCAGCACAAGCACGGCGGCGAGTAGTACGCCATGTTCAGATATGAAATGCTATAGGACAAGTGGGAAAGGGCAGTGATAGGCAGAGGGGCGGAGTTGTCTGCCTTGGAAAGAAAATGAGCTGCTGATCAGAAAGATTGTTTCCATCATCCCTGAAACCTAAATTACTGATTAGAATTTGAAATGTAAACAGGTCCTAGGGGTTTTTATGCAACCCCCATGTAACCCCTCTCAGTTGTTTGGTGCAGGCAGTTCTTAGAACATCTGAAAACTGAAACTCCAGCATGGGATAGTGGAAAGAACTGAGGATCCGAAGACGGAAAAAGGTTTTGCCTTTTGATTTATGTCCGCCACTTACTTGCCTTCCTGGGCCTCCCTTTCCGTGCTTGTGAAATCGCATCAGTCCTAGTCCCTGTTACTGTGAGAATCCAGTGAAGCCACATCAGATGAGATCTAAAAATGTTTATATTAATGCTGGTTTTAGAAAAGCCAACAAACGATAATATAAATATTTCAACATCCACTAGTCTGCCTAAATAAAGTTTTATTTCTGTGCTGGGAAGCATTTGAGACACAGAGCCTCCACTCCAGGAAGGCTTTGGGAAACACCTGCAGATGGTTCATTTGCTGACTCAGAATTTAAAGTGTTCTGATTTCCGAAGCTGATGTCTCAAAATTCTTGTAAGAGATTCCCTTTACTGTCTAGAAGCGCAAATCCATATCATACCCAATGTGGGGCCTGAGATCAAGAGTTGCATGCTCCACTGATGTCAAAGCAAATGCTACCTGTATTTACATCTCTGGTGCTAGTTGCTATGGAATTTAGGAGTTCTTTCCCCAAAGTCTTTTTTTTTTTTTTTTTAAAGATTTTATTTATTTATTTGACAGAGAGATAGCGAGAGCAGGAACACAAGCAGGGGGAGTGGGAGAGGGAGAAGCGGGCTTCCTGCCGAGCAGGGAGCCCGATGTGGGACTCGATCCCAGGACCCTGGGATCATGACCTGAGCCGAAGGCAGACGCTTAACGACTGAGCCACCCAGGCGCCCACCCCAAAGTCTTTTTGATAACAATTTCATGCCAAGCTGCAGCTTTGAAATGAGGCCTTTCTAGAATCCTGCATAGGAACATGAGAGCCTTTACCACCTTCTTCCCTGAGCTTTGGCATGAGGTCTCTGTTCATTCTAGAGGAGTGTCTGTGTGCATTTCTTTGGGTAGGAAAGATCTGTGGCAGTTAAAAGAGAAACCTATGATCATTAATCCAGGAATTTCGTGTTTTCCTCTCGAATAGAAATGGCCTCAGGTACTTTGTTTTAAGTGTGTGAAGCATTTTTGAAAACATACGTTCAAGTTACTCAAATCCCATCCTCCACCATGTCATCATAAATCCTGCCCTTGCTTACCATCCCAGAATTCTCATCCTCATAGTGGCTCAAAGATGTTTGGGTCAGCAGCGTTCCTCATTTCTCTTTACAGGGACCCAAGATGGGTCGCCGAGCTCAACAGGAGTCAGCTCAAGTCGAGAATCCTCTCAGTAGCAAGAACTCCTCTTCAATTCCGACTGGAGAGGTGGGTGTTAAAAAAAAATGCTTTCTAAGAGTTAGTAATTACTTAAAGAGCAAGGATTTGGTATTTCATATTTCTTCTCTCCAATGTCAGCCCTTCGTCCTATCTTGATTTGGAAATTCCCTTCCTTGGCATTTGTCCTATTAGCAAGAAGTGAAAGCAGAACGTTTTTTCTTTGATGCCAGAGTAGTTTCTGTGTATTGCTTTATATTCTCAGTGAAGAACATTCTTAAGTTCGCTGAAGCAGGGGACCGGGAAGTTTCAAAATCCGGTGGAAATCCAGGTTTTTATTTCTGCCGAATCAATGCCAGTGAGCCCTGCTGGTGACGTAAGGTTGGATTACACAACTGGACGTTTGCTCTCAGTGGTGACCTGCACTTGCTACAGTTTTCGGGCAGGAAGGGGATTAGTGCTGGCCTTACTTTCCTGGAAACTTTTCTGAGTGGCCTGGAACTGTGGGAATTTATCCAGCTGCTCCGTGGAGGGTGGGTAATCCCGATGAGCAACACTTTTCATACCAGGGCACTATTTTTGGCAGTTCACTCAGAGCCCCTTTGCATCTTCCGCTGTCCACTTGAATAAACTTTGCTCTTTTCAAGAATCCATTTCGGGATGATCCCTCTGTGAGCTCTTCCTAACTTCCCCAGGCCAGCTTAGGGCTCCTTCTTTTCGGTGCCCATACTACCTATTATAGGACTTCTGTATGTTCTCACACTGTATGCGAAATGTCTTTGTATGTATCTGTCTGGCCCCACTAGACAGTGACTTCCCACCCAGCAGGAAACCTGCCGTCTCAGTTACCTAGTTCATTGGCCATAGTAGGTTTAAAATCGATGAGGGGATCTACACTGAGAAGCCTAACGAGCTAGGCAGGTGCATGAGCAAAGCACGCCAGGGACAAGACACAGGCACACTTACTTACAGTATCACGTATGTAGGAATATTCTTCACTTTCCTGGGAAGCAAGTTCTCCAGCATTTCTGTGAGCAGTCCACATGGCCCTTTCGATTTATCTTTTACTTTCTCACTTCCAGTAGAAATGTGGGTACAGAGTATCATTACTCTAAGGTAACAGTCATTCCAGTACAGAGGAACTGGTGGCTGGCCCGTGGCCTCGTTGGCTGGAGACTGTAGGGAGACGGGGGAGACGGGTTGTGGGAACCAGAGGCCACACGTTCCCTGTAAAGAGGAAACCGCTGCCTAGCTGAAGCTGACTGATGCTGTGGGGACTACAGGCCCAGTATTGCCAGATCCTCTGATTTTCCGCGAGATGCTGACAGTTGAAAATTTTGTGAGAAAGCAGCACATTTCTATAGGTTAGCAATTAATTATAACAATTAAAACATCATAGGCCTGAGGGTGGTCAGTTTGTGACTTTGGCCACAGCACTTGCATTATGGTGCTTATTACGTTATATTCTCATTGTTTCCATGACTGGCCCCCTCATAAGGTGGGAGCTTTGGAAGGCCGGGTGTCACTCACTATGCCCAGCACAGGCATGAGGTGGACAGTGCAGGGTTGTTGGGGGGACCAGTGAGGTACACCGTGTGTTATGAGGGCCGTCACAGGCTGAGGAGGAGTGTTGCAGGATGGGGGGTGGGTACATAGATAGAGTGGTGCACTGGAGGCCCAGGGAAGGGGGGCGGTGGTATAATGGAGGAAGATGGTGAGAGAACACATATCATACCCAACCCTGGGTCTGAGGGACCTTGAACTGCAGTAGTGTATGTTGGCTAAGAGAAAACGGGCAAGCAGATGACTGGGTTAATGGACTCTCCTCTTGACCTCTGGCCACTTTAGACTGTGGGTCTAGGAAGATCCATCCCAATAGCAAATCATTTATTCATTTCTTCAACAAATAGTTATTAAAGTTTATTATGTGTCGGGCGCCTTTGCAGAGGGTTGGCATATTTCAGTGAACAAAAGAGATAAAATTTCCTGCCATAATGGAGCTTTTACTCCTGTGATCACTGGCAGCCAGAAAGACCAGTCACATGTCTGCTTAATTGTGAAGCAGGTTCTAGCCACCTGTAGTGGTTAGGTGATGGGCCTGTGGTGGGCCAGAATATCCTGGAATGACCTGATGGCCTTGAGGCTCTGTGTAACCCCCACACCAAATCTGCTTCTAGGCTGGGGTCAGTAGGCATTGTTCACCCCCCCATCGCTTTCCCCTTGGCTCCCAGGTGAGAGTCAGGACTGTGAGCGGCTAACTTCAAAGGCACAGACTGTGATGAACTTTTCAAGGTTTCATCCTTTCTGGAAGGATGATCCCCCAGGGACATTTACCTCTGGGCCTTAGCATTTTTCTGGGAGAACATGAGGAAAAGTCATTCTGTTCTTCACCCAGCTGGTGCCTCTGGCAATGACATGCTGGTCAGAATTCCAGGATTCCTTCTCTCCCTGGGTTGACTGAGGTTTAAAGCAGCGTGGGCAGCCTCCCCCGGGGGCAGGTGCTCCCTGTGCCGTGTGGAACTTTCTGGCTGTTTCTTTGTAAAATTAGATCCCGAGACTTTTGTGTGTGCCCATTTACATTCCAATTCTGAGTGTATGACCTGACGTATTTATTTTTGTTCCCTGGCTGACTAGATTCTAGGATGAAGCTATCGCTGAAAACGTAAACATGGCACCTGGGGGCCGTCAGACATCCTGGAATGACTGTAGAGTTAAGTAGGAATGTTCGGTTGGAGGTGAGGTGGCGGAGTTGGGCGTTCTGCTGGAGGAAGCACAGAGGCAGTGTGCTTGAGTAGAAAGAACACAGGGCCTGGCACCAGATAACCGGGGCTGGAGACCCGGCTCTGCTAACTGCCTGGATCTTGAACAAGTCCGCTAATCTCTCTAATCCTCCGTTTCACTGTCTGTCAAGTCGTGGTAACAGTGCCACTGGGTTGCTGTGGGGATTAAGAGAGAGATGCATTTGACAACACTACACACATGTGCATTCCTTCAGGAAACTTGCAGATAGACGAGGACTGGACAGTGCTTTGCCTTTTTTACTGAAGGGCAGCCACGTAGGAGGACGTGAGCCGGGGTCTCCTGTCAAACTGACTTGGAGGTCTCTTGGAGAGCTCTGACTCATTTACCCATAGGTAGACCAGTAGTGATCCAAAGCAGTGTTTGTGCCTCCTGGGCGCAGGGGGCATTCTTTATGAAGAATGGGTAAGAGCACAGTCCTGGGTTGAAATCCTGGCTCTGCTACACATGAACGCTAGGACTCAGCAAGTTATTTAACCTCTTTTATCCCCGCCTTCTTTTTTTTTTTTTTTCCCCAAGATTTTATTTATTTATGTGATGAGTGGGAGCAGGGGGGGGGCAGAGGGAGAGAGAGAATCTCGAGCAGACTCCCCGCTGAGCATGGAGCCCCACGTGGTCGATCTCACAACCCTGAGATCATGACCTGAGCCAAAACCAAGAGCCGGACGCCTAACTGACTGCGCCACCCAGGGGCCCCAGGAGCAGTACAGCTTCACCTCACTCAGCCTCAGTTTCCTCATGGGTAAGGCAGGGATAGTAATATCGCATACTCCGTAGGTGGCTAAAAAGAAAAAATGAGATAATCGATGTAAAGCCCTTCACACAGCCTGGCACATAGCGCCCAGTATGTTGCTGATCGTTATTACTTCTGTAGAACTTGGATGGTCTTTTTATTTTGCCTTAACCCTCTCTACTAAGGTTGAAAACTGGTAGCCTTCAGGTTGAATGTTGCCTGTAGTGATGTCTTGTTTGATCCACATAGAGTTAAAACTTCTAAAATTCGGTTGTTATTTATAAATTAGGAAACTTGATGTGAAAATCCCAATTCTGGGCTTCTCTTTAAAATCAGAAGTTCTGGCACAGTGGGAATGCTGGGCTGGCACCCCCCCCCCTGCTCCCAGGGTGCCAGTTGGCCGGAGCTGGGTGGAACTGGTAATGGGGCTTGCTTACATGAGGCCTACCTGGTGCAGTTTGCCACGCCTTCCTTTCATACACCTGTCAGATTGACTCACATTTGATCTGCCTTCTCCTATTTCCATTTAAGTTTAGAACTCCTGGTCTTTGAGGATGGATTGATTTTCAGGCATCCTCGTGTATCTATAGTATTGAATTTGGCCACATGCATCAGAAATTTGATCCCAGTTTTTGAATCAAGCAGGCATGATTTTTTAAAAAGATTTATTTATTTCAGAGAGCGAGAGAGCAGGGGGAGGGACAGAGGGAGAGGGGAGAGAGAATCCCAAGCGGACTCTGCGCTGAGTGTGGGGCCTGCTGCCCAGGCTCGATCCTAGGACGCTGAGATCATGACCTGAGCCAAAACCCAGAGTTGGATGCTTAACCGAATGTGCCGCCCAGGTGCCCCCAGGCATGATTTTTCTAACAGCAGGAAATCCAGTGGAGGGCAGAGTAAGCAGGTGCCGTCACTGGGCAATATCCTGCATTACCCTGGCCCCTTCTAGCCTCCTCCTCTGCCATCTGGAGCTTGTGACTTGCTGCCATAGTTGTAAGATGGCTGGTTGTTCCACAAGGATCAGATCTGCATTCTAGGTAGGGAGAGGGGCCATAGTTGAAGAGTTCAAGGTGCGTGTCCACTAAGTTTGTTCCTTATGAGGAAAACAGTAGCCAGAGACCTCGTTGCCATAGCCATAATATTGGGGTTTTGGTGAGGGAGAATGGCTGTTGAGTAGGCAGTTTGCAACCGACGTGTCATAATTTTTTTAAAAAATAGAATTCATACACAGATTTTTTTCACAGATTTGGGTATGACAGGAAACAATTATTTTTAGTAATAACAACAAAAAAATCCACATTCCTCTCCAGAGTTCTAATTTAAAGTTGTGTAGAGATCAGTGAAACATTATATGCCCTGAAATTCCAGGATACCTGATTGAGTTGCCCTTGTCAACTCTTCTGGATCTTTTCCTTCTGCCCATTTTCTCTGTAGCCTCACGGGGCTTTCTGCCTCTACCTGTGGCTCAGTCCAGGTGGTTAAACGCTTCCTCCCTCTCTGAGAGGAGAGGGAATGTCTCTTGATTTGCCTGGTCATTCAGTAAATTTCAAATAATTTGGAAGAACTCCAACTGTCTGATTGTACTGAGTAACCTGAAAGATGAGCTCTTCGTGTAGTTTCGCTCAGAGTTGATTAGAGTTGTACCTACTTCTTTAGAGTTGTCATAAAGAAATTAGGTAATACAGATAAAGTGCTTAGCACTTAGCTCACAGGAATTTCTCAAGAAACGGCAAGCATCGAGAAGTTTATGACTGAACTCTTCTGTTTTTTGGGCTTTTGGGTCACCTGTCACAAATCAGGCTTGGATTACTGGATGCATAGTTCAGGTGGCAGTTCAAGTTGGTGTTACGGTTACTGAGATGGTTCCACGTCTGCACTATGTACCTTTCTCTGGTCAGGGCAGCTCTGAGAATTAAACTGGATTTCTCTGCTTGAGCTTTCACCTCCTGTGGATTCAAATGGTTCTGCTCTTACACACTTCCCTCAAGACCAGGACACTTTCTACCATGAAGTTACACTACCACATAATGGGATTGGCGAAAAGTAATCTCGGGCACAACCTGTCTAGGTCTGGCCTGTCTTTTGGATGGGCACTTCTCACTTGGGTCTCGACCTCTTTGTGGCTTAACTTTTAGTTTGTAGATTGTCCTTTTAATAATAATTTCGGCTTCTGTTGGAATGATTGCTCTCTCTCTGTTAACTGCATGTGGGGTCCTAGTTAAGCCTCATGGTAACTCTTAAAGTGGTTGCTCCTCTCACCTCATTTTAGCTATGAAGACACTGAGACTTCGAGAGGTTGGATGACTGGTCCAGAGTCATTCAGTTCGTCTCTGACTCTAGTCTAGTCTCTGTGATTCCTGCTAGATAGGTAGATGCACTGATCTCCCAGCAGAGAAAGGCTTTTGGAGAGAGCAGAGAAGCTTTTGGGTTACTCCCTTGGAATCCTTCTGGAGCAGGAGTAAGTTCTCACTTGATGACCCTTATTCGTCCACTTGTCTGGAGAAATGTTTGAGTCACAGCTGTTCCCTTTCTCTCCACCCCCCATCCCTTCAGTGTTCCTCCTAGGACGCAGAACTGAAAGTTAGCCAGATTCTCTCGCAGGAATCTGAGCAATGCTGTTGGGCTCATGTTCCCAAATTAGGCCAATTTCCTCATCCCTCAGCAGCTTCACTCAGCTGGAGCTCCCTCGGTGCTTTGCATGACGTCTCTCGCCCTCTGCCTGTTCCCTGACTGCTCTGCCAACCGGACAGCTATTTTCAGCCCAATAGGGTTATCTGCTGACCCTTTTTGGTGACATTTTTCTTCTTTCTCACAAAAATAACCTTCCTGATTGGTCACATTTTTCAGCCTTTTTCGTAGGCGCTCTCCAATGGGCTGGGTTGAAGGATGCTCCTGATAACGTTGTCGAGGAGGGATGCAGGGAATTTGATGAAGGACCGTTTGTGAGGAATGCGTTTTCCACACTTCATATTTATGTCATGCTTTGCATGCTTCAGTTTTGATCTCTCTCTCTCAGGGTGGACGATGCACATCGCTCACCATCCCTAGGGCTGCCACTGTGTGGGAGGGAATGTCAACTGAGGGTAGAGCTTGCCCTTAGAACTAGCATCTTTAGATTCTCTTCCAGCACTGGCTCGAACCCTTTCATTGTCCCAGCACGATGCATGGGAACAACTCGTGACTCATTTTGCTCTCTCTAAAGGCAGGGAGAGTCACTCTTGCTGACTTCCTGTGAGTCCCGGGTTGAAAGGTGGTGCTTGAACAGCGCTTGAAGGTTCTCTTTGGCCCGTGGCAGGGTTAAGTGAGAAATACGTGTAAAGAGTTTAGCCCAGGGCCCCACAGTAGCTGTGGTTCTCTTGATCTACACAACCTGAGAAGTAGACAGCATTACCATTTTATCTTTAAGCCCTGCTCTGCCGATTACTAGGTGTATATCCTGGGCACGTTCTCTACCTGCCCTAAGCCTGGTTCCTCATCCCCACAGATGCTATGGAGATAACAGCAGTAGCTATCTAACCGTTAGCGTTGTTGGAAGATTAAATGAGAGAATGTATAATGCTCTCCCAACAGTGTCGGGTACATGCTAACTATTGTCATTCGTGTCACATGGAATTAGAAAGTGTCATCCATTTAGGTTTGTTTGCAGTTCTGTTCACGATACGACGATATTCATATTTCTTCGAACTAACCGGCCCTTAGAACCAGAAACATTTGGATGAGGAGCCCTCTTGGTGAGAATTCTTTGTGCCACCTGAGAGCTATTTTATTTCTCTCCTCTAGGCCTTTCTGCCTATGCAACAGACCAGTTATCTGCTAGTCTCTTTCCGTCTTCTTTTCAAAACCCCACCCTCTGTCTAGAGGTTGGCAGTCTTTCCAAAGAATAATCTTTAATTGCTGGCTTATATCATTCTATCATTCTGGGGAAATATGGGTAGAAAATGAGGAGGGCAAGAGTGACCTTGGTGACTTCATTGACCTTGAAGTAGAAGGTAATACCTATTAATTAATCTATTCATTCATTCACTTGTGAAACCAGTTTGAGAATTTCCTCCGTGCCAGGCATTTGTGCTTGGAGCTGGCAGTGTTCCCTGTCCTCTCAGACTTTGATCTGGGGGCCACAGAGAAGTAAGTGCCAGGTAGCGGTGAACACAGAAAAATATGGGACACCTACATTGAGCCCCTTTTATTCTGGGGGACCTCCAGGAAGGTTATCTAGAAAAAAAAAAATCATGCTTGAGCTGAGACTTTAAGGATGAGTAGATGTGAGCCCAGGGAAGGGTTAGAGGAGAATATTCTCCCAAGTGGAGGGATGAGCTTGTGCCAAGTCAGGGAGGTAAGGGAGAGAACATGGCATGCTGGGCTTGTCTCTGGAGCAATTGACCCTACCAGCGGTGGAGCGGTGGTTGGAAGTTACTTTTGCAAGCAACGAGCTAGTTTCCATATATTCCAAAACCAGCTGCCTTGTCTTTTTTGACAAATGAACCATCTGAGGCCATTGTTTCTTATATGATGCTGAAATAATTGGCAATATGATCATAATTAATATATATATTAGACTGACCTTTCCTGTTTTTCTAGCCTTTCACTGATGACTCTTCAGCGTAGCCATTACACTCCACTATATGTGTTTGTGTTTGCTGGTCAAGAAAAACTCAAAGGTATGCTCAAGTACAGTATTGCTGACTTGTGACTCTCCTGGCTTATCCTTTATAAGGAGGTGCTTAGTAGACCAGTGGTTTACAGTGTTCACACTTCATTAATGTCCTGAAAATTCTTAGCTTCCTCTGAGGATTCCTCTGAGCATAGAGTGTTCTCATATATATGATAGCTTCTAGTAACCCTGGAGAGAAATCTGCCCGTTACGGAAGGAACAATTGAATTAGTCGTGATCTGATAGGATTTAGAAAATGTCCTTTAATTTCACAAAATAAGAGACTAAGTATTCCAAATCCTGCTATTACAAGTATATGCGAGGTGCTTAATAAAAAATATGTGTCCATGAATCAGTGATACAAGCCAAGCTGGTCTATGACAGATTTACTATTGGCATTGCCTCAGGGAGGATCAGAACCCTCAGCTCAGCGTTCCTAATTGGTACTAAAAGAACTTACATGCGATTTAATAACACAGGTCATACCCACTTATCATGACCCAACTCAAAAGACTTCGGATGCTGTTGTAACATTAGAATTTGACGTGACTGCTGTTTGGAATATTGTAGAGTATTGGCCTGTGTTCAGAGATCTTTTTTTTTTTTCCTGGTATGTGAAGATTTTCATGATAATGATACTTTTGTTGTAATGAGAATTGACTTATATTCGGGCCAGGTTCCCAGAGCAAAGGTTTCTTGAAATCTATGGCTATAAATACCATCCTGTGAGGGAAAAAATGATCAAGAATGAGCAAAATGGTTTAAGCCACTCTTTTTCTTTTTTTAAAGATTTTATTTATTTGACAGAGAGAGATACAGCGAGAGAGGGAACACAAGCAGGGGGAGTGGGAGAGGGAGAAGCAGGCTTCCCGCAGAGCGGGGAGCCCGATGCGGGGCTCGATCCCAGGACCCTGGGACCATGACCTGAGCCGAAGGCAGACGCTTAACGACTGAGCCACCCAGGCGCCCCGGTTTAAGCCACTCTTAACTTACCTGAACTGTGGCAGTTGCCTTATAACTGGACTCTTCTTTTGTGTTTCTGCCCTCCTGCCGCTCAGCGAGAGCAGTCTGATAAAAACGTGCATCATTCATTTCATACTCAAAACCCTTTAATAGATACCCATTGCACTTAGGATTAAAAAAAAAAAAATCCTAGGGGTGCCTGGCTGGCTCAGTCAGTAAAGCATGCAACTCTCAATCTTGGGGATCGTGAGTTCGAGCCCCACATTGGGTGTAGAACTCACTAAAAATAAATAAATAAATAAATAAAATAAATTCCTAAATCCTTACCTTGGAGCTGTGTGATTTGGTACCTGCCTACATCTCCAACCTCATTTCACACCTGCCACCCTGCTATAGTCACATGGAGCCTTTGCTTATGAAGTTCCCTATTTATTCTAGTTCCCTAGAAAACTATAGTTCAGTAGAATGGACTGGACTGGAGTGGATCCCTAGAATACTCATCCCTGGTCTGTGCTGGGCTGACTCCTACTTCTCTTCTCCACTGGGTTCAGCACAAATACCACTCTTTTTTAAATAAGAATACTATCCTTTTCAGGGCGCCTGGGTGGCTCAGTTGTTAAGCGTCTGCCTTCGGCTCAGGTCATGATCCCAGGGTCCTGGGATCGAGCCCCGCATCGGGCTCCCTGCTCAGCGGGAAGCCTGCTTCTCTCTCTCCCGCTCCCTCTGCTTGTGTTCCCTCTCTCGCTGTGTCTCTCTGTCAAATAAATAAAATCTTTAAAAAAAAAAAAAAGAATACTATCCTTTTCATTACCTCTCCTTATTATACTCCTTAGCTTCTTTTTTTTTCTAACTTTTTTTATCATTTCATCCACAATTTGTAATTATGTTTGTGTATTTATTTATTTATTTTTTAACGATTTTATTTATTTGAGAGAGAGAGACAGAGATAGGAGAGACAGCACAAGCCAGGAGGAGAGGGAGAAGCAGGCTCTCTGCTGAGCAGGGAGCCCGATGCGGGGCTCGATCCCAGGACCCATGGGATCATGACCTGAGCCGAAGGCAGATGCTTAACTGACTGAGCCACCCAGGTGCCCTGTTTGTGTAATTATTTAGGTCCTTGTCCCTCACTAATCACAAGCTCCAGAAGTGACTGGTCTGCTCCCTCCTGAACCTGTCACTTTGTAGGTCCTCAGTAAGGTACTTGTCCAATGAATGAGGAACAGGTGGAAGGGGGGATGATGTGTTCAATTTAGGGACAGGTTAGCTTGAGATGCCTATGAGAACCCTAGCTGGAGATTTCCAGGGAGCTTTGCTGTGTGGTACGAATGCTCTGGACTGGGCTCTGAGCTGGAGCTCGAGATTTGGAAGTCATTAGTATTGAGGTGGTACATGTAAGCCCAGCTCTGTAAGGGAGAGTTCATAGCGTGAGAAGAGGGGAGGCCCTTGGACAGAATCTGAGGAACATCCATGTTTAAGGAACACATGGCCAAAGAATGTCTCACCAAAAGAAATTGAGGAGGACTGGCCAGAGTGGGGAAGGGAAATGCAGGCACCTGTGGTGTCCAGAAGCCAAGATAAGACTCAGGAAGGAGGGAGCCATCAAGAGTGTTCGATGGCACTAAGAGGGCCCGAGCAGGGTCTGTTGGATTTAGCAATAAGGTGGTCTCTCAGGTTTCACATTAAAATGCATGACTGAACTGGTGGGTATAATGCTGAGCCAAATAAGTCCATCAGAGAAAGACAATTTATCATATAGTTTCACTCATGTGGAATTTAAGAAACGAAACAGAGGATCATAGGGGAAGGGAGGGAAAAATAAAATCAGATGAAATCAGAGAGGGAGACAAACCATAAGAGACTCTTAACTCTAGGAAACAAACAGGGTTGCTGGAGGAGAGGGGGGTGGGGGGGTGGGGTACCTGGGAATGGGCAGTAAGGAGGGCACGTGATGTCGTGAGCACTGGGTGTTATATAAGACTGATGAATCACTAAATTTTACCCCTGAAACTAATAATACACTATACGTTAATTAATTGAACTGAAGTAAGATAGGGGAAAAAATGAAATGCATGGCTGTTTTTAAAAGGCCTGTCCACGCACCACCTGCAGTTGTCTTGCTTTATAGTAGCATACGTACCTTTGGGAAACAGTGAACTTAAACCTGGCAAAGGGGTTGAAGGGAAGAGATCAGCGCGCAGAGACATTTTTAAGAGAAGCTAGATAGGATGTGGTAGCAGGTTGGCCGTTGGACGCAGGAGGAAGGACGGTCTGGAGTTCACCCCACATGTAGCTAACATGACTGAATAGATACTGATGTTTTTGACACTGAGGATTTAAGAGTCTCAGCAGTGGGGGGGCAAGAAGGGATCATTATTTCAGTTCAGAGCATTTTGAATTTGAGTTGCCTTCAGGATTTTCAAAGGGGTCTGTCAAGTAAACAGTTGAAAATGTGGTGTGGAGCTTAAGAGAGAAAGTTGAAAACTAGTGATAACAGATGTGGCAGGCATCAGAACTGGGGTATCTAAGAACATATAGGAAAAACTTCCCATTCCTTTGGGTAGCTCACAGACCTTTCATGATCTCCAGGTGCAAATGTATGAGAGTTTTAAACAGAAAAGAGCTACGACCAAATTTTCTTTTTAATATTGTTATTGTTGTTGTTGTTGTTATTATTATTATTATTATTATTATTATTAGAGAGAGAGAGCGCACATGTGAGCAGGGGATGAGGGGGCAGAGGCAGAGGGAGAGACAGAAGCCCAAGCAGGCTCCATGCCTAGTGTGGAGCCTGACAATGGGGCTCGACTTCACAACCCTGAGATCATAACCTGAACTGAAATCAAGAGTCAGATGCTTAATCAACTGAGCCACCCAGGCGCCCCTATTTTATTTTTTATTATTATTATTATTATTATTTAAAGATTTTATTTATTTGACAGACCACAAGAGAGGGAACATAAGCAGGGGGAGTGGGAGAGGAAGAAGCAGGCTCCTCGCTGAGCAGAGAGCCCAATACGGGGCTCGATCCCAGGACTCTGGGACCATGACCCGAGCCAAAGGCAGCCGTGTAACTGATGGAGCCATCCAGGTGCCCCCTATTATTATTTTTTTAATTTGCATTTTAGGAAGAGCACTTTGGCAAGCACTGGTCACAGATGGATCCAGGTTTTGTGGGCTCTGAGACTTACATAGTTTGGAGGCCTTCTTCAGGAGAAATAATTCAAAATGAACTATGATAGTAAATACTTATTTATAATGAGAAAAGAAATCATAGCCAAGTTACGAGGGCCCTGGATATTCAGATGCCGTTCTTTAGAGAACTTGTTAGGCAGTGTACCAGAAATGCTTACATAGAAAATACTTCCTGATTGAGACCTAGCATCCCTTCCCTAGAACTCTCCGTAACTCCCAGGGGTCCATGCAGGTATGGAGTATAGATTGGAGGAAAGTGACGCCGAAGCTGGGAGGCCAGTAGAATCCCGCTGAAAGAAGGCAGAAGATGAGCTTGGTAGGCCTTAATTTGCATGGTTGTACAGGTTCCCAACACCCTCAGCGGCTGGGTATTGACAGAGTGGAGGCATATGGATGACTTGATCCAGATTTGGGCTGGTTCTAGGGGAAATGTGGTAAAAAGGCCAGGGAGTGAAGCATAGTGTGATGGACCTTGGGAGTGAGCTGGGTTGATGGAAGCAAAACCAAGAAAGAAGTTCTTGGATGAGCAGGGAAGGAGGGGACTAGATATTTCAGGGATGGAGCAGTTCTGGGTTGTGACATGTTGGAAAAAGTAGCAAGGTCATTGGTGTTTAAAGAGTCAGGGAACTCTTTGGCTAAGCATTGGATGGACTGTTGACGTGAGCATTGACTTTGCTTAGAATGGTGGGACAGGTTGAGGAGCAGTAATACCCTAATTTTGGACTGGTCTGTGTTCACTGCAGTTGTGACGGACATGAAGAAGGAAGGAGAGGCGATGTAGCTGAACAAGATGAGTTTCTAGAGAAGTGTTCCATAATAATTTGGAAGAATAATGGTCTCGAGGAACTTTGGGGAGTGAGCCTCAGCTGGGGCCCTGGTGTGTGGGGTTTTAAAAAAATGAACAAGCTCTACTTGAAAGACCTGTCAGAGAAAAGACATCCAGGGGGGAATGCCAGGATTTAGGAGAGGTGAGGAGTTAGAAAAGGTGTGCTGTGACTAGAGAATATCTAGTCGGTCAGGAACTGGAAGATTGTGATCAGAAAGCCTCATTGAAATCATTAGCTAGGCTAGATTCCTTCTCATTGTGTAGCATGTCAATAATTACTGAGAAGGAGCAGAATGATAGTAAAATATCCTTTTAATAATGATACTTTACAGGAAAAGGGTACTGACTGATGCTGAATGTCATTGGTGATAGACTGAAACATTTCTGGTCGCATGCCTTTACCCAGTATAATAAAGAATTATGTCAGCCTGTTTAGCCAATTGCTTCTATATTCTATTTTCATCTCTCCATTGTTTTTTTAGGTATAGTTCTTTATACTTTATTTTAGTGGTTGCTCCAGGGGTTAGAATATACATCTTTAACTCATCCCTGGCTACATGGAGTTACTACCATGCCCCTTCACGTAAAATGTGAGAGCCATGCAGCGGTAGAAGTCCATTCAACCCCTCTCATTCCTTTGTTCTGGTGATGTCACATGCTTTAAACCTATGTACTTCAGAAACTCCACAATACCATTTGTCACTTCACTTTAAATAGCTGTCATTTAGACACGTTAAGAGCAACAGATAGTCTTTTATATCCATCCACATGTTTACCCTTTCTCTTGTTCTTCATTTCTTCCTGGTAGATCTGGGTTTCCATCTGGCAGCATTTCTCTTTAGCTTGAAGAACTTCCCTTAGCATTTCTTACAGTACGGGTTTGCTAAGAACCACTCCCTATTTGCTTGATCCGAAAATATTTTTGTTTCACGCTCTGAAGGATATTTTCTGTCCATATTGAGTTCTTGAGAATTGAGAATTTTTTTTCCTTTCAGTGCTTTAAAGATCCTCATTCCTTTGTCCTCTGGCCTTCAATGTTTCTGAGGATTGTTCTCCCTTATGTAAATCTTTTCTCCTCTCTCACCGCTTTAAAGATTTCCTTTTTGTCTTCTTTGTTTTTCAGCAGTGTGACTGTGATGTAGCTAGCTGTGATTTGCTTGGAATTTGCTGAGGTTCTTAGATCAGTAAGTCAGTATTTTTCACCAAATTTGGGAAATTTTAGGCCATTATTTCTTCAAATACATCTTTGCTCCATTTTCTTTCTCCTTGTTCCTGGGATTCCAACTGCATATGTGTTAAACTGCTTGATATTGTCCCTTTGGTTTGTCCCGTGTTTTTTCTCCCTAAAGCACTGTTACTTTCTTTCCCATCTTTTATTATCTTTTTTTTCCTTCAAACTGGATATTTTCTGTTTTCTTTCTTCAGGTTCAGTGATTATTTCTTCTGCTATCGTCAAACTAAAACTTTTTATTGCCGATATTGAACTTTTAAGTTCTAAATTCCCACTTGTTTTTTTTTCTTTTCTTTTTTTTTTATTTAGCTTCTATTAGATTCCCCATCTGTACATTCATTATGATCATCTTTTCTTTAAAGTCTTTGAACATATGTATAAAATAGCTGCTTTAAAACTTTTATCTGTTTATTCCAATATCTGGGTCATCTTGGGGTCAGTTTTTGTTGGTTTTTCTTTTGATTGTAGGTCACATTTTCATGTTTCTTCACATGTCCAGTCATTTTTGTTTGTACACAGGACCTTGTGGATAATACATTGTGGAAACTCAGGATTATGTTATTGTCCTCTGAAAAGTGTTGATTTTTGTTTTAGTAGGCAGTTTAATTATTTGCAGAGTACCTTGAACTTAGGAAGACTTGGTTTTAGGCTTTGTTAGGGCAGGTCTATTTTGGTTTTGCCTTTAGTCTTAGAATAAGTCCTGTAGTCCTGGGACATGGTCTTTACTCCTAAGGTGTGATGAAAATTCAAGGTATGTACCAAATACCTTTAACGTGGTGGAACTCAAACCAATTCCTGTCCCCTGCGGGGAGCGATAGCTGAAGTCTCATCTCCACTCAGCAATTTTTTTGTGTGTATGCTTTTTTTTTTTTCTTTTTACCTCTTCAGCAGTTGCTTTTTACTGGGTTTCTTGGTGCAGTTCAGGTATCACCTAAAGAATTTTAGGGGAGTAAAAATGGGCTCCTTTCTTCCCAGGATTTCTCCCTTTCTATTTTTACTGACCCTGGCTGCCCCCAAATTTGTCCTCAGGCCAATAAAACTGCAGCTTTCTGCATGAGTTCTAGCTGCTCAGTTGCTGCCCAGACTGGAGGGTGCACTCAAGGGGAAAATCCACTTAAACATGGATTTTTACCCAGTACAGTTTTTTTCTTTCAAGGGTCAAGTCCCCTCCAGTTTCTGCCTGCTTTTGTTCGCCCTCCAGTGCCTTCGAATTTCATCCAGAGTTTATAGTTGTTATCTGTGTGAATGTTAGTCGAATACAAACTACTCTCCCATTACTGAATCCAGAACCCGCCAATTACTTTTGGGTTGTTTCAGAATCCACACCATTGTTTCAAGTGGTACTATTGGCAAGAAAAGAATGAGTGTGGTTGTTGCAGAATCAGATCATGTTGATTTCCTGTTAGGGTAACTAACAGGGGCGTTCAGCTAAGTTAGGTTTTGTTTTTTTTTTTTAAGATTTTATTTATTTATTTAACAGAGAGAGACACAGCGAGAGAGAGGGAACACAAGCAGGGGGAGCGGGAGAGGGAGAAGCAGGCTTCCTGCTGAGCAGGGAGCCCGATGCGGGGCTCGGTCCCAGGACCCCGGGATCATGACCTGAGCCGAAGGCAGACGCTCAACGACTGAGCCACCCAGGCGCCCCGATAAGTTAGGTATTGAGATGGAAAGTGTTCTGACATCAGTGGTGCACTTGGAAGTAATGGTCAGAGACGTGGGTGTGAAAGAGGCCCAGAGATCTGAGATACATTCACCAGGCTGGCAGTACCCATTCGTGCATATGCTGTGCTGAGCGTTCTGAAGTTAACCTAGAAAGGCCTCTAAAGTTGGAGAGGTTGGCACTGGACTATTTGAAGGATAAGAGGTCTTCCTGCGCAACTTCAAACTGAGTAGCAAAATGTATAGATTAAGTGACTACCTAGGTCATGCCTGTTGTGTTAGGGCATCGTCACCTGGGAGGAATAGAGTGGCCGGCCTTCAGCCTTTCTTGTTCCAGAAAGGGTGGGATGAGAGCCTGAGAAATCCACATTGAGCTTGGACTGATAAGCTGAAAAAGAGATAGAACATAGCGTGTTTTAACCCTGGTCTACGAGGAAGTTTTTACCAACGTGAGAAAACCAAGAACAATGTAGTAAGTTTTTCATAAACTAAACTTAATCAAATGAAAGGAACATTCTTTTTCCTGGTTTGTGTCCTTCCTCCTGGGGAGATTGAAAAGGTCCCTTCTGTAAGGTGAAATGATCGTGAGAGGAAATGGTGGTTTTTTTGTTTGTTTTTTTTCTTTAAAGATTCTTAACAAAACTAAAAACGGTTAACTCTGTATGGCCAACCACCTCCTACTCCCTACAAACTTTGTTTCTTGAAATACTGACAGTCCATGAAATTTAGAAGTTTGGGAAACACAGTTCTAGAATTTTTTTTTTAATTTGTGACTACTGAATTACTTGAAATGTTGGGGGGTAGAGTAAAGTGGGTGCCAACTTGCCAGCCATGACCTTGCTGTATGCTGGCACCTTCTCCTCTTGCTTCCACAAGTGAGGCAGGATAGAGAACTGCGGCATGAGACCTGTGACGTCTGGCATCTCAGCATGGGGACGAGCGGGGAGTGGAGCCGGGCATTGCTCTTTCTAGGTCTTAGGTGATGGGGGCCACCAGCCCATGGGTTAAGACTTCTATCAAGCTCCCTCCGTTTCTTTTCTGTCATCGCCCTTGAGGAGTCTTGTGAGCGATCAGGTTTCTTAAAGCATCAAGGTTACAGCTTGCTCCTCCGCTCTCAACTTCCTCCGAGTTCTTCCACTCCGGATCTGGTTGAGGTAGCAAGTCTAGACCACGCTTATACCAAGTCACAGGTTCCAGGACGGGCTGCCTCTTGCAGTTCTGGGAATTTCCACCCTCGACATGGTGCGCATTTCTGGCTCCACACATCCCGGATGGATTTTAGCAAACTGACAGGAGTTAAGAGAATGACAGAAACGTATTGGTTTTGATTCATGATGAAAGTTGAAAGGAATGTTTATTTTGGCTGAACTGCAAAAAGTACGGGAGAACCAGGGCATTGCTTTATAAGTGTCTGGAAGGTATAGACCCAAGGAGAGGGGAAAGCTGCTTTAGGATGACCCAGAGGGGTAGAATTGAGATCAAGAGGATGCCATCCAAGGTGGAAAAATCCAGGATGAATTTTAAGAATGATTTTGAGGGCCGAAGTCTGTTCTCTTTGGATCAGCCACTTCGGCAAACTGTTGGCAGCCCCGTCCCCGTCCCATGAGTCATTTGAAGTGGGCAGTTTGATGGCTGCGGACTGAGATATGGGATATGGGTCTTTTATTATAGGGTATGTGGAAATATTTGGTGAAGTGTGACACCACCAGAGTAATTGCCAGACCCGGTGGTTGTCCTGAGCATCACATTTATTTCTCAGTGAGCAGCAGAACTCTGGCTGCCTTTTCCTGGTTCAGGCAACTTTAAAGGATTTCTCTGTCTTCAGGGAAGCTGGAATAGGTAAGAGGTGGATCCCCGGAATGAAACTTGTGCAAGGCAGCCCCAGATAAAGGTCCCTGACATGTTTGCCTGTCAGAAACTTCCTGTTGTCTCAACCGTAGGCATTCAAGATTCTTGGCTCCGTGGTGCGCATTTTCTTACTGTTATGAATTCTGATAAATCATATCGCAGCCTCTATCACCACCATGTCCAGAGACAGTCTCCAGTGTTAATAACAACGGATCTGCAAGGGACTCAGGACCGTTGTTGTGTTTCACGCAAGAGAAAGGAGGCTTAGTGAAGACATGACTAGCCCGAGGCTACACAGCCAGAAACTGATGACTCTAGAATTTGAACCCAGGACTCTCCCTCCTTTCCCCCCAACCTGTCCCTCCACCCCTCTTTTAAAACTCTGGCCTTTCCCCTTTCCTTCTTTCTGGCAAACTCCCTTCTCCCTCATTCTTCCAACTACTGCTCTGTTGGTATGAGGAGCATATCTTGTGACAAGCAGTAAAGACAGCCACTTTTCAAGTACAAAGATTTATTAAATTCATCTTAATACAGTTTGGCACAGTGCTCAATAACAGCGTAGTTTATTTTTGGCATCACTTTTTATTCCTGACTTTACCCTTAAGCCATCCCTCGGCTGACCGCACCGCAGAGGTAAGGGTTAGACCAGGCTACTTTCCGGTCCTCCCATCTCATGGAACACACTTCCGTCATGAGCAGCTACATCTTACTCTGTGCCCAGAAAGTCAGGGAAGAAGATGGTCCTTTGGGTTTGCTCTTCCTAAGCTTTACCCTTGTCGTTCTAGTCTCTCTTGTTATTGGGCACTTTGTTTCAACCCGGACGGAGTCTTTTCTGTAGTTCCTCTGTCTTTTCAAGCCTGTTCTAGCTGGCATGCATCTAATGTGTAGGAATTCATATAGCACCTGGTTCAGTGCAAAGCTTTGGTGTCAGACGCTTAGACTCGAATCCTTGCTCTATGACTTCGAAACAGGATGATTTTAGGTGACTTAACCTCTAAGTTTCAGTTTCTTCGTTGGTAAACTTGGCAATGGTGAATGTGGTAGTTGTCCTGCACTGGGGCATGAGGATTCTGCAGAGCAATCCTGCTAAAGCTCTGGCGTCTAGCAAACCCTCAAGGGATGTTGACTAATATCATTATCATTAGCTGTGAGTTAGTGAGTATATTCTTTGTCATTGCCTAGATTGGCTTATTCACCATTGATCACGTCCTTTTGCTTATTCTCATTTTTTCTCTGGACCTTGTCTTCTCTTTCTCTCTTTGTCTCCATCTCCTTCATTCCAGCTCAAACCGATGATAAATGTTCTGTCATCATTTACATCTCTTAGCCTAGATACTCTCTCCCTGACTTAAAAATACTATAATTCATGGACTCCTAGAATCACAGAATTGTAGCACTGAAAGGAATCCCTTCTAGCTTGAGTGAAAATCCAGAATCATGGAAGTAGTTAGTGGTAGAATCAGGACTAGAACCTGGGTGACTTGGTGTCCAGTCTCGTGTTCTTTCCACCACATTTTTTTCTTACCCAAATTTCATATATCCATATGTACACACAACTAGACTGTAATCCATAGTAAACTGAAGTGGGAGAGGGTGTGAGGAGGGACTTTGTATAAAAAGCTCACTCTCCTGTCACTTGTAGTTCAGGCAGAGATCTCAAGACCGGAGATTTTGGGTGTAGAGTCTTCTGGTGTTTTCTAGTCCTCAGGGTGTTGGTGTTAAGAATTCCCAACCATGAAGCAAAGAATGTCTGTCCCTATTCAGCATGGTTCTTCCCTGAGCAGATAGATTCATGAACACCCCTTGTATCGATAGGTGCCAGTCTCCCTCATCAGCCTTGCCTTTTGTCTCTTTCATTAAACTAAACTTTATGCATCTGGTTTCTTTCTTTCTTTTTTTTTTTTTGACTTTACATTAAAATTGGAAACATCCAGAAAAGTAGACACAATAAACACAATAGTACAATGAGCAACGTATACCCACCGCATGGCTTCAGCAGTTACAAACAGTAGCTAGATTTGCTTGAATGATAATTTACAAACTATTTTAAGATATATATTTATGTGTTTTGTATATTTTTTTTTTGGTGAATTATTTCAAAGCAATCATCACGACATATCACTTTAATACTTCAGCACGTATCTCTAAAAAAAAAAAAAATGGGGATGTTTTCCTAGAAATCCACAATTCCACACCTCACAGTGTTCACAGTTCCCTAACATCATCTATTACCCGGTCCATATTCATTTTCCCCAGTTGTCATCAAATGTCTTATAGCTGTTTTTTCAAATCAGGATCCAATCAAGAACCACCCCAAATTCCATGTCTCTTAAGTATCTCTTAATTGAGAATAGTTGGGATTGACTTTTTGGGCCAGTTGTCCTAGAGTTTCCCCCCACACTGGGTTTGTCTGATTCTTCCTTCCTGCTCTTGCTGTTCCTCTTACAATAAGCTGGAAATCACATTGGAGGGCTTGAGGACCTTTAGCAGCAGGAACTTTTCCTGGGTGGGGCAGTGAGGCTCCAGCAATAGCACCTCACCTCCCACTGGTAATGCTGCTAAATTTGATCAGTGAGTGAGGGTCGTGATAGGAATCTCTGTTATGAAAGAACATTTTCTCCCTTGTGACTGTGCGTGACGTATGGGGCGATTCTTTGGCACTACGAGAAAGTCTGGTTCCCCATCAATCAGTCTTTCACCTAATGGCTTTAACATCTACTGGCACTCAAGTTTCTTTCTTATACTTAAAACAGATTTTGCATTTTGTTATGTCCATTTCATCTCGAAAGAGCTGTGCTTACTCACAGGGGTTCAGTTTTAAGCTTGGATAGTCCGTTACCTTCCATGACCTTAAATCCATGAGGGAGAAACTGAGGTCTGTGATGAATTAGTCGTCACACCCAGGGTGGAGGCACGGAGGACAGATCTGAGGAATGAACACCAGTCCCTGCATTGTACTCATGTCTTAATTGGTGTTAGTCTTGTCTCTCATCCAGCATCGAAGAATACCTTTCTTGGATCTTCGGTCGGGTTGCTAGAGAAAGGAAGGGAAGTTTGCTTTTAGCCCACAGGCAAGGGTTGAACGCGGGAGCTGTGTTGCCCCTAGCATCTGGGACATAGATGGGTGGGTGTGAAGTTTGCAACGGATCTTGCCTAACTGAATGTCTTTGCTGTTGGGAATTCGTGCAAGTGTTTGCACTGAATTTTTGAAGCAGGTTGCCGTTTGGATTTGGGACTGATTCATATCGTGGGGTTTCTCCAGGACTTTCGAGAGTGTGTGAGAAGTTTCTAAACCCAAAAGGCTCCTTTTTTGGCACTGCAGCATCTTTTCTATTTCGGCATCCTAAGAATCTGGGGGAACCATATAAAGATCAGAAGCCAGTCTGGCCCTAAAGGCTCCCTGTGACAGAGTAATTCCAGTTCGTTGAATCCTGGCCCATTCGGATGAGACCATATAAAGAGGCCGTTTCCTGAATCGCCCGCTCCCTGCCTCTCACAGGCTCCTTTTTGTAGAATGCTGGTATTTCAGGACCGCAACCGCCGGTCACGTGCTTCCAACTCTTTACTCTCAGTCTCTCCTGCCCCCTGTTTATTTTTGGAGAGAGCACATTTTTGCTTCTCTCCAGGAGCTATGCGGGGTCCTGCCCCCTCCGTCCGTCAGGCGGCAGCCCCAGCAGGCTGTGCTCATTTCCCACACTCAGAGACGTGACTCCAGCTTTCAAGAGAGAACACGTGGGGTGCACTGCCTACGGGCTACCGTCACCCGTTCCTATTTCTGGCCCTTATGGTGGTGCACGTTTTAAGACTCTGTCCTTAAAGCAAGTTTGGATACTGTTACCTGGCAGTAAATCTGCCCAAATTGGAAATGGTTTTCCCAGCAGATGTCTTGGGTCTATGCCTCTGAATTTCAGAAGCAGAGCAATGTAAAGGAGAAACCAGGACTTTTGAATTCTAGAATCAGGTCTTCTTTCTGGCCTTTAAGATCACTTGAGCTGTCCCCTCCTCTCCCAACCAGGGTGGTTTTTTTGTTTGTTTTGTTTTGTTTGTTTTCCCTCCTCCTAATACAGGGATAGCAAACAGACTTCTTCCAAAGTCATGACTCAAAACAGATTGGTAATGTCTTCCCAAGTGCTTGGATAAGGGAGTATTCTGGAGTTGCTGGGCTCCAGGAAGAAAAAAAGTGCCACGACTGACTGTCTTAGCCTGCCTAAAGAGTAAGTTTCTAGTTGGGAGGATGGAGCAAGAGTGAATTCCTTTTCCTTTAAATGCCCAGGTCATGATACAGAGAACTCAGACACAAAATATTTGGGAGCACATAAATCATACGTTCATGTCCTCTTGTCCTGCCCAAACATGATGGGCAGGAGAAGGAAGGACCCCTGGCCCCAAACGAAGGGCCTGTAACTAAAGGGTTACAACTTTTCACTGGAGTCGCAGGGACCAAGCTCTGGCAGTCCGGTTGGAGAGCACATGCAGGCCCCTGAAGTCCCCCCGCATCTCATCTGTCTCCTTGGAAAGGAGGAAGCAGAGTTCTGGCAACTGGTCCTAAAAGGGGCAACAGGAGCGGCGTGGCCTATGAGTGGGTCCTGTGTTTCAGGTCACCCCGGGAGAAAGCCGTGGCACTCTTTTTGAAACAGGGCTTACTGGGTATTTAGATGTCATTGTAGCTCTTAGGAAGAGCAGCCAGGCACTCACAGGCTGGACTCTCCATGCAAAGGACCTGCCAGCCCTTTTAAATTATATTGCTAAATGCCAGTCATCTCCTTATATTTCAGACAGATCATTTGCACCTAATGTCGAACCGCTGCATTATGATCACGTTGCATCAGCTTCCAGTTATGGCCTGCATTGTGAAGGAATAGATGCCAAGCTGCTCAGAACCCCCCCACCCCCCCACCCCCCGCCAAGAGTTTTCCCAGGGACTCCTACCAATATGACGATCAGTTAATAGCGTTTGCTGCAGCCTGAGTGTTATGTGCTATTCTGGAATCCCTATACCTTGCATCTGGTTCCTTCAGAAATGCTTTTCCTTTTTCCTCTCTCTTTATATTTCACATCCATAAAGCTTCCTTGCCCTCTCCTTGTCCTTCGCACATCCTGGCCTGGCACAGTTCCGTTTCGTCTTTGGTTGTGTCCTGAGTTCTGTCTTAATGAGACAGGAGAAAGTGTTCCAGTAAAACCACCAGAGGTGGCAAGAAAACTGCAGAATTTCAGTGGAACTCTCCCATGGTGGAGGGATTCCTCCTCAGCTTCGCCTTTGGACCATGGATGCAACCTGTCCCTGGCGTAATCCCCTACCTCCGTCCCTGATGCCTGCTTCCCACCTCCGCTGCGGCCTCTTAAGTTTCCCAGTGAGCCTGACGTGCCGTCACATAGAGTTCATACACACCCGATATATACCGAATTTGGCCTCTTCCCTGCCTCACTGAACAGGGGTAACATTTGAGAACAGAGGTGACATCTGCTTTTCCTCTCTCACCCAGTGCACACAGGACAGTGCCCAGCTCCCCACATGGGGAACGAAGGTGGATTCTGGGGAAGAGCTTTTATAACTTCATAATGGTTAATTAAGTCTCTTTCATCTGAATAGGGTATTTGTGGGTAGCCATAACAAGACTCGTAGTAGGGAGTATTAAAAAAACAAAATGTTTTTACCCTGGGACCCAGAGTACTAGACTGAACATAAGGATTGCCCACAAGGAAGGAGATGGCTCCGGCTTCATGGCCAAGCCTGAGTTTGCAGAGAGCACGTTCTGCCTGCCCCTCTGGGCTCCCATCTGCCGCTGCGCTCCCTCCCGAGGTTGGCTGAGACCCTCAGTGGGGAGCGGGGAGAACGGCCGTAGCCTCGGCCCCACTTTGCACAGAGAATTTCTTGGCATCTCAGGGAAGAATAGCTTACGTGGTTTTTACAGCATCATGTCAACTCTTAAAGTCTTTAGTCACTCATGAAAAAACCCTGTGATTTTGGAACCAGTTTTTCCATCCCATCGATTGCGGAGCTGTGACTCTTATGGGGTGATCTTTTGGCTTTGAAGCTGCCGTCCTAATGTAGCAGCTGGTACCATTTTGTAATGGGAGGAGCATGAGAGAAAGTGTGTCTTTGTGCTTCCTCTGGCCGGAAGGGATTTGTACTCATCCCCCCCAATAGCCATGGCTTCCTGATTTTGTGGTTAAAGGAGATAAAGCCGGTCGTTTTGGTTCTCGGAATCTTAGGGAGCTTTATTAACCACACAATGTCCCTTAGTAGTCAGAGCGACAGCTCAGGCCAGGCTCAAAGGAGTCTTTTTTTTCTTTTTCTTTCTTCCAAATGGTAGTATATTTTATGACCCACAGTCTAACCTTTCATATGTGGACATTAGTAATAAGGATGATGATGGCGATGGTAACAGGGAAGACGGAGTACTGACTGCTCTAAGCACTTGCCATGAAGCCACTGATTTAGTCCCACAGTTTAGCGGTCACTCAGAGGAGTGCCTTTTGACAGAAGTGCCCGTTGCCTTTGCTCCTTCTCCATGCTGCGTCCTCTCTCACAGCCCCTTCCCAGTTCAGTCTCCGCGCCTCCCATCGCCATTGGCACCCACACCCCACGGTAGCAAACTGCCGGGATCAGGAGACAAGAAGTGGAATCCCGCCAAGGCCACACTGGTCCCCTGCCGTCTTGCGGACTCTCAGCATCTCGCAGCGCTGGGAAGGCACCAGGTAGACTCGGATACCCTGACCTTGTGGCACCTTGGGTTTGACTTGGTTCGTTCTGTGCTTCCCAACATCCAGAGCCAAGAGAAGAAAGCCCAGCTCTGAGAGGGCAGCTCAGGGGTCACATGCCCAGGGGTCTGCGGGGGCTGGGCAGGTAGCCTCGGGGAGTGACGTGGGGTCAGGGGTAAGACAGACGCCCCTTCAGTGTGCGCACTGAAGTCGTAAGGGAAGCTCACGCTTCCAACCAAGAGATACGCCCTTGCCCATTTTTCTCAGAACGCCTCACCTAGCTTTCCTATTCCCAGTTCCGCCAGACACAGGAACACAGAGAGGATTCTGCCCTGGAAGAGAAACAGCAGGAGAGCGATGGTAGCCGGTGGCAGCTGATGCTGACTTCAGCAGGAAGGAGGCAGAGAGGGAGGGTGGGGACTGGGGCCACCGGGAAAGCACAGGGCCTGTCTACAGGGGCAGCTGCTACTTGGCCCCAGCGTTACTGGCTCTTAGAGGTTTTCAAGAGAAGCTGGGAAATGACATTTCATGTGGAGCTCTTCCAATTTTTACAAAGGTAGCTTAAATTTAAAAATAAAAACATACAAAGAAGCCACTGTCTGGCCAGACACAACGTGTGGCTACAGGTCTGTGACCTCCAAGTTCAGGAATATTCATGATCACAAGATGGTCCTGTCCTTGGGTAAAGCAATATGGGATGTTACCTGCAGACGCACAGGAGTATAGCCTGTAGGCCAAATTGCCTTAAAACATCCTCAAGGGGCCCAGTGTGGTTCCATTCAGTTCTCTTTAATCTTTCAGGTCTCCCTAGCACATTCAGTAGGAGCTCAACAAGACGAGGTTGTTGGTTTCTGCTTAGATACAACTTTGGTTTCTGGTACTTTGGGTTTAGTCTGATTCCCACTGGTCCTTATAGTTCCAGTGCTCATGCTGTCCAAACAACTTCAATTCTGGATTCCTGGGACAGAGATATCGATTGGTTCCAATTGGGTCAGACTGGTGTACCCTGGTTCGGTCAGTGTCTCAGGGCAGTGGGGGTCTTGGACTAGAAGGCTTCCCCTTATGGCCTCAGGGTGGGTGAGTGTCTGGTGGCAGGTACAGCAGATAAGGATGTGTGGAGTGGGCAGCCCCGGTGAGCATATCTCCTTCGGATATCCCTCTGGTAGAGACAAACAATAGCTTGTTTTCCACTTCTGCATTTTCGTCATTTCTCACAGAGTCCTCCAGATAGCTCCATTACCTGTCTCTAGCAAAGAAAACTCAAGTTTGTTTTCTCTAAAGCGCTACTTACCATTTGCTGGGAGCGGAGTTGGATTCAGGCATTCTGGGGCTGGGTTTCTTCTCAGTTAGTCATTTCCAGCAGGTTCTGGCTCACCCCGAAGAAAGTCCCGTTATCTAGATAGATATGCATGTCCTTGGCAGGCTGGGGTGCTACTAGAGAAGCCAGAAAGGAAAGGTATCTTGGTGCAAAATAAAATATCAGAAGTATAAAGGTGTTTTGGCATGTTGAGAGGATGTTTTTTTAAAAAGTTACAAGTTAGGCTTTAAGTGGTAAATTTAAAGCATGTTGCAATGACAGCATTTTAGTTCAAGGTTCTGTAAACCACATCCTTCCTGCTAAATTGGCCCACTGCTTGTTTTTATAAAGTTTTATTGGAACACAGCAACACCTGTTTGTTTACTTATGGTCCACAGCTCTTTATTGTCTTACGGTATCAGAATTGATGGGGAACAAAGACTGTATGGCCCGCAGAATCAAAAATATTTACCACTCAACCCTTCATAGAAAAAGTTGGCCAACACATGTTTTAGTCCATTCATCCAAGTATCTCCTTAGACTGAGAATGACAGTTATATGCCATTGTTGGAAAAAGGAAGTTGATATTTCAAAAAATACTCCTAGGGGAATGCTGGGGAATGGAAAATAGGAAGTGT
The DNA here is from genome assembly GCF_054177405.1 of Leptonychotes weddellii. Lineage (NCBI taxonomy): Eukaryota > Metazoa > Chordata > Mammalia > Carnivora > Phocidae > Leptonychotes > Leptonychotes weddellii. Next base: position 23,122,919 of record NC_138377.1, on the reverse strand, counting down.
TCTTTGCTCTTTTATCCAACTTGACTGACTCGGTGGATTGCTTGACAAGCCCTTGCTATTTCCAGTTGAGATATGCTGGACCAGAATGCCTGCACTTGGGCTCCTGAATGCATCCTTGGCAGGTGAATCCTTCTTCCCCAAGTAATCTGAGATTTTTAACCCACCCATTTAGTTTATGTCTGTTAAGCAAACCTTTCTCTTATATCTTTTTTTAATTACCTTTCTGTTTATAAAAGTGATATAAGGTGATTGTAAAAAAAAATTAAACCATGCACAACAACACAAAGAAGGGAATTAAAAATTGCCCACAGTTCCATCACTGGAGTCCCCTCTCATTCATGTACTTATAGCTAATTAACACGAGATACTACGTATTAAAAATCTTTTCGCCAAATTGGAAGCATAGACCTACTGTTTTACAACATGTTTTTTAAAAGTTACTATATACCGAACGTTCTCATTTCATTAAATACTCTCTTTTACCATAGTTCTTCGTTATTACATAGTATTTTCACGTGTGTATTCCATGATTTACTTAATTTCTCATTGCTGTCTATTTTGGTTTTGAATTTTTTACTCTTCAGAAACGGCACTTATGTTTCTCTCTGATTCTTTGGGATAAATTCCTTGGATTAGAATCGCTGGCTTAGAAAGTATGAAGCATTTCTAAGGCTTTCAGTAGACTGTGCCCTACAGATCTTGCTTTTATATACCCACCAGAAGGGCTCGAAAGCACCCAGATTTTGAAAGTAAATTAAAAAGGTTACTGTATTTTTATTGGAAGGATTTGATAGAATATTGGTTCAGGTGGCCTCAACCTCATCCCCTGCATGCGTGAATGCCAGTGGTGAGTGACTATGATTTTGGCTTCTTGTCCCCTTTTAGGCTCCCCCTCCCAAACCGCCCCGCAGGCACGGAGGCTGGGCAGATGATTCCATGAAGGCTTCAAAGTAAGTGCCAGCCGCTTGTGAGGGTGGAAGTGGGCACTTGGCTCTTGGGTTGTTTTTCTTTAATTTTTTTAGAACAACTTTCTTGAGGTGTAATTCTTATTCCATGTAATTCACCCATTAAAATGTACAATTCAGTCGTTCTTGGTGCCTTAACAGAGTTGTGCTACCAACACCACAGTCAGTTTTAGAACATTTTTATCACCCTCTCCTCAAAGAAACCCGGTACCTGTTAGCAGTTATTTCCCACGTCCCCCCAGTCTTCCTAACCCTGGGCAGCCACCATTCTGCTGTCTCTCTGACTGGCCTGTTTGGACATTTCACATACATGGAATCCTACTTTATGTGGTCCTTTGTGACTGACTTCTTTCCCTTGGCCTGGTATTTTCAAAGTTCATCCATCTTTGTAGCATTCTGTGTTCTTTTTTTAAGAAATTGAGGCACAAATGACGTATAACATTATATGGGTTTCAGGTGTACAACATAATGATTCAGTATTTGTATAAATTGGCAATGACCGCCACAATGTACAGTTAGCATTTGTCACCATACATAGTTATAAACAAATTTTTCCTTGTGCTGAGAACCTTTAAGATCTACTCTCTTAGCAGCTTTCAAATATGCAGTACAGTATTATTAACTGTAGTCACCATGCTGTACATAACATCTCCATGACTTACTCCTTTGATAACTGGAAGTTTGTACATTTTGACCCTCATTCTGTGTTCTTAAAGTAACTTTCTGAACAGAATGGAATTGCCTGTTAGTCATTGTAGGATTACAAACCACTTTGGTCTTTAATCCCTTGCACGAAGTCTTAGATGAATAGTAAACCAGAAAAAAAGATTTACTACACCAGCAGAGGATGGCTGACTATCAAGCTTAACTATTTAAGGTAGACTTGGGAAGGGAATTTCTTTTTCTTTGAAACATAGACATTACTCTTGTCTAGAATTTCCTTCAGTACTTGTTGCCTTAAAAATATATATTTTTTCTAATTCTTTCCTCCCTTCCTTTCCCCCTCTGTCTCACACACATACACTTTATTCCCCCTGAATCATTTGAAAACAAGTTGCAGAAGTCATGATATTTCACCTCTAAATACTTCAGCATGCATTTTTCAAGATTAAGGACATTCTCCAGATGATCACAGTATGATTATCACATCCAAGTAATTTCATAATGATTTAATACTTAATAATAGTTTATATTTAAATTTACTCAATTGTCCCGAAATGTCTTTTATAGCCTCAGGATCCAGTTAGAGTTCACGCATTGTGTCGGGTAGTTCTGCCTCTTTATCTAAAATAATTTTTATTTAAGTTTATCTAGATAAATCTATTTAGATAACGATAAATTTATCTTATCTAAAATACCTCTCTTGATCTAAAATAATTCCAATTCCCCCCCTGTTCTCCCATTCATTGTGTTTTTTTTTGAGGAGTCCAGGCCAGTCGTCTTGTAGAGTGTCTTAAATTCTGGTTTTTCTCTGACCGATTTCTCATGATCAGGTTCAAGTTGTAGGTTTTGGGCAAGAACAGGTGATTTTGTGTACTTCTTATCATATCAAAATAGTATAGAAACACATACTCAGAGATGTCTCACTCCCATCCTTATTCCCTCCACCTCATTTCCATCCATCCCATATGGGTAATCTCTTTATTAGCTTTTGGTCTATCCTACCTATACCTTTTTTTTTTTTTTTTTGCAGAATTCAACATAAATATGTACAATTTTAGTTTACTCTTCTTTGTTTCTATATATTAGGATTCAGCAAACTTTGACCCACAAGCTAGCTGCCAGTTTTTATAGATCATGTTTTATTGGAACAGGACCACACCCTTTCATTTGAAAAATTTAGATCTCTGATCCGTTCGGAATTAATTCTATTGTATGATATAAGGTATGGATCAGTTTTATTTGTTTCCAAATGGCTATGGTCCCACCACCATTTATTTAAAAATCCATCTTTCTCTGGTAAATTTAGAAACCACCTGTATCATAATTCTACATCTTCGTATGTACCTGAGTCTACATTTAGACTTGTTATTCTCTTCTAGTGGTTTTTCTGTGTATTCATATGCCGACAATTACCACACTCTTTCCTTTATAGAATATAGCACTACTTTTTAGTGCTAACCAAGAACAAGAAGGTAACTTTGAAACATAGGTCTCATATATCAGTGAGAGTCTTCTAGAGTAGCCCCATTTTTCTAAGGCATTAGGGGATATTCGTGCTTGTAATATCTGGAATTTATTTTGAAATATGGAGATGAGACAAACCCTGTATCTGCTGCTTAGAGAACAAAAGGAAATCTCAAAAATGAATATATTAAATGAATATATCAATGAATATATTAAAGATTTTTCCAGATCAAATCAGTTTGCTCTGGGAAAAAGATGCTTTTCCATTCCGTATGTTACTTTTCAAAGTATTGTCTTGTGTGGCTCCTAAGTCTGTGGCCTAGTCTGACCTCTCTCAATGTTGGGGGACCCAGGGCCCATCCTCGAACCTCCTCTCTTCAGCGTCAACACACACAATTGCAGGATCTTGACCCAGTCTCGGGAGTTTGACTATCACGTGCACAGCGACGACTCCAAAGTATATATCCCTCCAGTCCTTTCCCTGAACATCCAGTCATCCAGTTGATGTTTCCACTTGGATACACAACTCAATCATAGCATATCTGAATCAGTCCTGTTCCTTGTCACCCCTCCTGTCCCATCCCCTAACCTGCACCTCCCAAAGTCCCCCTCAGATCTCCATAAATGGTGACTCTTCTCTTCCCCGTTACTTCAGACCATAAACTTTGGAATCCTCCTGGACACCTCTCTTATCTCCGCCCACGTTCAGTCTATCAGCCAAGCGGGTGAAGTCTACAGATGAAATCCGTCTGTGGTCTGTGCTGCCGGTGCTCGGCTGCAGCCGCTGTCATTTCTAGCATTGACTCGACGGAGAACATACCGACTGGTCTCCCCTGCATCCTTTCTCTCTCCGTCTTATCTCCACAGAGCCAAAGGGACCTTTTTACAATATAAGCGAGATCATTTCCCTTGTCTCCTCAGAGCCCTCCAGTGGCATTCCCCATAGTCCAAGTAAATCCCAAAGTTCTTACCATGGCTGACAAGGCTCTCCCTGCCCTCAGTTTATATAAAGTAGCACCCCTCGTCACTCTGTGCTCCCATCTCTTACTTAGTGTATCAGCACGTGACATATATGCATACGTACATGCATGTGTTTGTGTGTGTGCACGTACATACAGTCTTTTTCTCTCTCCTGTAACGTAAGCTGCTTTTTAAAAAAAATTTTATACTCTTTTTTTTTTAATGTGTCCTTGACACGCATGAATTTTACATTTACAGTGCATCTCAATTCAGATGCTAAATTTGTCTAAGAAACACTTGGTCGGTGTTTCGATTTTATAAAATTTACAGTTGAAAAGTAGATTCTCATATTAACTCCGTTCCAAACATATTTAAAAGTTTTCCAGTAAATCAACTGAGTGTAGTTTAAAAATTTAAACCAATAAATTAAATAAAAATGAGAGGGGCGCCTGGGTGGCTCAGTCGTTAAGCGTCTGCCTTCGGCTCGGGTCAGGATCCCAGGGTCCTGGGATCGAGCCCCGCATCGGGTCGGGAAGTCTGCTTCCCCCTCTCCCACTCCCCCTGCTTGTGTTCCCTCTCTCTCTGTCTCTGTCTCTCTGTCAAATAACTAAATAAAATCTTTTAAAAAATAAATAAATAAAAATGAGAAGTTCCACGTTCCCACTCGGAATGGGATTGTGTGGCATTAGCCACGTTTCAAGCGTTCAGTAGCCACGTGCATGCCGCAGTTGTAAATGTCATGTGTATTAATTTGTGCTGTTCAGCAGCCTCGTGAGGGTGGCATATTATTATTATTTTTTTCTTTTTAGTAACATATAATGTATTATTTATTTCAGGGGTACAGGTCTGTGATTCATCAGTCTTACACAATTCACAGCGCTCACCATAGCACATACCCTCCCCAGTGTCCGTCACCCAGCCACCCCAACCCTCCTGCCCCCCTTAACATAAGCTTCTTGAGAGGAGACACACTCTTATTTACATATGCCCAGTACCTCGAATAGTACCAGTCCATAACAAGTGCTCAGGGACTGTTGATTTGAACAAATGAATCATCTCATCGGTGTTTTTGCTATCAGATCAGGTCACTTTGCTATCAGTGTGGGAAGTGGAGATCTGGAAGGTTGGAAGCGCTGTTCGGAAGGTAATACTCTGTTTGAAGGTGGATTTGAAGGTGGATAAGAGCTGGATGAGGGCAGTGGTGTGAGCATGGACAGGAGAGGAGCTCTGGGGATGTTTTGGAGCTAGAGGTCACAGAAGTGCCATTGGTCAGATACAGGGCAAAAGAGGGAGGAGTGGAAGGTCCTGCAAGGTGCCTCGCTTTGATGACTTGGTTGGGGGGCAGTGCCGTCAGGTAGGGAACGCAGAAGGAGAGACCTGATTTGTAGGCTGGTGGTCATCCACACAGATAATTTTCCAGTTTGAGATTCTGGAAGAGAGGTCAAAAGGGAGGTACAACTTGGTACATCTACACAAATAGAAGCCAAGGACGGAGCCTTGGATTTGGCAGTTCGGAGGTTACTAGGGGCCTTTGAGAAAGTTATGGTGATTTGCACTGGGGCAGAAGCCAGATTATGGGCTGAAGAGGGACTGAGGTGAGGAAATAGTGATCTAGGCTCCTTTCCTGAGAAAGAAAGGAGAGAATGGGATAGTATTTAGAAGGAGAGGTTTGTGTCGAGAACCATGTGTGTCATACGTGGGGAAAGAGTGACTGCAGGTGAAATAGGAGGGGTTGGAAGGAGCAGGATCCTTGGAAGGATAAAACCTTCCAAGAGAGGTTGATTAACCTTGGACAGAAGGAGGCAGGGATGTTTTTCCTCCGATATAAGAGGGAGCTTGGAAAGGGGGTAAGCTCTCAAGAAAAATTGAGGGAGTAGGGAATTGGGGGAATTGCATTTTGGATTGGCCCCTTGGTTTTCTTCTTTTTTTAAAGTAGAAAGGCAAACTGTTGAGCTTGTTGGAGCCAAGGAGAGCTGGCCTCTGGAGGCAAAGTAGAACGGATGTGCGGCAGAAGGAGGAGGGGGCGGCCGGCTAGGGGCAGGAGAGGCCGTTGTTGGGCCACATTGAGGACGCGCCCATTCAGGTTGGAAAATATGAGCTCCTACTCCTGGCAGGGAACTCCAGGGGGTACAGAGTGTAGCTGTGCCCCCTGCCCTGCAAGAGCTTGGATTTGGATTGGGAAGATCAGGCATTTTTGTTCACGAAAATCAGGAGCAGCGGAAGGAGCACGTTGCTAGTGAGAACCAAATGGACTGGCTCACACTGGTGACGGGACATCAGAGGAGAGAGGGAGCACAGTGACCAGGAGTCCCTTGCAGAGGACACGGGGGTCAGGCTGGGTGGACTCACATGCACAGAGGATCGTGAGGAGAGCGTTGGTGTACATAGAGGTGTTGAGGGGATGGTAACCTCATTGTCACTCTGCTTAGAGCAGGAAATTCACGCTGGAATATCATGCGCTCAGCTTGAATTCTTTTGAAATGATAATAATGGCACTGACTCATTTCCAGCCGCTAGGACAGAATGCCATCGACTGGGTGGTCGGGACAACAAACATTTATTTGTCACGTTGATTGCTGGTTCTGGAAGCCAGAAGTCCCAGATCAAGGTGCCAGCATGGTCTGGTTCTTGTTGAGGGCCCTCTTCCTGGTTATATCCTCACACAGCCTTCCTTGGTGTGTGCATACAGAGAGAGGGAGATCTTGTATCTCTTCCTCGTTTTATAAAAGCACCAATACCATCGTGGGGGCTCTACCCTCAGGACTTCCTCTAACTCTGATTAGCTCCCAAAGGCCCCACCCCCAAGTGCTATCCCATTAGGGATTAGGGTTTCAGCAAATGAATTTGGGGGGCACATAAACATTCAGTCCACAGCTGTACCTTATAGGTACATGACACCAACTCTGTTGGGGTAGGTTCCTTTCTATAAGGTAGGTTCCCCTCTACAAGGGAGGTAGGAGACAGAGGTCTACAGCTATGTTGTTGCCAGTGGGAGGTAGAAGGGCTAATTCCAGATATGAACCAGGAGTTCATAGCCAAGGGATATGAATTTCTGGGATTTATTTTAATTTGCATGACACTGCCCAAGATAGAGAGCAGAGCGTGTGTCAACCAGCACACTGGCTAGAGATTCTGGGTCCCAGGACTCACATGCTCATCCCTGAGCCATAGGCTAGGGCCGTTTTCAGGAATAGCCTTGGACCTGGGATCACTACCTTTCCTTCTCCAGACACCAAAGTCATAGCTGTGCCAAAGATTCCATCTCATAGATTCCATCTCAAAGATTCCACCCTCATAGCCTGTGGGTCGCTGACTTGGCCATGGAGGACAGAGCTGAACAAGAGGCAACCAGACCCGGTAAAGAGAGGAAGGAAAGGTAGTCTGATTAAGTTTTGTCTCAAAGTGTCTGTTTTTGGGTTCGTCCCTGCATTGATCTGCAAGGGAATGAGGCAAGTAATGGCCCCTCAGGGACTTTCAGGACTTTGCTCTCAATGTCAGCCGTCATTTTCAATCACCCTCTCCCTCCCAGCCATTAATTTTGGCCCAGGATCATGGGGACTTGTCCATCTATCACTCCTAATTGACACTAAATGATCTGTCAGTTTATTGATGAACGGCAGGAGTGGAATTGTCACAATATATTTTACTTTCTAACAACTCCTCCTGACAATTTTACCTTGTCCATCTCACTCTCCTCACATAAATCTCCATTGGCCGCTCATTCCTTCTCCTGGGCTCTTCTGGTGCTAGCACTTCCACGCCGTCTGCACGCGTCAAGGACATCAAGATGGCGGAGAACAGCCGAGTGCCAGGCCCGAGGTTGCCCCCTTCCCTCCTCCTCTCTCCCTCTCTCTCTCTTTTTTAATGGCATAGATGTTCCAAGAATACTAAAGGGCCTCTGTCCTCTCTCTCTCTGTGTCATTGCCATACCAGAGTCTCTTTACCTGCTTGTTAGCAGTGAGTAGTTCATTCTTATTAGGCTACGGAAGTGTGAAAGGCAAAAACTCACGGAGCTGCTGGGCTCCTAGATCTATAAGCCCCTTTGCAAACACGTGTTTTGTCCTCTTGCACTAGCATTGTGACAGGCTTTCTCTCCCCACGGAAGTCAGTTTCTTAGCGTGGCGGGGAGCTTAGCTGGAATTTCACCACTGGCGTGCCCCGTGCCGCCCCGTGGCTACGGGTGTGCCAAGATGTGTGGGCTCGGCCGCTGAGCTGCTGGGCCAGGCCCAGAGTTGCCAAGGCCCCTAGGCTGTAACCACACGTGGTCTTGTCTGTCACGCTAGTTTTCCATTAAAATGATAGTTTTAAGTGTTTTCTGTTGGAAAAGATGAAGGAAGGATTGGAGTTATATGTATAGTACTGGGTTTTATATCTATATGTGTATATGTATGTATGTATGTAGTTACTCAGTCTTAAGAAGGTATGCATGTAGCTGTGAGAAATCCTTTATCCTTTATGAGTCCAAGGATAAATAGAGAAGCTTGACAATATACGAAGAATGTCGTTCCTCTCCCTGCTTCCTCTCCTGCTGAAGATACTTTTTATTAACTGATAAGGACTATTTTTGTTTATTAACCATCATTCCATTATCCTATCAAAATTAAAAACGCTTCCTTAATGTCATCTGATATCTAGCCATATTCAGATACTTCCATTGTCTCAAAGATGTCTTTTTACAGTTGGATTGTAAAAAGGGCAAATCAAGGTCTACACCTTGTATTTCGTTATTAGATGTCTTTAGTCTCCCTTTTGTTCTGCAAACCCCCTGCCTCCCTTTCTCTCCATGCCACTGATTTTTTTTCTTTTTTTCCTTTTCTTTCTTTTTTTGGGGGGGGTTGGGGAAAATAGTCTTGCAGAGTGTCCCACATTCTGGATTTGGCTCACGCTTCCTGATCATGGTGTTTAGCTGGTTCCTCTGTCCTTCAGGTTCCTTGTGAAGCTGGTGGTTAGATCTGGATTAATCTAGCAAGTTAGATTCCGGCTGACTGTTTTGGCAGGCGTACTTTGAGGGTGGTCCTGTGCCCATCCTGCTGCGTCACATCCGAAGGCACAGGCAGGCGTGAGAGGCGCAGGTGTGCGGGGGTTCCATGTGAAGCGAGGCTTCGTGAAGTGGGGCCAGGAATGTGCCCTCCATTTCTGCTCCCCATCAAACTCCCACCTGGAGGCCGTAGCATCCGTGGAGAATTGTTGCCTAGAGAGTGATACCAGTTGAAGGATGTCAAATGGTGACTTTCCAATTTTCCCTTAACAAAAATTCTTGTATAAAGAGCTTTCTTTTGTCAACTCTTTGGTTGCCTGAAATACAGTTCATATCTATGATCCTGCCCTTGGCTCCCCGCTCCAGTCTTTATTTCAAGAAGTTTCAAACCTGTAAGAAAGTGGAAAGGCTGGTACAACAAACACCCTTCTGGGTAATGTTTTACCACCTGTGGCTCTTTCTACTGAACTGTTCGAGAGCTGCAGCTGCCTGGGCATTGGCATTACTAATAATAGTCAGCAGTTCTTTGACAAGAGATTGGTGTCTGTATTTTCTGCTTCTGAGTCTGGAGGGCCTGGCACACTGAGGTGCTCCATTCATACTTGATCAGGGAGTGAGTCTGGGACATTTCTTACAGAGCTCTAGTAATTAAAAAGGGACCAAGGATCCCCAGGTCTGTCCAAGTATAAAATCTTAATCCTTGACCTTCAGATTTTCATCAATAAACGTAATTTTGTTTATTTAGTTTTCAAAAAAAACCAAAACAAATTAGAAAAATTGAGAATTTATTTTCCACATGCTGCCCACCGTCACAAGGAACCTGGGATCGGCATGGCGGGACCGGGGGTCCTGGGCACCGTGGGTGAACTTGGTTCTCAGTGAGGTCGGCCATGAGAGATGAGTGTCCAAGATAAGGTGAAATCAGTGAAGCGGTTGCATATGAGCTGGTGAGAAGGAGAGTCCTCGGTAGCTAGTTGTGCACCCATTTTCAGTGGCTGTGCCCAGGGCTTGGGCGCCATGTCCCTGTTTCTGTGGCTTTTGGAGATGCCCACAGGAGCCTCCAGTGTAGACCTCTGTCTCAACTTTCTATCAGGTGCTTTCTCATGCATTTATGCATTCCCTTTATGTGGCCTCCAAGACATGGCGGATTCAGAAAAGGTAACCTTGGGGCTCAGCAACAACAGATCTCTTAAATGTACACCTTACATTTGTTTGTTCTGCATAGGCTCCCCAAAGAGTAATTTCTGGCTTTGCTCTCCACCCATGTTCAGAGCCTGGACAGAAAGTTGGCAAAGGAAGGTCTAGATCAGTTTCTATTTTAATTGAACTTGGAGAATTCACAGTAGAATTTAATTGTATTGTTTATTGCTGGAAATTACGTGTGTGCAGTAGGATCTGAAGATGAAATAAATAACACCTAGACTATTTACGTTGAAATAACTCACGAAGAAAGAAGTGTCCTCACTGAAGTAGTGGGAAGTGTGGAGTGTGCCCAGCTCCTTCTATCCTTAGGCCTTTCCCGTCTCAACACACTTGTACCATTCTGGTAGATGTCATCGGCTTTGCTAACTGGTTCATGGGAAGGAGTGAGACTAATGGACAGATAGCAACAGGACTGTCGTTTCCCATTCGGCCCCGCAGTGCACAGCAAAGAGGCCCTTACTAAAAGTCACCCTTCAAACAAACTCCTACGTCTGAGTCTTTGTATAACTTCATGTCGTCTTTTGAGACATTAGAACTCTTAGTGAATCTGAATTTTATTTATTTATTTTTATATACATTAGGAATATACATAGCAGAGAATTCAAAGGGTAAGGAAGGATGATATGAAGCTAAAGCTCTCCTTCCCTGCTCCCCCCAAGGCACTCTGTTTCCCTTCCCAGAGGCAACCGCCGTTCACCAGTATCCTTCCAAAGAGACTCCATGCATTTACAAGAAATACAGGTTAATGTATTCTTTTATCCCCTCACATAAATGGTAACGTGTCTATTCTCTATTTTTCTTTTATCATACAACAGTATTTCTTTTTTTTTTTTAAAGAGTTTGTTTATTTATTAGAGAGCACAAGTGGGAGGGGCAGAGGGAGAGGGAGAAGCAGACTCCCTGCCTGGCAGGGAGCCTGATGCAGGACTCAATCCCAGGACCCTGAGATCATGACGTGAGCCGAAGGCAGATGCTAAACCAACTGAGCCACCCAGGCGCCCCCATACAACAGTATTTGTTGGTGGTCTTTCTGAATCGCAATACAGAGTAGAACTGTCTCATTTTTAAGGGCTACACAGTACTCCAGAATTTCCTATCTCAATAAAAGTAATCATAAGCCCACAATAGATGTGGTATTTTCCCAGATTGAGAAAGCAGATTTCCCTTGTTTATTCATGTACTAAATATAACATGATCCTTTGGAAAGTATCATAAAAGCTTCAGATAAGGTACATATAGACCCCTTAGGGTAAGGAAAAGATACGAAGCATGCATCAACCTTTTTCTCTTTGGGGTTCCGGTGGAGGGCATTTTCACACACTTCCACTTAGATTGTATTGATACAGTGATGTTCAGTTTAGAGCAAGCAGAGATGTTCTGTGTTATAGTCATTGCAGGTTAGAGCCCTGGATGGCTTGTCTAGTGTCACAAAACCAATTTACTTATGCAAATGACTAAATATGAAATAATTGGAATCTTGCAATTCTGTCAAGTGCCTCCCAATTGAAGGTGATAGCAGTCTGTTCCTGTAAGCCCCATGTGGAGTAGCATTTGGATACTTCACTTCCCACTCTGAAAAGTGGAGCAGTCTCCCTGACAAGTGGCCCTAGTCAGTGCCCTCCCTAGAGCAGAGGTGAGTACCTGATGCCCAAGGAGGAGGGGAGGAGCACGTGCGGTAACTTGAGGTGAACTTGTGTTAATGCCTGTGTACCAGGGAAGGGACAGCTGAGGCCCCGAGGCCACATGGCATCCAATGGCTGTGTTTCTAAGGGCCTAAGTCAGCAGAACTGCTTCCCAGTTGCCCGTGGGGAGACTTGTGTGGAGGCCTGTGTGGTAGCCTGTGGGGAGGTCCGCTGAAAGACTATGAGGTCCAGGCCCTGATCCCCACCTCCCCCTGAGCCTGCTCTCAACTTCCTTTCAGACCTTCAGCTTTTCTTAACAAGTTAAGCTACTCTTGAATTTCATTTTTTTTTTTTTAGATTGATTTATTTGAGAGACAGAGTAGGGGGAGGAGCAGAGGGGGAGGGAGAGAGAGAATCTCCAGCAGTCTCCCCACTGAGCGCAGAGCTCAATCCCACCACCCTGAGATCATGACCTGAGCCGAAACCAAGAGTCAGATGCTCAACCGACTGAGGCGTCCCTTGAATTTCATGTTTGTAATTGAAAACCAGGAGTGGTTCTAGAGTGAGTTCTCAGCGTGTGCTGTGAAGGCTTTGACTTGTGGCCCTTTGCAGTTTCTCATTTTGCAGAAGTGCAAATTCTCCTGTGACTAGAGCTGCTCATTTCATGGAGCCAGGGGTAAGATCGTAAAGTAAGAGGGTCTCTGAGGGTCAGGGAAGAAATGATAGGCCCGCAGAAGTATCCCTTAAATAACAGCCAAAAAGCACAGCGTCCTGTGGAGTATTTCTGTATCTCTCTGGATTATCACACAGTGCGGGGGTTTTGAAACCAGAAGGTTAGAGCCAGTCTTGTCCAATCTCCTGTCAAATTCTAGTGTCTCTAGCAGTGCTGGTCCGGGGTCCGCTTGAATCCCTCCATTGCTGGGGAACTCAGTGGGAGTGTACTTTTTTAATAAAGACTTTTTTAGCTCTGCAAGAGCACTTTAATGATGTAAAAACTCAAACAAGACAGATAATGCTAAATTTGCCTGAAACCACCATCTCGTCCAAGCCTAGTCATCTCTCTAGAAGTAACTACTGGTAACAGTTCTTTGGTTATCTTTTACCAACAATAGATATTCAGTATAATTCAATATACAATTTTACACAATAGGTATGCTTACTGAAATCTCTATTTTTTTTTACATAAATACGTTCATATCAAGGGTGTTCTTAATTTTTTTCATTTTTCATTGAGCAGTACACCTAGAGATCTTTTAGTACAGGCAGATTTACTTCATGTTTCTAACTGCTGCATCGTGGTGTTATGGAGTATGCACCATTCACTCGGTTGGTGGGCCTTGAGGTTATTTCTAATTTTTTAAAAGATTTTATTTATTAGACAGAGAGAGAGTGAGCACGAGCAGAGGGGGAGAGGGAGAAGCAGACTCCTCGCTGAGCAGGGAGCCTGATACAGGGCTCAATCCCAGGACCCCGAGATCATGACCTGACCTGAAGGCAGACACTTAACCGACTGAGCCACCCAGGCGCCCCAGTTATTTCTAGTTTTTATGCCATTATCAACCCCCTGATTTAGGAAATTTACAGTTTCACCCTCTGATCAGGATTCCACCTTCTGGGGCCCCATTGCAGAACCTGTGTGTGGACAGCCCGCATGTCTTGCCCACCCCCTTGTTGAATGGATGAGAAAACACACACACACATTTATTGTGGCTTTTGTGCTGGGCACAGCTAAGCACAGTTGTCTTACTTTATCCTTAAAACAACCCCCGTGAGGGCGCCTGGGTGGCTCAGTTGGTTAAGCGATTGCCTTCGGCTCAGGTCATGATCCTGGAGTCCCAGGATCGAGTCCCGTATCGGGCTCCCTGCTGAGCAGGGAGTCTCCTTCTCCCTCTGACCCTCCCCCCTCTCATGTGTTCTCTCTCTCATTCTCTCTCTCTCAAATAAATAAATAAAATCTTTAAAAAAAACAAACAAACAAAAAACAACCCCCGTGAGATAGGTAGTACTCTTATTGTCCTAGCTTACAGATGAGGAAGTAGAAGTTCGAGAAGATTAAGTAACTTGCTCAAAGTCCCATAGCTAGTAAGGAGCCAGTCAGGATTTGAACCCCGGGTGCACTGGGCCGCAGGGTCATGCTCTTGTCCTCTGTGTCTCGCTGCCTTCCGTTTTTGTGCCCTTGGCTCCTGATTTAGTACCTTTGCACCCCGTAGGCCCTCAGCAGACGTTCCCCGAGGGCTGTTTGAACATGGCTCCAGCATGTTCAGCCTGTGGGAAGAATAACAGGGAGTGAGCACTTGACCTTCACGTCCTCTGGCCTCCCTGTCTGCAGAGCTGTGCTCCAGCCAGCCGCCGGGCCCCGGGAAGGTGAGTGCAAAGGATGCAGCCTGCACTGAGGGGCCCGAGCCAAGGCCAGGCCAGTCCTGCCATTAAAAGGCCTAATTAGGCTAGTCATTAAGTTCAATTAGGCATTGGAAATGATCATTCCTTCTAACCCTGCTGTGCCCTCCAAGAACTGGATCCATTCCCAGGCAGCCAGCTCGAGAGCCGGTTGTAGTTGCTGGTGCCTCGGCAGCCCCGCCTCTGGTTTCGGGCCTCTGACTCCTTTTCAAGGCTGAGGGCAGAGTAATCCAGGATCAGCCCAGAGCGGGGTGCTCCGAGTACATGTGAAATACAGTCAGGTGTCTGCCTTGGAGGCCATTTCCTGAGCTCCTTTCTGGTCACCCTCCTTTCTTAAGGCCACTAACCCTTTCCCCAGGCACCTGTTAGGAGTTGGGACATCTGCCTGTGTTCTAGTCCCCTTCTGCCACTCACACACCATGTCACCTCAGGGCAAGACATGTGGACTCTTGGGATGGAGGCTCCCTGAGGGGTCCGAACTAGATGATCTCCGAGTTCTCTTTTCAGCACTGGAATTTGATCCTGGGAAATCCCAATACATAAGCCTTGGGGTATACCGCATTTCTTCTCAGTGGGCACTGAACGGGGAGGGAGAGGAGGAGAGGTCCAGTGTGAGCCTGCGCCGAAAGCTAGGCACCGTCACGCTCTGTCTCTTCAGCGTTAGAACAAAGTGGTCTCACAGGCCCTCCAGAACTCAGAAGGGACATTTGAACTTCTGAAATATGCTTTCTAGATAGTTCCTTGAAATATTTTAGTTTAGAAATCACTGCCTTGAAGTGAAACAGCTGACAGACACTGAGGCGGGACAGGCCTTCCAGGCACAGCGGCCTGAATGTGCCACAGGGGCTTTGGAATGAACAGGGCTGGGTGACTAAAGCCCAGGGTTTGCCTAGAGAAGTGGATGGAAATAGATAAGGTAGAAATGGGCTTGAGTGCAGGACCTTGAACTCCAGGCACATGGTTTATTATTTAGAGAACAGGGAGCACTGAAGTGTTGACAGGTATGTGACCAGTGGTGTGAGGGACACATTATCTATCACACCTCTTCTGAATGCCTTTTTTTAAAGATTTTATTTATTTATTTGAGAGAGAGAGCACAAAGGGAGAGAGAGGGAGACCAGACTCCTGGCCAAGCAGGGAGCCTGATGCAGGACTCGATCCCAGGATCCTGAGATCATGACCTGAGCCAAAAGCAGACGCTTAACCTACTGAGCCACCCAGGCGCCTCTGAATGCCTTTTTGACGTGACATAGTTTGGGATATTTGTAGGAGTTAAAAGACCCATTTCTCCTCATGTGGAATTATCTTAAAGGTGGGGATTATCTCCATTCTTGATGGCAGAGTGTTCTCTTTTTAGACCAGACAAAGCTGTGGAGAGAGTCAGCTCATCTTTTCTCCCTAAGTTGGATGCCTTTTTTCCCAGCAGATTTTGGTGATGTTGCTCATTCCTATCCTGAGATTGCACTGTTCTGCATCCAATTCAAATGCTTGCTTTCTCTTAAGAGACTGTATGCTTAACTAGATATGATTGTGTGAGATTCGTTTTTCCATGGGATCTGTGTTCCTTCTCAATCAGGATGACCTCTCATTTGCCACTGGATGTGTTGTATTAGTTGAGGTTGCATTTATATCTGCAAGCAACAGGGAACCCCACTAGCAGAGGCTTAAACAGAAAGAGATTTGTCTCAAAAAGCAAGAGGTCCAGGCTCCACAGTCTAAGGCTGGTGTGGCAGCTCCATGGTGATGACAGGGATGGAACTCTTTCCATCCTCCTTCCCACCATCCTTCACATGTGGGCCTTCGTCATCATGTTCATGCCTCATGGTTATATGATGACTGTTGTACCTCCAGGCCTCACCTCTGTTTTCCAGCGAAGAAGAAGGGAGAATGACATGGAGGTGAAGGTATAGGGCTGTTTCTTAGCAGGAATTTGCCTTTTGGAGGAGACAGAATGGGGGGATGTACTTTCCAGGGACTGCTGCATCTTCCTCATTGGTCAGAAATGTGGTGTATGCCCACCCCTCAATGTGAAAGAGGCTGGGGAATTGATTATTTTCAGTTGGGCTCGTTGCCACCCCAAACAAAATTAGGGTTTGAATCCAGAGGAAGGGGAAAGGACTTTGGGGTAGGTACCAAGTTGTTTTCTGTGGTCAACCCCGTCAAGCAGAGCTGTAGAAGTCACTGCGTGAGGCTGCGTGTGTGATATAGAGGGTTGTGTGTGCTAAGGAGCATAGAAACAATTTCACCGAATTCTAGAAGCTTCCCAGCAGTGGGGAATCCTTTCGAGAGGATTTGAAAGCCAGAACAAGTTGCCTTTTAGACAGGGATAAACAGAAGTGGCCGAAATGAAGGAAGGGAACCAAGAGGCAGAGAAAGTAAAGCAGGAGATGGGAAACAGGAGAGGGGTGCCCGCTGAGAAACCTGGAGGTTAATGCTGGAGGCGAAGTTAATATCGTTGTAGGACGCAGGGTCCAGCTGGTGGAGAGGCCCTGGGAGCCAGGCAGAGTGTTTCTCATGTAGGGATGGGAGGCAGCATCCATCCAGGCCAGGCGGTGAGGGCTGGCTGCTGGACATGTCTACTGAGGGCTCCAGGCAAGTTCAGCAAGGGGCAGCAGGAATGTGGGAAGTGGGGGCGCGAAATGAGGGGTCTAGAAGCAAAAAGTATGAAGCAACTCAGCTGGGCAGGCCTAGCCAGAACCCACCTCAGGGCTGGATTCAGTTGCAGCACCAAGGAGGAGAAAGCATGTCCAGCCTGGGCAGTGATTAGCAGCATAGGGAGTAGAGACTGGGGTGAGAATAATAATAATGTTGGTAACAGCCACTCTTCACCGAACACTTCTTGTGTGCCATGTCCTATGCTAAATGCTTTGCATGAATTAGCTCATTTGACTCTTTGAACAATCCTGTGAAGCAGAATGTGGTGGTATCACTGATTTTGCAGTTTTTAGTGGCTTTTGCCTGAGAGCACACAGCTAGTGAATGGTGAAACTCTGCTTTGAACCCTCTGACTCCAGAGCCCCACCAGCCGCTGGTTTTAAGCCAGTTGTTCAAATTAGGATCAGAGCTCAGCACCCACACATAGGCTGGCCGGATCCCAAATGGTTGAGCCCAGGGCTCTGAGTCCTCTGGGACCCAGACAACAAAGGGCTGCTTTCTGGGGAGCTTGATTTGGAGGTTTGGAGGGTTCTGCACGACCAGACATCCTCTTTCCAGCTACGCAGAGGGAAAGGAAGTAGAGAGGAGTCCTAGTAAGCAGGAAGAAAACACCAGGAATGTTAAGATTGGAGTAAGTGTTCAGGAGAGGAGGGTAAAGGGAAAATAAATTTCCCTGTGCAATTGGAAAAGTAGTGGCTGGTTTTGACAACCCCTAAGGAAAGAGAAGGGAGGCCCGAGATGGAAAATGTGCTAAATTTCTGATGTAGGGAGTTTGTGTTTATTGTCTCTAAAAATGATTGAGTAGGGGCACCTGTGTGGCTCAGTCCGTTAAGCGGCCGACTCTTGGTTTCGGCCCAGGTCATGATCTCAGGGGTGTGGGATCGAGCCCCTGACAGGCTCTGCACTGCTGAATCTACTTGAGATTCGCTCCCTCTCCCTCTGCCCTCCCCCTACTTGTTCTCTCTCTCAAATAAATATTTTTAAAGAAGATTGAATAAAGGAAAGAGGGTTTCCTTCCTCCCTTTCTCCCTTCCTCCCTTCCTTTTTTGTTTTTTCTTGCCATGTTGACTTTGGAATCTCCAAACCAGCACATCCCAGTAATTGAAATTTTGGGGCCAGATAAGCCAGTTCCAAGGAAGGGGCTGCTGGGGGGGAAGGTGGTCAGACAGGGAATGGTGTAAATGGGGCAGGGTCAGTGTCATTCACAGAGCTGGGGAGAGACCTGGGAAGTCATGGAGTGCGGGGTCCCTTCAGTGTAGAGAGGGAGAAAGTGAGGCCTGGGGCGCTTAAGGGACTCAGGTATAAAATCTTAGAGTTAGAAAAGCCCTTGGCCTGCCGCCCAAGGTCAGCCAGCTAATTAGTGTAATAGAACATGCCTCTCATTCTACAGCCATGCCCATCCACAAACCTCACACGCACGCATTTATCAGGTTCACGGAAAGGCCATGCACTATGCTGTTCATGCAGTAGTGGGTCTGTTAGCATGAAATTGTCTTTACTGCGGTCCCTTCCAGAAATGCAGTGTTGATCATACGAAACAATCTTATTGAACAGAAAAACTTTCAGAGGAAAAAGTTAGGTATCCTGAGCAGCCAGCCTGCTGCAGGGGACTCGCTGCTTTGCAGCTTGAGCAGCTAAATGCCAGGAGGGGGCGATTAGGGATTCCCCTGACATAAATGATCTCCTTGTCCTCGCTTTGATGGATTCAGTCTCTCAAAAATAAAGTGCATTTGTGAACGTCATTCCTTACCTCATACTTCTTCCCTTTTCTTTTTAGTTCTTTATTGAGAAATAACCGAGAGCAGTTTTAGTATAGAAGCAGCCGCTTGGGCATCCGTCGGTGTGAATATACACGCAGAGTGCAGCCCCCTCACGTACTCTAGGTTTTCTCTGGTCTGTGGGTCTGCCAGAGGTTTGCTTTTTGACCCATGCCTCTCTCACCACAGCTGGTCACGGGTGGCTGTAGCGGGCCCTCCTGGTTTCACGGTGGTGCTCATATGAGAGGCCAGGTTTAGAAGCGCCCGGGCGTCCTTGGCCCTGTCCAGGCTCATCTATAGCGGGGAGTCACCAGGGTGGGTCCTGACCCTTGGAGGAGGCTACCCCACACGGGGCCTTCCGCACACCGACAGCTAGCCGGAAGAGGGTCACCTCTAATGGCGTGTGTCACCTTTTCTTTAAGCATCTCATCACTTGGCTGGGTCTGAATGTATTCATGGGCCTTTGGAGGGGCCACAGGATCTAGAAGCGGGACAGAGAAAACAGTGGGTACAGGATTGGGAAGGAAATCTTTATAGGTCTCTCCGTTACAGAGCAGAAACTTCTCTCCAGGAGAAGCCAAAGACCCGACTCATTCAGTGATTAAAAATGGACTGAAATCTAGGTTTCCAGAAATAGTGATAAACGTTTGCCCCTGACTTGCAGACCCATGATTTCCTCTTGTCTCACTCTTTGTCCTCATGGCCACACTTCCCAGAGATAGGCGCTGAGCCTCATAGTTCCTGTCTTTTCCACTGGCCTTCAGTCCCTCAGCTCACGGCAGCAGGAAAGTCTCCGTTCACACCGTTCTAAATGTGCTCTTAACCTAGCTTGTAAGCTAGCTTGACCTAGCTGTAGGTCAGACTTTGGGCAAACAGCAATACCTAGCTATGATAAAGTAAGTTCTGTGATTTTAAAAAGTGATAGTTTTTCACAGTTAACCTTCTATATGACTGGTAATGCTAGCTTTCCATTGAGGAGCTAACGTTTTCCTTTAAATAAATCTGTTGAAGTAAAAGTAAAACATGAAGGAGGTGCAGAAAGTGTGAGGGTGGCATTTGAAAACCTGACAGCCAGTTGAGAAACACTGCCCTGCAGCGTGACACCCCCCCCCCCCGCTTTTCCCCCCCAGCGGGAGGGCTGACAGAGCCTTTGCCACTCAGACCCTTCCTGCTGCCTTGGTCCCTCAGCGAGTGGCATAGTGTTCATTGCCACCTCTCTTTCAGTTGTGGACTTAAGTAACTGGAAGGGAAAAAAGGGAACTCGGTGAAAATTCATTTCTAGTCCCATGGTTCCCTCCTGATCCCTGACCAGTGTCAGTGTGTATATTTATAGTGTTGAAACCAACACGTGCGGCACCTCGTCTGCATTTCAGCCCCAGCGGGTCCCCTACTGGCTTCTGAACACCCCTGGCCCTTTCTGCCTCCTACCTCTACTCAGGTTGTTTCCTCCAGTAGGAGGAGCCTTCCTGGAGCTTTTCTGCCTCTCCAGGCCGGCTCATCTTTCAGTCTTCTAGAAAGTCTTCCCTGACGGTTGGAATCAGCATGGCTAGTTACCAGGACATTTTGCTTCTATCTCCCTCACTTGTCCTGCGAAGTTGGGGACAACCATTTGTCCAGTAGATGAGGAGCGGGAACCTTGGTTTCTAGCTCCAGCTCTGTGTCCAGCGAGCCTCAGCGAGGCTGTAGGTAGGTTGCTTTCTGGTCTCTGTTTTCTCAGGTAGAAGATGCACAGGGAGGGTTGCAGTAGTAGTCTTTCAGGAACTGCCATATGTGTCTTCTGGAGGCATTACTGCTATTTCTAGAATGTTCTTTTCTCCAGCCAGACTGTAAAATCCTGCGCAAAAGATCCCCAAATTCAACACCTTGTAGTCGTGCCAGATAGTTATCCAGTAAAGTGAATAAAATAATGTTCATTTGAGACACCAAAGAGTTATCAACTCCTACACTTTTTTACTTATTGATAGCAGGCATATACATACATTTTGTGTGTGCCCATAATTGTTTTTAGCTATTAGAACTTTGCACCTTTTTTTCCTCCTCATGAATGTTCCTTTAGAATTTGAATCAGAACAGAGATGTTATTTTGAATGTGACCAGCAGGGGGCAAACTTCACCCAGGAATTGCCTTATAAGTCACTATACCTTCAACTTGACAGGGCTTGGTAGTCTGCGTGGCCCTCCGTTTTCATCTTTATACTGGGCACCTTGTTGATAATACCAGCAGAAGCTAAATACGATCTAATATGACCTAAGGCCCCAAAATGCCAACACTTGAGTGCTGAGGAGTTCCTGCTTCTCTTTAAAAGAAGGGAGAAATACAAATACCTACAAATACGTGCTGGACTCCGAACCCATGAATGGCAAGAACTAAGAGCCGAGAGGAGAACGGTGGGAGCTTCAGCTTGCAGGAGAGATTGCACTGAAGAGAAATCTGTTGGCCAAGTGAAATTTCATGACAAATATCTGACTTTTAATCGGTATTATAAGTGTGAGGACATCTTAGAGCAGATTACCCAGTCTACGGCCTGCTACTGAATAGCCAAGATCATATAGCCAAGATTACAGTGGCAACATCTCCTTTGCTCAGATTCGGATTTTCACTGTGAAGGCTCTTTTTGTGGGTCACACAATTTATAAAACAGAGCCTTGGTTTTTTGTTTTTTTTTTTTTAAGATTTTATTTATTTGCGAGAGAGAGAATGAGAGACAGAGAGCATGAGAGGGAGGAGGGTCAGAGGGAGAAGCAGACTCCCCGCCGAGCAGGGAGCCCGATGTGGGACTCGATCCCGGGACTCCAGGATCATGACCTGAGCCGAAGGCAGTCGCTTAACCAACTGAGCCACCCAGGCACCCGAGCCTTGGTTTTTGATGTGCTAGTGAGGTGTTGTATGATCTGGGACACATCACCTCCTTTCTCTCATACCTTGGTAAAATTTACCTCAGTGAGGTTCGGAGGCACTTGTAAGATTTTTATTGGACGTTTGAAAATTATGAGGGCAGAAAACCTCATAAGAAAATGGTATTTTGGCTTCTTTTCCTCCAGAGGAGTGATATGTTTTGAAAATGTAAGGTAGCTTTGGCTCCTGTTCGGCTGGTATCTCATTCTTGCTCTTCCCCTTGCCAAGTGCTTCTGACTTCGGCCCCCTGGCTGTGGAGTTTCCTCTTTTTGTCGTGGGAGTCCTGTGAGCTACACACAGTGGCTCCAGCTTTTTTTTCCCCAGGCAGCAAGTTCTACTAGTAACCATTTGTCCAGAGCCTTCACATCTGGATCAGAGGCCGTGGCCCATGGGGGCTGGGTGAGCAGAGGGCCTTCCCCTGGGACAGTCGGGCCTCTAGATGCCTGGCACTTTGGTCTATTTTAAGCCTGATCTGTCTTGCAGCAGGAAGGTGAGTCTAGGGTCTAATATGTGCTGTGGATATTAAGAGACTTCAAGGACACTTCCCCCCATTTATCCCAGTTATGTCCCCTGCTAAAATAGGTTAACGGTGTCTAATTAACCACTGAACATTGTCATGCTGCATAAAGATAGCATCCGGGCTGTTCTCTGAGCCGTGGTACTTTATCTCCATTTAGATCTCTGCAGTATTCCATTAAACTCGAGAGAAACATTTTAACTGAGATGATGTCTACATTAGAGCTGCCTTTCACCCTTCAGCACGTAACCCGTGTAAGCAGCAGCTGAGGCCTTGTGTCTGGTACAGCAGGGAGGACAGAGGAGACAGACCTCTCGGGTGGGAGGCTCTGCACATCACAGCATTTCTACCCCCACCAGCTCCAGAACGGCCCCCGAGGATCCAGGATTCAGTAGTTGTCCCCTGTGACTGCGATCACAGGACAGACCAGTGCCACCACGCTGGTCCTCAGCTGACCAAGTCAGGCCCGTTGCATGGCAGTGTGGTCTCTGAATGCCAAGAGAAAGGAATTGTATTTGAGCAAAAGAACTTAGAAAAGGAGAGTGCGTGGAGGGAAAGGTGACTTCGCTACGTGGGATCTCCTTTTTTGCCACATGTGAGCTGTCATGTTGTAAATAAGACATATATAATAAATCCCACAGAACAATTAAACCAACATTAACTAACGAATTTTCAGGCCTGACAAAGTACAGTACTACTGTAGTGGAAAGTGCATCCTCATCATGGAAAATATTAATTGGATTTGAAGCAGAGTCTGTGGAATGAGCATTTCCCATCGTGCAGAACTACCTACGTGCTTCTGTCATGTAGGGATTGAGAGCTGGGCTTTGGTGGCAGACAGCCCGGAGATTGTATTCAGGCCCTACGGCTTTCTAGCTGGGTGACCTTAGGCAACCTACTCTACTTCTCTGAGCCTGTCTCCTCGATTGTAAAATGGAGCAAATAAATAAAAAAAAATAGAATGTGATAATGAAGTAAAATAATGTGCAATGCTATATATCAATTAGTATTATATAATAGTAATATACATGAAGAAGATAATATAATAACAGTGCTAGGCACCCAACAAGCTCAATAAATGTTAACTGTTTTTGTTTTTTTTTAAGATTTTATTTATTTATTTGACAGAGAGAGAGAGACAGCGAGAGAGGGAACACAAGCAGGGGGAGTGGGAGAGGGAGAAGCAGGCTTCCTGCTGAGCCGGGAGCCCAATGTGGGACTCGATCCCAGGACCCTGGGATCATGACCTGAGCCGAAGGCAGACGCCCAACGACTGAGCCACCCAGGCGCCCTAAATGATAACTGCTGATATCCTCAGTCATCAGCCTTCCTGCGACAGGCTTGTGGGGCCGGGCCTGGGAATGGGCCTCCCCCTGAGGAGCAAAGGTGGCTGTGGGAAGCTAAGGGGAAGAAACCTAGCATGGGTCAGAGAGAAGCGGGGTGAATACCAGGAGGGACTGGTTGAGGGTTGGGCTGAACGAGGCTTTACGTGGAGGTAGAGATAGCGAGACAACGCCGTGCCAAGTCACCGACCTGGTCTGTGTGTCACTCGCTGGAAAGCGGGAAGCCCAAGCGTCCTTACTCCTGTTACCCTAGCCCCACGAGGTGGGAGGTGAAGGAGAACATTCCTGTCACTGTCCAGAGCTAAAGCTTCATTCTGCAAAACGGCCAAAGCAATCAGAAGTGATGGAGTAGCTCTTAAAAAGAAACCTGGCATTTAATTAACTTTTCCAAGTGCTGGTTCAGCAACCTCTGTGTTTTACATTTTGAATATTGAACAAGCATCTCTAATTGGATCTGAACCGCTTCTGGGCCTGCCAGCCTGAAGAGCACCTGCTTCGGTTTTACGAACACCATGGAATCTTGTCTGAATTTCGGGGAAGCCAACTCAGGATGACTCAGGAATGGAGGCTACAGTCTGTGAAGCGTTTCTTCCCTTCCCTCAGCCTTTCGGTCAAGTCAGAGCTAATTAACATTTTGGTTAGAAAGAAGTGGGCAACTCGGCAGGATAGGGCAGCAAGGTTTCCATTTTGCTGCTTAGTACCCATAGTTCACCTTACTATCTGCAATGAGGTGTAAGGCATTGATTCTCTTATCTGACTGGGTCCCATTTCTAGAGATTACTACCTCAGAGGGCCTGGGGTGAGGCCCAGCACAGAGACACTGAAAAAAACTCAATGATGCTGTTGTGCACCAGTGGTTAAGAACTCTTGGTTTAAAGGATTCTCCACGGCAGTTCTCTGTACATTCTGTTGCCTTCTGTGAGTGTGGGAAGTCAGGAATGGGCCGTCTGCACAGTAAATCCAAACAGATGTCTGGGTGCCCTGGGGACGTCTGAAAATCATCGGGTAGCTGCTTTTGAAAAGACTTGGGGCAGTGTGTCTGGAATCCGGGGTGGAAGTCGGGAGATGGGGCGTCTTGCTGCAGCCTCGTTACTCATAGCTCGGTGATTTGGATGAAGCACACATCGAAGTGCCCCATGGCCCTGTCTGTCACATCGTGTCTCTGAAACCTGCGTTGCCTCTTTTCCAAAGCTAGGCTGAGCTCATGGCAGTTGCCAGACAGGAGGGGGAAGAAACCTGCAGAGTGCTCCACCTGCGTAAGGTGGCGTCCCCCGTGTTGTTACGATTGTCAGGTTCCCAGCCCCCCTCCCCCCCCAGTAGCCACTTCTGAGGAAGAAGGCACGTGGGCGGGGGGTGTAGTAGGAGACCAGAAGCCCAGGGCAGAGCTGACTGCAGCCCTGTAGACAGCCTGCCCTGGGCCTGGACCAGGTCGCGGTGTTTCCTCAGAAGTATGTCTGTGAGGAGGAGATGAGCCAGAACCCACAATCCTCTACCTCACGGTCTGTGGGGGGCAGGACTTCAGCCCAAATCCTTCTTTAGTTACCTACCCTCTTGAGCTACCATAGACCGCTGTATTTTGTTTCTGTTTTGTTTTTAACCTGTCACCAACAATTTAAAAATATACTCTATGTCATGACTGGATATGTCTGTATATAAAATGGGGGGAAAGTCTATGTAATACTTACCCTTACTATTTGCAGGATACTCTCTTTTCTATTCTACTTTATGCTATTAAAAAACAAAAAGAGGGGCGCCTGGGTGGTTCAATCAATTAATCATCCGTCTCTTGATCTTGGTTTGGGTCATGATCTCAGGATCATGAGATTGAGCCCCATGTTGGGCTCCACGCTCAGTAGGGAATCTGCTTGAGATTCTCTCTCTCCCTCTCCCTTGACCCCTCCCCCGCTCTCTCGTGCTCTCTCTCTGAAGATAAATAAAGAAAAAGGAAAAGACAAGGAAGGCTGGTGGTGATCCGCTAAATTGATTCCATGACTCACCGTGGGTCATGACCTTAGTTTGAAAATCACTGTGCTCCATTCTGTGTCCTTGTGCTGGGCTCTGACATTGTGTGACTTGAGGTAGCCGTGGAGACCAGGCAGGTACAAGACATCTGTGAAGTGGGGTTTTATTTCAGAATAACACCTTCAATCATGTTACTGAGATGCACATACAGATTAGTTAGTTGCATATTCGCATTTCTCTAAAGACATGTACTCTGCCAATTCTCCCAAAACCTGCTTCCCACTTAGCCTTCCTTTTGCTTCCCTTGCTTTTGGTAGCTGCGAAGCTACAGGCAATACTTCACTTGCCTCTTAATTTCCACTGTAAGAGAGCCAGCAGCGCAGAGTGAAGGATAAAGGACTTCTACGGGCCCCCCAGTGTCGGGAAGGGCTGGGAGCTCAGGCTCATCCCAGCCACGCTCCACTTCCCCAGAGTTTTCCATGTGGGAATGCCGGTCCAGTTTACAGGCTTTGTGTTTGAAGAATCCAGAAGTCCAGATTTTTGTACAGAATCTCCCAATTTGGGCAACAAATTCATGTTCAAACCAAACCAAACCAAACCAAAACAAACCAGCAGTGTGGTCCCAACAAATGGACATGCTTGCTAGACAAGGCCGGAAAATGCTCAGCTTTATCAAAGACAGGACGTTCCATGGCCAGTTCTCCAGGGCCTTGCCCAAGTTCCCACTGGACTTCCCATCTCCTGAGCAGAAGGCTTGCCCAGAATCTGCTATTTCTGGCAGAGAGTGAGAGAAAATGGAAGAGAATGGGAGAACATGCCACCTGAGGGCATCCCCACCTCTGACCTTGAGGGCTCCATTTTGATCTTGCTCCTTGTCGTGGGGTGAAATGAAATTTGGGAGGGTCCTTGGGCTCCCCTGGAGCGAGAGAGAGGAGAACATGAGCTCTGCAGCAATTGTGCTGAATGTGAAACTCATCCCCGTTTTAGATGTTGATGGCAGTTAATCAGCCTGCCCCAGAAGATTAGCATTACCATTGTTTCCTTCAGACAAAATCACCGCTACTCTGGCCATGGCCCATCGCTTAGGAAGGAACGATGCAGTCACAACTCCTAAAGGTGATCAGGGATGCTATGTCTCTTACGTACAAAATGCAGGTGCCTTAATCACCTCGTTCTTCTCGGACCCTGTAGTCACCCGAGCCCTCCTGCCGTTGGGGACATATTACCAAGGCATTTGGATGGTGGGTTTGTAGAGTTCAGCTTCACCGGGACAATTAGAGGCAGTGGTCCTGGGGGGCAGACGTGAGCTGGGAGCAGAGCTTTCTGCCCTCCCACACAGGCAGAGGTGGCTTTGGCGGCTGTTAGGATTTTCTTGACTTAGAACAGTACTGGGAACCAGTATCATCCAGCAACAGCTCTGTGGTGATGCCTCCGGCACCCCGCTGCAGGTTGCCTGTGGTGCCTCCTCCTGCCTGTCTGTCCCACTCGCCCTCCTCCCCCGACTTGCTTCGTCTCTTTACTGTCCTGTGAAGAGGCAAAAACTGCAGCCTGGGAGATCCTCCTCAGAGTTGTTCCATCCTGTTCTTCCAGCTTTAGCTACCCATTCTCTTCTCCCTCCCAACAGAAGCCAAAATTCTGCCCCCCCCCTTAACAGTGCAGTTGGTGTGGTCTGAATTTCATGGACCCTAGTTTATTTAAACTGGGGCTTAATTTCAGATTATACTCAGAGAGGGGGAGTGGTTGTTTGCATTTTGCAGGAATTGCTGGTTGGTTCCGATGTCGCTCTGCTGACTGACGAGGCTAGCGGGCTCCGCACTGTCGAAGGCCTTCTCATGCACCCCAGCTCCTGGCCATTAAGACACTGCCTCCACCCTTTGCCCGTGATTTTCGTGGTGATTGAGTTCTGACTTGAAAGAATTCATTAAAAAACCAACCAACTAACTAACAAAATCTATTGTGGAAATTTTCAGACATACAGAAAAGTAATCAACATGTACCCAACACCCAACTTTAATAAATTGTCAGTGTTTGGTCAGTCTCATTTAGACTTTAGATCCGTGTTTCTCAGAGGGTCAGTAGTGACAACCTTACAGTAGGATTACCTAGGGATTTGTTTAAAATGCGCAATCCCAGACTCCCTTTCCCCCAGACCAGCTGATCCAGAAAGCTGTCTCTGCCAGGTCCAGCAATCTACATGTCTACCAAGCTTCTCAGATGGTTCTTACGCACATTGAAGATTGAGAACCACAGCCTTAGATAAACGTCTATATATAATTAGGCTTCCTGTTCTCATGGAACGTCTGAAGGGCAGTACCTGCCCAGCATCACTCATGGGGTCTTCTGGTCCTTCAAGTGGAGGCTGCAGAAAGGTCCAGAGCCTACAGCTTGAACTGCATGGTCAGTCCATCTCTTTTTACTACTGGGAAGCTGCACATGCTAACAACTAAAGCTCCAAGTAAGACCCAAGGCCTCAGTCCTAAGAAAGTGCTCTATAAATTGGTCCGTTAATTGTTGAAAGGAGGGAACTGTGTCATCTATATCCATTTGAGTTCTGAACTTCCCCATCTGCGCTTAAACTCAATGATTTAAGTTGGAGTTACAGTGAAATAAGATATAAGTAGGCATTGTGATGTCTGTAATTCTCTTATGCTGGTCATGGGCCTTGCTCTAGAAAGAGAAATCCAGGTCAGTAAAGCACTTGGAATATGCTAATTTGCCCTCACTTTTGAAATCCCCTCTCCAACGTATACCCCCATGCACGAGATTAACAGGTTCTTATAAACCTTGTTTTTCTTTTTTTCAGGTCAGGAAGGAGGGCTTCTGAAGAAATAGAAGAGTATGTTTCCAGCTTTCTTTCTTTTTTTTTTTTTTTAAAGATTTTATTTATTTTATTTGAGAGAGAGAATGAGATAGAGCATGAGAAGGGGGAGGGTCAGAGGGAGAAGCAGACCCCCCGCTGAGCAGGGAGCCCGATGCGGGACTTGATCCCGGGACTCCAGGATCATGACCTGAGCCGAAGGCAGTCGCTTAACCAACTGAGCCACCCAGGCGCCCTGTTTCCAGCTTTCTTATTCATCCTTTGGTGACCTTTGCTAGCAGTGCAGCTTTGGTGGTCTGGTTTATCTGTTCAGCCTTTGTTGGACTCAGCATTTGAAAGCAGAATGAGCCTGGCTTTTTGTCTGGGCCTTTAGTGATGCACACTGAATCCAGGGTTCAGTTAATGCTGTTTCCTTAGCTGAAGGTCTGGACCCTGGCATTAATATCCATGTCCTTCTCCCACCCTGTGGTTTTTAGAACCGTATGTCCAGGTATCAGAGTGCTGACCCTGGATTCTTCTTTATTGATTGAGATGGCAGAAACAATACCAGCCTTCTAAACCTAACCTTCTCCTAAGATTTGTATCAGAAAGGAAAATAAAAGGTTTCTAGGTAAAGAAAGAATGTAAAGGCAGGGCCAGTGAATTTCACCCCACCCCCCGGGGGTGAGAGGAGCATTCGTATCATAGTCTGTAGAATGGTGCGCCGCATGCCTTGTGCGACCGTATCTGGCAGACCCAAGTGCCTAAATAGGTTTGACCAAGTTGATGGAGGAAAATGGGTCCAGAGACCATCTAGGAGAAACAATAGATACAATAATGATTTGGGTGGTTTCTTCCTACGTGTGAAATTCATTTTCTTTCCTTTCCTTCTTTTTGGGGGCAGTCACCGCCTCAGACAGCAGAGCTTGGATGGATCAGATGATGGAGGAGGTAAGATGTGTTTGGAGCCGGAGAGACTCCACGGCCCCCAGAGCCTTTCCTGGGCCGCAGCTAAGGCCCTGTTGGCCGCAGCCTTCCTGGGAGGCAGTGGCCCCCTACCGTCTCATCTCTGTGCCTTGCTGAGCGCTGCGTCTGCCTGGAGGACCTCACCCCCGTGGCTGTCTGCCAGCCCTGCTTGTCTTCACAACTCTGCTGAAGCATCTCCTCCTCTGAAAGGTCTTCCCTTCCCACCCACTCCCTCTCTGACTCTGATGTTTCTTCCCTGTGCTCCCAGGCTCCCTGGGCTAACCTCCAATATAACAACAGCAACACTAGCTAATACCTGTTAGGTGTTTATTATATACCAGGCACTTGATATACCGTCCTACCCGTTTATATTGTGTTAAAGCATTTAATCATCACAGTAACCCCATGAGTTAGTACTATTGTCCCATTCTACAGTTGAGGAGACTAAAGCACAGGGAGGTTAAGTAAGGTTTTTCCAGTTCACTGTAAACTCTGTGCTCCAGTGTGGATAGTTTCTACTGCTGTGTAAATGCTCTTTTCTTCTACAAAGTCTAATCTGCCATTAAGACCACTCAGTGAATTTGTTCTTTCAGAGACTGTATTTTTCAGCTCTAGAAGCTCCATTCGGTTCTGTGTCTTCCATTCATCTCCTTCTTTTGATCGTGTTTTGCTTCATCCTTGATGGTAGCCTTTATGTAGCTATTATAAAGCCCTTTTCTGCCAATTCTGTCATCTCTCTGTTTCCTGTGTCTCCACCGACTGATTTTTCTTCTGGTTACAAGTTCTATTTTTTCTGCTTCTTTGCATGATTAGTAGTTTTTGATTGGATGCTGGTCATTGTGAACGTTACTATGTTGAGTGTCTGGATCTTGTTGTCTTTCTTTAAAGAATAGTATATTCTTTAAAGAAAAGTATATCTGTTTTAGTAGGCAGTTAATGTGTTTGTTGGTCAACCAATCATTTTGAGAATTGTTTTTAAGCTTTATTAGGGCAAATCTAGAGTTAACCCTAAACATTAAGATACTCAGGTGTCCCTGCCTGGTGGTTCAACAAGGACTCTCCACTCTGCCTGTGTGGAGCTGAGCCTCTTCCAGTTCTTTATAAGCTGTGGGGATGGTTCAGGTTCACTTCACACCTTCTTGGTAGTAATTCTTTGCCCAGCTGTGTGGAGTTTGACCCTATACACACACAGCTTAGAATGCAGTCCCTCTAGGGGCACCTGGGTGGCTCAGTCGGTTAAGCGTCTGACTCTTGATTTTGGCTCAGGTCATGATCTCAGGGTCATAAGATCGAGCCCCACGTTGGGCTCCGCACCGGGCATGGAGCCTGCTTGAAATTCTCTTCCTACCTCTCCACCTCCCCTACATGTACTTTAAAAAAAAAAAAAAAAGTGCAGCCGATCTAGATTTCCGCACCCTTCTGCCAAATAGTGCCTCTCTCATCCTCTGCTTCTCAAACTCCAGCCACCTTAGCCTACCTACACTTTGACCTCTGCCTCCTCAACCCAGTGAGATCTCCATGCTCCACTAGGGGTTTCCCCTCTTTGGACCAGAGTCCAGGAAGTGTACATCTAAGCAGAAAGCCAGGGTTGACAGTAAGGCTCACTTCATTTCCCTCCTCTCAGGGATCCCTGTCCTGCGCTACCTATTGTCCACTGTCTGCACACAGCTGTTTCTTCCATTATTTCCAGTTTCCTACTTGTTCCCAGCAGGAATCCAGTGCTGGTTACTGCCTCATGGCTGGAGGTGGCGCCCCAAAGCTTTCAGTAACTAACCTTTGCGTGTGACCACAAAGCGAAGGGGAGCATTAAATCTAGAAAGCTTAGACTGTGACCCATACCGTTAGCTGCCTCACAGGACTGGGGGCTTATGCGACATGAGAACTGCTGGGATGGTGATAGAACACGGACTCCCAGCCACCAGCAATCAGAAGCTGGAGTTGGGGCCCAGAGATCTGGATTGATTTAAATACGCTCCCTGGATGAATATTCCGCATGCTGGAGCTTGTCAAGCATGCTGCAGTGCCGCTAAAGTTAGGACTGAGGGCAGGAGAGGACAGGAATCATGAAAACGTACTGCCTCATCTCATTCCAAAGGGGTTTTCGGGTAGAAAGGTAGTCACTGGAGGTCAGGAGTTGAGCCTCCACTCTGAGATTTAGTAAGAGCTCATGAGCACAGCTTCATCATTCTTCAGCATTTGTCTTTGCTTTTCCTATTCTTTCTTATTGACAAGCTCATTTTGTTTTACCAGATCTTCCTCCTTAGCTCTACTCATTAAACTCCTTGTAGCCGCCGAACCCGTCCACCCACTAAGAATTCCCAGTGACCCTGTGAACTCAGAGTCCAAGTCTCTTTCCCTGCACATGTCCCCGGGATGCCTCGTGCCACCGCGTGGTGGCTCAGTGATTGCTGGCTGCTGGCTACACTTTTGACTTGCCCGTCCTCACAGACTGTTGCTCCAGCCATTGGTTGCCTAGGACGGCAGGGTAACCATCCAGGAGGGTGTGCCAAAGGACTCAAGGAGGCAGGGGCCCTGCTGCACATTGACAAAGCCCTTAGGTGCAGGGAAATGATGCTGCTGCCCACTCTGAGGTGCTCATTAAATTCCTGGTCTCCAGGAAGTTTGCTCAGCTGGTATCCTCTCCAGGCCTCTCCCCACCCTACCTGGAACCTCTTTCTAACTCCTTTCAACGGACTTCTGAAATCCTCCTTTTCCCATTTTTTGCAGTGTGTGAAAACGCTACATTTCAAGGAGTAACTGT
Source organism: Leptonychotes weddellii (assembly GCF_054177405.1). Taxonomy (NCBI): domain Eukaryota; kingdom Metazoa; phylum Chordata; class Mammalia; order Carnivora; family Phocidae; genus Leptonychotes; species Leptonychotes weddellii. The sequence continues at coordinate 23,091,013 of NC_138377.1, read as the reverse complement.
TAAATGTTCCAGCGAAACCTTCTGAATGCCAGAGTGTGCACACATTCTAGATGTGTGTTAGCAGAAGGCTGGGCTGGCTGCTGTGGCAGCAGCTCTGTCGTCGGCCATCTTGTGCGAGCCCCTCATTGGCCGTGTTAACAGCATTGAAGCTTCGAGATCATTATCCAGAAAGCAGGACTCAGAGGAGGACTCTGGTCTTCTGGCTCCAAGAGACCTCTGTGCCTCATACCCCACGCACACCAACATCACTGCCATCTCCGCGCATCACCAAACTCTTTTAGTTCTCAAAACAAACCTATGGAAAAGTTCGTAAAAATCAACTTCATTGAGGTTGAATTTACACACAATAAACTGAATCCATTTAAAGCTCAGCATTTGAGTTTTGACAGATGTATATGCCTGGTGGAACCGCCACCACAGTCAATACATAGAACTTTCCATCTCCCCTCCAAAATTTCTCAGGCCCTTTCCAGCCAGTCCTTCTTCGGCCCCTGTCTCTAGGCAACTACTGAGTCTCTTTGTTGTCACTATGCAGTGGTTTGCACTTTGTGGAGCTTTATGTAAGTTGAAATGTATGTACGTATGCTTTTCTGTCTGGCTTTGTTCACGTACGGTAAATGATTTTGAGTTTATCCAGGTTGTTGTATATGTCATTAGCCTGTTTCATTTATCGATGAGTAGTATTCCAGTGTATGGACAGACCACATTCCGTTATGTATTCACCCGGTAATGGACATTTGGATCGTTCATTATCCCCATTTTAAAGATGAGCAGACAAAGGCAAAGAAAAATAACCTTGCCAAAGGTCACACGATGAGTGACAACACTTGGAAGGCACCTCTGCTCACCACTACCCCACTGAGGCCACATAGCCCAGCGCCAGGATTTGAATACAGACCTTGACACCAGAGTCCTTGCTCCTGGCCTCTGGGCTGTAACAAACAGTACGACCCTCAGCTCTGTTGGCATCTCCTTCCACAGGTGGGTTGTGTTAATGTCAGCTCTCATGTTTGTAATATAGCATGCCTAGCATGATTGCTAGGATGCTTAATACAATTCCATTAAGGAAGGAGAGAGGAAAGATAACTATTTTCAGAGAATACCTCTAGTATTTTTTACCCCTTCATAAACTTGAAGTGTGAAATTAGTGATTTGGCCTTTATTTTGGCTCTGGAGGTTTGACGCGTAAAACCCTTTCTTGTCAGAGTGCACTTGACTTTACCTTCTAGGAGGGATGCCTCTCCCCAGGCATAAATCTGTTTTCCATGCAGCTATGCCTGAGTCCTTTAATGGAAAATCAGTTCATATGTTACACTTCACACTTGACTTCGTCCATTTCACTATACGTGAATGTTTAGAATCCATTATGCGGTAGGAATCATATGTTACATATAACTAGTTTCTAGAATTATCTTTGCTCAGAGAATCACTTGGTTGGCTAGCGAAGGCTGCTCCTTTGAACTTAGAATAACCAGTAGGTGGGGACGCTCCATGAATGATTGCCCTGAATCATCCAAGGAGGCCCATTCAGCAATGACATGAAGCAGATCTTTGGGCACCTGTGAGGGAACCTACTGGTGCCCTTAATAAAATCACACCCAAGTTCTTCAAGGTTGTCAAGTACGAGGAGCGTTGTCCCCTGGGAAGGGGCTGCTAGTTTCCCTGTACTTGGTCGGGGTGGTGATCGGTGAGCAATCCCGAAAGAGAATGTATCTTGGGACAAGAAATGAGAATCCAAGGACTAGGGCCCCCTCCCGGCAGGTAGTCTCTTTCTACCACCAGTCTTAGAGGTTAGATTTTATTGAGGAAAGCCAGCAGGTGTTCGGACAGTGCCCCCTGTGGCCACAGCTCCTCCAGATGCTGGAGATAGTGGCAAGTAAGACAGCCCTGGCCCTCCGAGAGACTCTGATGTAGTGAGAGAGGCCCCCTCCTTTCCCTCCCCGTCTTGTATAGGAAACTTTGAGGAGCCATGTCTCTCAGATCTGTTTCTCAGCAGTCAGCCTCCCAAGCTTCACTCTTGGCACATACTCTCCTTCTTCCATGGGGAAGATGCCCAGGGAGAGAAGAGAAGCACTCCTTCCCCTCCATCGATGCCTCAGGCTTCCAAGGGAAGAGAACAGAAAAGTAGAAGAAGGAAAAGGCTTTTAGGATAGATGTGTTTTTAGAAGGAGAAATGGAAGTGACTGACATTTGGAGGTGGTTTTGGAGTCTGTTGGTTAACTAGAAGGAACTGCATAGGACCCTTTGCAAGGCCATGGCGGGCCACAAGCTCGCGCACATCGAGGGGGTGGGCAGATACCACACACACATGAAACAGCAGAAGTGTGAGACAATAAAGAATGGTGGGGGGCGCCTGGGTGGCTCAGTTGGTTAAGCGACTGCCTTCGGCTCAGGTCATGATCCTGGAGTCCCGGGATCGAGTCCCGCATCGGGCTCCCTGCTCAGCAGGGAGTCTGCTTCTCCCTCTGACCGTCCCCCCTCTCATGTGCTCTCTCTCTCCTCTCATCCTCTCTCTCAAATAAATAAATAAAATCTTTAAAAAAAAAAAAAAGAATGGTGGGACCTGTGGTAAACCTAGAGAGGAGATGGTGCTGCCTAAAAGTTTTCACATTCATATTTCAAAAAATGACCGAATTTTTAAAATCTGTTCATAAGCAGCACAAAAGGCACCTGCAAATTAGATGAGGCCATTGGGAAGTGATCTACAAATGCTCCATAAGGCTTTGTAGGGCTGTGCTGTGCAGGAACACGGCATTGCTGGGGAGACAGAACATAGAGACGAAAAGCATTAAGGAGTCAAGGGGCGAAGACAGCAGGATAACGGATGGCAAAGGCGGCCAGTGGTGATTGCTGTGTTTGTGATTTACGTTAGTAAGGGCCACAGTTTAGGCGACAAAGCGATCCCTGTGGGCTGAGGGCACTTCAGGAGGAAGGAAGAGTGAGCAGTGGGTCCTAAAGGCCAGGCAGCATTTGGACAAGTGAAGAAGAATGAGAAGGGTCTTCCGGGTGAGGCCTGACAGGAGGAGAGACTCCACGTAGAGATGAACAGGGAATTTACGGTAACTACAAGAGAAGCTGGTTCCACAGAGTGAAGCCCTGGTTCTGGTCCATTCTCAGCTACAGATAGTAAGCGTCCCACATAAACTGCCTTTTGTGAAGCTTGGAGATTGCCAGTCATCTGATTTGCTGATTCTAGGTGGAATCGCTCACAGCTAGAGTTGACATGATGCTTCAGGGAAGTTGGGAGTCATGATGAGAATAGCTGAGAATGATGAACAGCCAGAGCCCCCAAATGACTGCAGGGTTCCAAAATTGTTGAACGGCCATGCTCATCCTTCCTACTTAGATGACCATCCTTTGGTGGCACAGTTACCCATCCCTGTTCTTGGAATCAAATTTCTGGTTGGCACTAAGGCCTTCAGACTTCTTCTGTCATGGAAGCTTTATGGTGTTAGGAGAAAGAGCATCAGATCTGGAATAAGATTGAACGCAGCCTCTACAAGTGACTTTGGGCAAGTCATCCATCCATTCATCCATTCATTTCACCACCATTTGTTGAATACCTACTATGTGATGCTTAGGGCTGGGTGCTGGGGATATGATGTTGAAGAAAACATTCTTAGTCTTTGCCCTCATACCGCTTACAGCCTAGTGGGGGAAATGGGGACTAGACAAATGGTCACACAACTAAAGAAGGAAGGACAAGGAGTGATTGAGCCCACTGAAGGCAGGGCACAAGTCCTCTGAGAGAGAACGGCCTGGAGACCTGACTTGGATCAGGTGATGAGGGAAGGCCACTCTGCAGGAGTGGTTTTTATACCTCAGCCTGAAGGGGGAGTGAAGTTGCTGTGAGTAGGGGGGTGGGGGGACCCCGGGAGAGGAGACACACGTGCAAAGACCTCTCCCCGAGGTCACCTCTCCAACTCCAGGAGTGTTTCCAGTCCTGTGTGTTCTCTTCCAGCTCTAAAGTCCAGCTGTCTGAAGGTGAACTCTGGATAGAATGCGAAGCTTTGAGATGAGCTTTGAGAAGCACACAAATGGGAGAAGAGCACTTCCTTGTCTTTAAAAAAGATGAATAATATTCAGGTTGAAACAACTGCTGAAAGCACAATTAGATACAGACTCACCTTTCAAATAGTTTGTCTCAGAGTGAAATTCAAGTTAGGAAAGAACTTGTGAGCCCCAAAGATGTCTTTCAAAAGTGGAAAGTCTCTGAAAACAGGAGCTTTAAAAAAAAAAAAAAGGATTGGATCTTTCTTGCATTTAACCATTGCATTTTGGCGTGCCGCAGGACCGTGGGTACAATGCTCACTGTCTTTTCCCGACTGCTCTTGGCACCTCCTGGGCATCTCACCCCCACTGGAGAGGGCTGTGCTCTTTGCAACGCAGGCCCAGTTTTGACAGAATCGAATACCTCAAAACCTTAGGAATAATAAATCCTTATGGCCAGCCAAAAAGTGTTTAATTCCTAAAGGACCAGCTGAGTTGAGCCACTTCTAGCCAGGGGCAATTGGGGACTTAATTCTGTAAGTGTAGCAATCTGGATGATCTGAGAGTTCTGAGTTTAAGGGTAATTGCTCAATTTTCTATCCATGTCAACAGGGAAAATAGGTAAAAGTGGCTGAACACAGCCAAGCAATGAGGCTGGATGAGATGCGAGATGCTGGACTATCAGTGGAATTAGAAAAATGCCATCTGTAGAGGGCTGTTGCTCCCTCAGCCCTGTCTTCCCCTCTGCCCCGTTATCACCCGGCTCTGGGCTTTCTAACTCTCTTTTGGGCTCTTTTTCACTCCGTGCTTAATCTTCCCACCATGCCCTCCCTCCCTTTTCCTGCAAATAGCAGAGTCGCTCTGAGCCTAAATAGCTTGAACGGGGAGAAAGAGAAAGTGGAAAGAAATTCTTTAAGTACAGATAAATTGGAATCCTGACATCTCACAGTTCCTTTCTCTTGCTTCGTAAGAACGTTGGCAATTATGTTGGCATTCAGCATACGGGACTTCTTAGGTCATCATCCCCAAACCTAGTTCCTTTGCCTCCCTAATCTTTTTATTTTTTATTTTTTTAAAGATTTTATTTATTTATTTGAGAGAGAGAGAATGAGAGAGAGCACATGAGAGGGGGGAGGGTCAGAGGGAGAAGCAGACTCCCTGCTGAGCAGGGAGCCCGATGCGGGACTCGATCCCGGGACTCCAGGATCATGACCTGAGCCGAAGGCAGTCACTTAACCAACTGAGCCACCCAGGCGCCCCCTAATCTTTTTAAACTATTCTAACCAGCACTAATTTTTTGATTAAATAATGTTCCTTCAAATCAATTTGTCTTGGGGCGCCTGGGTGGCTCGTCAGTTAAGCGTCTAACTCTTGATCTCAGCTCAGGTCTTGATCTCAGGGTCATGAGTTCAAGCCCCGCATTGGGCTCCACACTGGGGATGGAGCCTGCTTAAAAAAAAAAAAAAATCAATTTGTGTTTTCTAAGTTCAGCGTCACTAGCAGTGGGTGCTAAGGTCTTTCTAAACCTATGCCTCCCCACCCTTCCCTGACACATACATGAGCAGGAGCCTGTCTGTATCCAGACAGGAGAGGGGTGGGGTGGGGTGGGACTCGCTGGTGCAAGGGTTAACTGTCCTGTCTCCTGTATCTGTGCTTTGTTCTGCTTAGAAGATACTGGGTAACAAATTTGAGAAAGAAGTCATTCTTGTAGGAAATGGTATTGACAATTAACGTCTGTGTTCAGTGTGAGCCCCCGCGCTGCTTTACCTGCAGCAACGCTCCCAGCAGTTCTCAGAGGAGACACTGTGATTATCACCCCTGTGCAAAGGAGGAAATTGAAGCCTTGTGAAGAAGTGAAGTCACTCACAGAAGTCGCATAGCTAAGAAACAATGATGTGCTGGTGAATATTGAACAACCAGCTCTCCAGGGGAAACGAGTCCTCATTGGTCACGTTTGCCAATTTCTGTGGCGTAAGTAGCCCCCCCATGGCTGGTTTCGGGCTCCCACCAGGACATCACTGACCACAGGGCCGGGAAGAGATGGCTGGGAGCACACCAGTATATCCGATTTCTGCCATGCAGGCACATGAGAGGTAAAGAATTTCAAGAGCGTGGATAAAGTGAAATGTAAAACTTAGCAAATGCTGAGTTTCGACTATTTATTGCCTTTGTTTTTAATATAATTCATCTAGCTATAAGGGTCTATAACTTAGTCATTAAGATGCTTACGTTTACCAGCCTGCATGCAATATTCCTAAAAATTGAGCTGGTGGTTCTTAGTCCTGTGACTCCTGAGCACTCTGCTGTCACGCCCTCCTCCTGTTGTTAAAGCATCTGGGGCGGTTTTCAACCCCGCTTATTGAGGAAGCTAGTCTCCCCTCATTTTTCTGGCCCCCTGTGGCAGATCCCCTCCCACCCAGTTCTCAGACCAGCCTGCCGGCCCCGTCCTC
>NC_138377.1:23058652-23084073 GCF_054177405.1 Leptonychotes weddellii | reverse complement strand
GGGGGGGGGGGGTCATCATGGAGCCACAGGTGGAATCTGTGCAGGTTAATGGCACTGTAGGAAATGAATTTTTATTACAGTGACTCTAAACAAAAGATTTGGCATGCTCTATCCGTAGGTCATAACTGTGGCTGGAATATTTGGAAAGACACTGCTGTAAGCAAATGTGACAGAAAGGGTGATTTTTAAATTTTTTTTTTTTAATACATCATGAGATACATTCTAATGGACACCCCAGAATAAGATTGTCATAGAGATAGAGTAGACCTTATTTGATGATAAGGAGACTTGGGACCAGGGTTGACAAGTAATTGCCGAAGTTCAGGAAATTGGGGGCAGATCTGGGATCCAGGTTTCCTGATTTCTAATTGGGTGCACCCTGTAATATGACTCTGTGGGCCAGGAATCTGGCGATTCAGTTCTTCCTTGATCGGCAGTGGAAGCCACATTCTTGGCAGCCAGAGAATAAGGAGCATTAATAGATATGGACTCTTGAGGCCGCAGGGCTGACTTCTCTATTCTCCAGTGTGGGTGTGGCCAGGGCTAGTCCCCAGAGTTAGGGAGATTCCAGGGGGGTGACCTGGAACTTGCCAGAAATGTTTTCAATGCAGCCAGAGCAGTTGTTTTTTACTTACTTTTTTGCAGGAGGTGATTCAAGGTCCTGTGATCCTATCGTAGACAAAATATACACCATGAGAGAGTAGATGTGCAAGAGTTGATGGGAAGGAGAGATATTTAGAATTACCTGACTCAGCAGATATGGGAGAGACTGGCTTGGCTGCATTCTCCTGGCCTCCCCAAAAGGCAGAATGTCAGGGGAGTTTTTGAGAACTGAGTTGAGTTTTGAGCAGATTTTAGTTCTGCTTTGTCAACTCAGTCATGTTCTACCTTACCCCCCGTCCAGCTACAAGGCATAGCCCAGCATCTCCGCCAGATCTCTTGCTCTGTTGGCAGAGCCAGGACCCAGTGCTTTACGCCCCTAGTGGTGCCTTGAAATCTCTAGTCGTGCCAGACTTTCCAAACGTATCATCACGAATGTCTTTCCCTGAAACATGGTTGACAGTGACCTTTCTGGGTTCCATTTCCTTTGTTCATGTGCACAGCTTACTTGCCCGTCCCCATCTGAAGGGGCAGAATGAGGAATGCAAACAAAAGCCTGGTGCCATGCATGCACACGTGCTTTAAATGAAGCAGGTTGTAGTCCCCTTCCTCTAGGAACACACACACAGCTCCGTCAGCATTCTGTCATGCTCTCGTCAGCTTGGAGGAATGTGATTAATAATAAGTCATCCAACATTAAGCACTGACAAAAGTAAAAGAGAGCTAAATCTCCCTGAAATCGTTATAGAGATCAGGGTATTTATTCTGTAACTCCCTGGGTTCCGTCCTGGTTGAATACAGAAGACAGGCTCAGGATAGGGCAGAACTAATCCCATTTAGTTCTGTGAGACCATCCAAGGAGCGTTCCAGCATTCAGGGAGAGGTGCGGGTACTTCCCCCAGTTGTGAAGGGGGTGGACGAGTAAGGAATCAGGGGCCCTGCATGCAACAGACAGGCCTGCCTTGGTGAGAACCACTTCCCTGGGGGAGCTGGTAGATGACTTAGAGTTTTATTTGACTAGAAAGAAATAGAGGCTCTTTTTTCTAGGATGCCTATTTCAAAAGAGGGGGACTGTATGCATAGGCACCATGTTCTCTGCCTGTAAGAAGACAAGACAGAGTCGTGGAGTTGTTCCAAATAGTCTTTGTAACCAAAAACACAGCAAGTTGTACCCTGGGATAGCGGGAGACTGTTCTCCCAAATGGATGGCCAGGATGCATTACTCCGTTTGAAGTCTGACAGCCAGGTGTCGCTTAGGTGAAATGGGAAGAGACAGTCTGTGCTCGGAAGTTGGACTCAGCACACCTCTTAGCCATCAGTTGGAGAAGTCTTTTCCTTCTGAAACACATCACACATGGAAATACATTTCTAAAGAAGGATTAGGTATAGTGGAAATCTAGGGGCAAGGTAACAGGGGATTCTCTTACCCTAGCAAGAGAAGAACTTGATGTGGCCACATGATAGATCTTCCTCTCTAGCTTTAGGTTCTACCAGCTTTCTGAAAGTTCACAGATGTAGAGTGCGTGCGCGTGTGCGTGTGTGTGTGTGTGTGTGTGTGTGTGTACTCGTCTGTATACACACACACAGGAGGACACATACTGGGAATGTGATTCCTGAGTCCATGAGTGTGGTTGACGGACTAGGTTTACCTAAAAGACCCTTTAAGAGAAAGCTCTTGAAAGATGATTACAGAATTGAGACACCATCATTTAAAAGTGCCTGAGGCAAACGCTTTTGAAAATTGCAGCAGCGGAGGGACAGAGAAAGAACCACACAGCCCTTGATTGTTGTGCTGTTCCCTCAGGACCCGTTCTCCCCCTCCCCCCCTGTTTCTCATCTGATAAGAGAGAGAGCAGCACTAAGACTCCTCGTCTATCTTATGAAAATCCGATTCGGAATGGCTGTGATCAAAACCAGCTGGCTGTCCCCGGCAGTGGCCTCGCGCGGAGGGAACCGCTCAGAAGCGTTCCGTATGTGGGAGTGTCACGGGTGGCACCGATCAAAGTAGCATTTTTTTAATAAATATATATAAGGAAAAATACAAAACCTAAGGATTTAGAATAAAAGCAGTGTAGTTTGTCTTGTTTTTTTCAGCGTAACACAAAGAGGATGAAATAGAATCAGATATGCCTGGTTTCTAACATCCGCGCTTCCACGGGCGGCTCGGAGAAGGCACACTGTGTCACGTTAATGCTGTCTCGCTCATCTTGGGCCTCATTGAAGAGAGTGGAAAGTTGCTCAGTCTCCATTCCTTCCAGCCACTTTTTCCTCGTCACTGTCCTTTCCCCCTCCTTGTCCTTAACACATCTGTGCAGATCAGAGCTGGAACCACCAGCAAGCTCCAAGAGCTATTAGAGTGGTAGAGAGCATTCCTATTCATTGTTTTTCATCTCCTTCAACTGCCAGTGACACGTGGTGTGATGTTCCCTAGAGGTCACCTCGGCAGGTGGCAGTGGGGCCCTCCCAGTGTCGGGCTCCTGGGCCGTTCTCTATAGAGAACCCTTGTTGGGCTGTTGCTGGTCTCTCGCGAGCACCACCTTTGAAATGCTCCAAAGGCTCGATCCTGGTTGAGGACCGTTTGCACTGCTGCTAATGATTCTTGTAAGCACTCGGTGCACTTGGGGGTGGGGGGAGATACGGAAAATCTCATTCTGGGGTGTTGCGTTCATGGTTCCTTCAGATATGTGCTACCATCCCCTCTGGGGGTCATAGGATGAGGTCAGGCTGTCACACACCATAATATACCACGAGCTGGATTGCCACTGTTAGCAAAGCCCCTTCTCTGCCCATGGTTCGGGCAGCACCACAGTGTGTGGAGGCCTGGCTGATCCCAGAAACTAACGTCAGTCCAAACCTTCCTCGTCAAACCGTCATCAGCCAGGAGAGTCACCATGGCTTGGGGGGGCCGTGAGGAACGATCAGCGCTTCTGATCTTCTAAGGTCTGTGATCTCCTTCCCCGGCAACATTTAGAGAGATGTAGTTTGGCAGGAACATGGAGGCATTTCAACCTGCGGGACACAGATGAACACCACCACCCCCCGCCCACCCCTGACCACCGCCAAGCTGGCACCTCAGGACGGGGCTTCTTTCCTCTTGGCTCTGTCACACGCTTCCTCGGGGACCTGCTCATGCACAGCCCCAGAGTAAACATTGGCTCCACCGTGTCTGTTTCTCGGCGTTTGCAGTGCGGTGTGGTGCGTCCTGCCGGTAGCGAGTCCGGGCGGGACCCGGCTTTGATCAGGTGAAGTCACAAGGGAAAAGTCTTCACAGAGTGGACCTGCCAGGGACCTGCAGACATGTTTTTGCCCCTCAAACCCCTGCTTGGGGAGTGCGGGGGACCGGCAGTTGCGGGGCCCAGGTGCGCTCAGGAGCTCCTCGGAGACTGTCTCTTTCTCTTGTTCCTTCGGGTGTTTGAAGCCTGTTGCCTACTGCTTTCCCCTTTTCTTCTCCCTTTTCAAAATTCTCCATTTTTTCACTTAGAAAAAAATTATTTATACGATTGAGATCCACTAATTAAAGCCATTTTCTGGTATTTGGTTACTGGAGCGTTTGATGTCTCTCTGACAAGACCATGAAATGCACGGAGTGTCCACAGGGACAGAATTTGCTGAACACGGCTCTTTGTAAATGAGGGGACACAGTGTCGCAGCAGCTCATGAATATGGAACGCCCATGATGCCACCTCAGTGGACTTGGGAACACAGATGAATCCTGTCATGTGCTAAATGAGACCAATTTCTTTCACTTAACTTCATCTTCAATCAGACCTTCTTCCATTTGCCTGTTTAAAATTCCCCATACGTGATGCAGAAGGTAACAGCATTCAGTAAAACAAAGTTTTGCAGCTGCCGAGAAAAATCATAATGATCTCTGGTTTAAAGTTGCCATCTCCCAAAAACGTGGACATTGTTTTGCTTTCGAGCTCTGTGGAGGTCTTTTGACTTTGGGCACAGAATTAGGGGTTGTGTGGACCACTCTTATTGGGGTATCCTTAAGCAGTATGTCCAGATTCCTTTCATGTGGATTGGTTATTGAACTTGGCTATGGCTCCCCGCCCCAAGTGCACCGAGTGCTTACAAGAGGGTGGATGTGGGCCGTTAAGAGCCCATGGATGCTCTGCAGTGGGAAAGGGCACTGTGTGGGAAAGCAGCTCTGGGAAGAGAGTGCATGTATCCAAGCAGGGCCTTGCCATGGGGAGCTCAGTTAGTGGATGAAGTGAGAAGGACGGATGTCATCAGAGGCATCCGGACGAACCTGCCAACTGCTTGTATCATTTACTAAGGTGTCTAGGTGAGAAAGTGCTAGAGTATAGAAGAGACTTTCTGTAGCTCTCCAGAAACCCCTGTGGATACAACCAGGAAATCCCATTCAGAAATCCCCAACCAAGAAAATCAGCAAAGAGTAGAACCTCAAGGGACACAGAGAGGCAAGGCTCCCTGTGGGACCCAGGGTCCAGATTAGGGGGCCTCCTTTGTTCTCTCCTTCCTGCAGAACTTAGATTTATGCTCCAGGTAAAGAGCTTGAGTCATGCTCAGGGTGTATTCTGCATGCTGAGTCCGGTCTTAAACAATCACTTTCTTGGGGCGCCTGGGTGGCTCAGTCGTTAAGCGTCTGCCTTCGGCTCAGGTCATGATCCCCGGGTCCTGGGATCGAGCCCCACATCGGGCTCTCTGCTCAGCGGGAAGCCTGCTTCTCCCTCTCCCAGTCCCCCTGCTTGTGTTCCCTCTCGCTGTCTCTCTGTCAAATAAATAAATAAAATATTAAAAAAAAAAAAACCAATCACTTTCTCTTCCAGTTGTACCAAAATAGGCCAACAACATCTGGGTTTGAACTCGGGCTATCTCAAAATGGAAACGCAGAGATCTGGAGCCTGCTTTATTGGAAGAGGCAGGCTGGCTTCTTACTCTCAGGCCACAGGGGCTGAAGAGGAGCCCTCTGGGACTTTACTGGGTAGTTAGCTATTTAGTGTGCGTGTATGATGATATTATCCATAACGAATGTATTTCAGGGCAAATGGCAGCTTCTCACATCTTTGAAACCAGTTGTAATCAATCCTGCTGGTGTTCCCACATGTTTCTATTATTTATATAATCACCCCTCATTCTGTGGTTTCATCTGGTAGTTGGTTTGTTGGGCAGATCTGTTGGCAGACTAGCGTTCTGGTACATAATGAGTTTCCCACTTGGCAATCTCTCTCTTTGAAGTAAGTTCTTACTATTGTTGTGTATTAACAGACCTTTACTAGGGGCTTCCGGAAAGTGGAGTGATTTGGGGGGCACTCCAGAAATCCCAAGAAGAAAGAAACACGGGGAGGTTGGTGAAGAACATTGTGACCCAGCCTCAGGATGGAAGCCCAGTGGTCCATACGGACCAAATCTGAATGACTCCTGCCCTGTAACTTTGTGCCCACTCATCCATTGTTTCTCGTGTATGTCCAGGCCCCTCTCAGCTAGGCCTTGCAGCTGTCAAGTGAGGCAAAACCTTTGCTCTGATGTTATCAAATCCAGGAAGTATCCAAGAATTGTGCTTGATTGTTTATAAAATGAATCCTACTCAGGCAGCTTTAGGGTTTGGTAGTACTTAGACCATAACTGGAACCATAACTGGCTCTTCCCTGCGTGCAATTTTCACATTTGAGGGGAATCTGTCGTTCAGTGCTGTTCAGTTGTCCTTTGGTTTGCCGGTCCTTGGGAATGCAGTGACTAGGCTGTGCTCTTCGCCCTCAGCTAGTTTACCATCTAGGGGGCAGATGTAGGGCAAATTTCACTTACTCGACCCACTACAAGATGGTGAGGTCAACGCAGTAGCCCTAAATAAAGTATAACAGAAAGCCAAAGTAGAAAGCTCTGATTTCTACCTGTTGGATTCCGAGGTGATTCACAAAGGAAGGGAGGTACATTTTCCTGATTCTGCTTTTATTATTACTATTTCTTTATGTATAGTCCCTCCCTTTGCAACGTTGCCATGCTTTATCAATGTTGGTTTTCCCTGGATGTGCCCCAGAAGGGGTCTTGTGTAGAGCAGGCACCCAACCCATGTTTCCTGGCTGGTTGATGCAGGACCTTCCTCACCTGCCCCCAGGCGCCCTCTCTCCTGCCTCACCCCATGCCACTCTTCCCTGGGCCCGGGTGCCGACCCTACTGGCCTTCCTCCGGTTTCTTCAGTTTTGTGAGTTACTTCTCGCAAGTGGAGTGATATGGGGGAGGGGGGCACTCCAGAAATCAAAGGCCATCCCTGCCTGATTTAATCCTGTCTATCCTTCGGCTTTGAGTTGCATTGTCCCTAATTCAGTGACCTTTCCCAACTCCCCACCGCACCTTCCAAAGTTCTAAATGAGGTCTTCTCTGAACCGGATTAAGTGCATTATGGGGCACCCGTTCAATAGGATACTAGATGGTCGTTTAAAAGAATAAGATCTATCAGTATATTGATAAGGAAAGAGGGGGCAAGTTGCAGAAGAGTACATGTATAAAGTGATCCCATTTGTAGATACCCTCTAAAGGACATAAGTGCTGCAGTATGCATGCATTCTTTTCAGTGAATATATACAAGAAATTGTTAATAGCACCTCTAGGGAGACAGACTGGGGCTCATAGAAGAAGAGGAAATTTTTCACTTTAAGCTTTTCTGTAGCATTTGAATTACGACCACACATGATATTTTACCTTTAAAAATATGAGATGGTTAGTTGTTTCAGCCCTCTTGTTTTCCAGTGCTCCGTGAAGACAAGGAATGTGTTTTCTTTTCTCTTGTTCCTGGCACCCTGGACATTGCACCTTCAGGTAGCAGACGCTCCATCAGCACTCCTTGAATGAATGGATGGGTGAATGAACGAAGAAGCAAGCAAATGCAGTTTCCCCACCGTGTGGCTAACCGGGTGACACACAGGGCCGACACGCAGGTTGAGCCAGCAGGAGAGATGGCTAACAGAAGAGGCAGGGAGCAAGCACAAAGAGCAAAGAAAACCTGTGGAGTTGAAGGGGTCCGAGCTGGGAAAGAGAGAAGCATATGATGGCGAGCTGTGGGGGGAGGGGCGGGGGGCTGAGTGAGGAGGCGCTGCCTGCCTACAGAGCAGAGGTGGAGGAGGAGGGCACCACTCCTGTGGCACTGGAGGCATCAGAACCCTCCTGCCTTGCTCCCCTTTCCTGAGACCATTCAATGTGCTCAGTCACCTCCAGGGGCCAGTTTGGTAAGACAGGTGCGGCGGGGATGAGGCCCCAGGGCTCCAGCGCTGGTGCACTCTTTCCTTCTGTTCCATGTGGCCTTGCTGTAGTGAAGTAGTGAGTGGGGGTGTAGGCTGAGGGAGAGACTTAGCTTATTTGTGGTGATTGGAATCAAGAGAAGTAGCCAGAACCAAGGACGATGAGTCTCATGCAGAGTAACAGCTGTCCAGGCTCATCCCTCTGCAAAGAAAGCACAAGTGGATGAGGATGAGCTCACGGGTTATGGTCGGACAGAGCTGGAAGCCTGGTACTGTCCGTTATTGATGATCTCAGCTCATGAAGCTGCTGCTTCTTGCTGAGCCTCACTGTTCTTGCCTGCAAAATGGGCGAGAGTAAATGAGAAAATGGAGGTAGCGCCATTTGGTTTCTCTCCAGGCTCAACACTCTATCCGCTAATTATGTACTGAGCACAGTGATGAGTATTTTATAAAGATGATTGCACTTAATACTTATAATGACCATATGAGGTGGGTGTAATTATGATCCCCATTTTACAGATGAAGCAGCTGAGGCACAGAGAGGCTAAAGTCACACAGCTGGTACATGGGGAAGCCGGGGTTGAAAGCCAGCCACCCTGCCTCCCGAGCCTGTGCCCTTAACCATGGCATGGGCATCCTACCCATTTAATTAACCCGCTCACTGTTTCTGTTCCTGTTCTTCTTCCTCTTGGTAGCACGGAACAAAATGAGAGTAAAGTTCATGGAACTATTAAATTTTTTAAAATAGCGGTAGCTTTTCAGCAGCGCTAGAGCAAACCTCTGTATTCTTCTCATTTTTTTTTTTAAGATTTTATTTATTTATTTGAGAAAGAGAGAATGAGAGACAGATAGCAAGAGAGGGAAGAGGGTCAGAGGGAGAAGCAGACTCCCCGCTGAGCAGGGAGCCCGACGCGGGACTCGATCCCGGGACTCCAGGATCGTGACCTGAGCCGAAGGCAGTCGCTTAACCAACTGAGCCACCCAGGCGCCCAAACCTCTGTATTCTTCTTACTGTCCGTTAAAATCACGTGCTTTCTATTTAATTTAATTTAATTTTTTTTTTTTTACGGGAGCATAGTTGACAAACAGCGTTGCATTCGTAACATTCTGAGAGTTCAGTTTGACATCCTGAATCAGACTGGGTCCCCGGTCCAGACTTGCAGGCCAAGGAGCCGTAACTGAGAAGTCCATGTAGGCAGTCTTGTGAAGAAGGAGATTTCTCAGGTCTGTTTTCTTTTTCTAGGTTTGTTCATGATGTGTGTGTGTGTGTGTGTGTGTGTGTATGTATGTGGCAGGGGGAAGGTGGGAAGGAGAGAGAGGCAGGACAGAAATTTCCAAGAACAGATTACGTATACATAAGCCCTTGTCTGTGGTAGGAAATCAGGAACTGTAAAATTGTGAACTTCTTTGAAGTTTACCCAAAACCTGCTCCTCGGCCACCTGTTCCACAGGGGCTGGGAGTTGGATGGCCCCACTCTGCTGCGATGGCGCAAGCTGTCACTGCACCGGAATGTTCCAGCTCGCCTTGGCCTGGCTGTCATCGCTGGCTCTGTCCCACTCAGGCGGTTCACCGGGTTCCGTTAGGCACCAGGCTTCCAATTAGAGAGAAATCCCACTGTGTGGCCAGCCTCACCAGTGCCACTCTGAGAGGCCCCTTTGCCAAGGCCCGGGCTGACCTCTGATCTGTCACAGATGGGCCAGCCCCACACTCCTTTGTGCGCATTTGGAGGAGGGGGGTGGGGCTGAAGAGCGAAGCCTGCGGGGAGTCCGAGTGGACATTGGGCAGAAGTGCAGTTCCTCAGAACTGGGGGAAGCTGGGCAGAGTTGACAGGACCCAAATGCTAGCGCTGTGGAGGGAAAGGGGACTTTGGGAAGACCCCGTCCTGAGCCCTAAACCCAGCATGGGGCCTCCTCTTACCACCTTCTGAATATTCATCTCAGGCTGGACTCCACACCCGAGGAGAGCGGGGAGCCGATAACTGGCCCCCTCCAAAACTGTCACAGTGCTGATAACTGGCCCCCTCCAAAACTGTCACAGTGCTGATGGCGCATGGCACAGCCAGCTTCCTCCCTGCCCGGCCGCAGGCTCGGCACTGTCTCTGCAGCCTGGGAGCCCCGCTTGGCCTGGGCTCAGGGACAGTACTGTCAGCAGCTCTCACCATGGATGGTATTAATCACGCAGAGCCGGAGTGAACAAGAAAGCTAAATTCCTATTAGCATAAGAGATAGAATCTCAGAGAACTCCATCTCTAATTCCCCGGTAGGACGGAGAGAGAGACTCTGAGCTCTGCACAGCTGCTGTCTGGACAGAGGACTGGCTGAATGTGGTTCATTATTTTGGGGGTGGCATGCGAGTGTTCTTTATTTCCCCTACAGCCATTTCTTTTCTAAACCCCTTTTTATCCTTTTAATCACCCTCTTTCTCTCTCAGTCTTATTTTCTGTGTCTCTGTCTCTCCCTCGCACACTTCCTCTCTTTCCAGGTTCAGCATCTGTAACTCCGTAGTCAAAAGCAGTGATAAAGGCACCAGGCCTGGCGTTGACATTTCTATGCTGGGGCTCAGGTGGACTAGAGTCATGGCAAACCCTAAAGAATGAATAGCCTGAAAGAGGCAAGGGTCTTCCCAGCTGTTCTTGGAACGATGCTGCATCTCTTTTAAAAAATAAAATTGAATTCAATCCATGGAAGCAAAAATGAAGGGTTTCTTCACTATTCTGTCCTCTCTGGGATGTTTCCCCCCTTTACTGTTTGCAGTTGGATTGGGAATTCTAGGATTGCATCTCTCCACTTGGCCTTTTTTCTGGCTCCGACTGGTTAAAACAAACAAAACCCCTCCTCTGGCCAGTGATGCTCATTTGGAAAAGGAAATGCTTCTTTAGGGTGTTGAGTTGTCCCCATGACAAGATGGGCTCTTCCCAGCAAGTCACCACTGTTACGTTGCTCTCTCTCGGCATGACTTCGTTCAACTGATGAGAGAAGTGGCCTCATGTGTCCTCCTGTGTCTGGATGTCTGTCTCATATGGAGGGTTTGGAGAAGGGAAATCTCTGTGACACCAGAAGAGAGACTGTCATCTTTAGAATCGGCATGGTTTAGTATACCAGACCTGGCAAGTGGAGACAGCCCAGGGACACCGCTGGGGAGCCCGGTCATATCAGCAGGTGTCAAGTGTCCCTCAGAGTCAGGCTCAGGGCCATGACGGCTGTGACACTTGCGGGGGTTCCGATGAGCTAATGCACGTGTGGACCTTGGTCGTGAGGCAGTCGCCCATCGTGACGCCGAGCCACGACGCTGTGCTGTCCATTCCTCTGTCTCTGGCCGGGCCAGTCTCATTCACCCGCTCCTCCAACACAAAGTTGCCCCAGCCCAGTCTGGGACTCTCTCCTCGTTTCTTTACATTTCTCCTGGGGAGAGCCACTCCCAAGGGCTCCTGACCTGGAGCGTGCATCAGGATCACCAAAGAAATCTTAGGAAAAAATACAGAATCCTGAGCCCCACCCAGGAGGTTCTCATCCAGCAGGTGCTGGGGCAGGGCCTGGGATTCAGAAATTTTGAAGTCTGCCTTTGACTTCGTGCCTCAGCACCACACAGCCCGAGACCGGGAACCCCTGGAGGCCAGGGACCGTGTCCGAGTGCGCATTGTCCCCCCGGCCCGCATACCCACAGCAGGCTCATTGCAGGCGACAAGTAATACACGGAGAAGTGGGCAAGATCCCTCCCTGTGTGTGCTGCTCACTGTTTTGCCTCCTCCTCTCCTTGCAGACATTCCTGTTATTCCGGATCTGGAAGAAGTACAGGAAGAAGACTTTGCTTTGCAGGTGGCCGCCCCTCCCAGGTACATTAAGTATGGAGTTAGTGGGAGGCAGAGAACATGGGAATTAATACATTCCAAATCCCATGTACAGTGGTGCTGCCCCCTGAGTGGAGAGCAGGTATTTCTGGTGATGGGTTCCGTGCCAGGGTTCCCGTGTTACTAGGCATGTTCTTCCCATTTTGGTCCTTCCCAGCTACCTAGGAGGCTCTGAGGATGGTGGCCCCGCGGCTCTCCTGGAACTGGTCCTGCCTGGGGTTCCCCCTCACCCCCTCTCTTTCCTACAGCATCCAGGTAAACCGGGTGATGACCTTCCGTGACCTGGACAATGACCTCATGAAGTACGCAGCCTTCCAGACCTTGGTGAGTAGAACAGCTTCTGCCCAGAGAGGGCAGGCTCTGGGCAGCCTCTCTTCCACGGGTCTCTGAGGCCACCTGGCAACAGTCCCTTTGCCGGAGCCATCATTCTCGGGTATTCCGTTGTCCCTAGACCTAGCCTACCCCAGTGTCTCCGGGGGCCAGGCTCCCACATGCGTCCATGGCTGCCTGCTGGCATGGGTAGACACTGTGGTCCTATAGCTCTGTCGCTGTCACGCCCTGCCCTCTTGGTGATGACCTCCCTGCAAAGAATGTCCAACCTGTCAGATGTTGTGGTGTTCCCTCCTCTCTCAATGGCTGTGAGGTCCACTCACATTTTCACTCTTTTTAAGGCATTTCTGCAGGTCTGGGTTGGGAAGTCCCACCACACCCACCCTGACCCAGTTTGCAAGAGATCATTGTCCGGAGGACCCCCCCGGGGTGCACAAGCTGGTGGGTTGATTGGTTGGTTGGTTGGTTTGCATTCACAGGATGGAGAGATCGACCTGAAGCTACTCACCAAAGTCCTTGCACCAGAGCATGAGGTCCGAGAGGTAAGTAGCCACAGGAGCTCCTCCTCCGGGCTGCGTCGTTCCTGTGGCCAGCTGGCTCCCCAGCATGAGCTCTGCCTTCCTAGGGCCGGTGGGGCAGTGGGGGGCCAGGTGCGGGGGAGGTTGGCTGTGAGGGAGGGAAAAGGCCTTCCTTCCTCTGACCCAATGATACCTCTCCTGGCAGGATGACATCAGCTGGGACTGGGACCATCTGTACACTGAGGTGTCCTCCGAGCTACTCACCGAGTGGGACCTGCTGCGGGAGGAGCCTGTGGGACAACCCGTGCATCCCTGAGCCCTGGGGGGTCAACAGCCTGCTCTCCCCGCACAGAGTAATTTCTGCTTTGGACTTGAAAAAAATGCCATAAGCCTAAACCTAAAGAAGATTGCAAGCAGCTTAGAATTTTTTAATGGAATATTTTGTAATAAAAATACTGTTTTCAGTAGACCACATTGGAGCATTCGTTGTAATAAATTACTTTATTCTGTGGCCATCTCTTCCATTTCTTTCCAGCAGCCTCTTGGAAAGATTCATCAAGAGTGAAGGAGGGCGGCTTTTAAACAGTCTGGCAGGGACGCTCCCCGCTGTTGAAGAGCGTGAGGGAGAGCTAGACTCAGGGGGAGAGGAACGGCGCTCCTCCTGGACGTTGTTCGGTTCACAGAGGCCACGGCGTTTCCCTGGAGCATCCGTCTACTTGTAAGCACCTGGAGGCAGGGGTCCGGGAGGTTGTAAGCTGCTACCTGCTGGGGCCCGGGGAGGGCCTGGCACCTGCTCTCGCTCCGCACGTCCGGTTACGTCAGCCAAGTTGCACTGTCTCCTTCATGCTGCCAGGCAGCTTAGCTGAGGAGACAGCAAGAGGTGGGTGTGATAAGGTGACCCGTTCCTCACAGCGGGGTTTGGGGGCTTTTCTGACAGCACCCCCTCTCTCCTTTGTTCTCACAGCCCATGCCTGGGGCTCCCAAGACGTGCCCTTCCCTTCCGCCCCGGGTTTCCAAAGCCTCGCTGCTGGTTCTCATTAGCAGGGGCCAGCTTGGCAGCCCCGAGCATTCCACAGAAGCACTCTCTCAGGGAGCCTGGGACTCCCTCTGACCTTTCAGAGACATAGCTGCTTGTCTCCATTGCTCCCCCAAGCATCATGGCTGCCTGTTTCCAAACTGTGCCATTATCTGGAGCAGAGCCCAACCTTCTTTCTAAACAGAGACATCTTTTGTTTTTGTTTTTCTCGCTTTCTCCCCCAAGACCTCTCATCTGAGGACAGGGACGTCTCCCTGCCCTCCTCTCCTAGATGCCACTTTGGATCCGGCCCATGCAGGCTAGCAGCCGCTGACTAAGCCCCACTCCGTGGCCATGGGGAGAGCTGAGTGCTGTTCTTATCCTGCCTGGAAAGCCCTTCATTAAAATTCAGAAAACCAAGAGGCTCAACACTTCAAAAACCCACTGGGGGGTTATTTTTGTATGACTACTAGTGCCCTTCCCCAGTGAGCCAGGAGGGCTCCAGAGCCGGCAAAGAGACTGCACGGCTATTAATTATTAACTCAGGGATTTGGTGGCTCTGGAGCCCCTCTTCCTTCCTTTCTAGAGTCACACTCTTAGCCCTGACAGCCCCCCTTTGGAATAATTCCCGTGGTCACTGAGAAGTTTCTGCCCACTCTGGTTTTTCTTGAGCACCATTCTGAAACCCAAAGGAGAAAGGTATTTCTAGTACCTTAAACTACCAGTCAGTTCAGCTGCCTCAGGACTCTGATACACTTGGGAGGTCTGCGGCCAGCCTGAGCAGGTGGCTAGGGGTTGACTTCCTTCCTCCCTTTATTTTATGATAGCGACAGCAACAAGGTCTCCCATGTACTGAGCCCTCACCACATGCCAGGCACTGGGCTCAGCACATAAGCATGATCCTCACAACCACCCAGCGAAACACAGATGTTATCCCATTTTATAGATAAGGAAACTGAGGCTCCGAGATGTAAAGAGACTGCCCAAGATTATCCAGCTACTTAGTGGCAGGGCTGGAACTCAAAACCAAGGTATCTGACGCCACCGTACTTTTAACATTTGTGTTAAAAGAAATCTGCTGCTGCCTCCAGCTGGGGCAGGTAGTCTAGCGTATAGGCAGAATTAGCAGCGTGCTGGGAGAAGCTGCCTGCCGCTGCCCTCCTCCTCCTAGACCAGGCATCCCTTCTTTGCATGGAGTGACCACAGAGCAGAGGGTGTGAAGCCTCTCAATGTGGCTGAGCTCCAAAGTCCTGGCCCCAGGGAGGTAAGGATAAAGCCCACAGACCTAGGTGAGGAGCAGCTCGAGGTCCTATGAGCTAAGCCTGGCCAAGAGTCAGGTTCAGGCCGTGGATGGCCAAGTGTCCTCTCACCTGTCTGGGCTTCATCCTTTCCATAGCCTTCCAGTGCCACATCTCGAGAGCTCCTGGGCATTGACGGGGTGTCCCAGGACCTATGTCCACCTAGTTCTTCCCTGGCCCCTGAGCTACCTTCCTTATGTTCCATCCAGCGGTGTCACCCAACCCCGACTTCAGAGGGCCGCCCCAGAAGAGGGCTCAGGAAGCATGACAGAACGGACAAGCAGCTACAGGTACCCACGCTGTGGCTTTCGGCAGGCATGTCGGGGAGGCACGGGACGGGTCTCAGCGCTGCCGCCTCCTTCGTGTGTCGTGTTGACCGGCTCCTCATCCGTTTCTCCTAGGCTGACTCATGTCACCTCTGAGCGGGCTTGAGACGTCCCAGCTGGTCTCTGACATAATCTGGCATTGGGCAGTAGCTGTAGAGATGCCGTTCAGAGGCTGGGCCGTGGTGGGGAAGCGCGCTCCTTCGTGAGATGCGGATTACTGCTCAGTACGAGCCAGGCTCTGTTCTAGGCACTGCAGAGAGAGCTCTAGACAAGCCGAACTCCCTTCCCTTGTAGCACTTACATCGGGCAGGGTTGGGGGGGAGGGGAGACAGACAAAGAAGTCAAACACATAGTGTGTTAGATGGTAATGGGTGCCCTGGAGAGAAACGGAGCTGGACCAGGGAAGGGCGTGCTGGGGTCAGGGGTTGCAATTTGTAAACGGGGTAGTTAGGGGAGGCCTCACTGAGAAGGTGACATTTGAGCAAAGACTTAGAGAAGGTGGGGAGGGGAGGGGGCAAGACTGGTAACTAGGGAACAGTGTTCCAGGGAGAGAGGACAGTACTTGCAAAGCCAGGAGGACAGGCACCTGGCTTGTCTGAGGAGATCAGCGTGCCTGGGGTGGAAGGGGCATGGGGAGAGGAGATGCTCTGTCTTGCTGCACCCACGTGGGGCCCACGTCCTCCAGTGACAGGAGCACTCCAGGCCTCCTCAGCCTTGCCGGACAGGCTTTGGAAAACTCAAACTGCTGCCCAGCCTCTTCCGGCCTCGGCCTGGAAGAAGCAGAACAGCAGATGGTGCACAGAGGGAGAGGAGAACAATGAGCTCTGTCTGCCACAAACTGGAGGTCAGGAGGCTGCTGCCAGCTCCCTGCCAGGCCGGGGTGTGCCACTGCGTCAGGCAGACGGGGCGGCATTGTCGGGCCCCTGTGTGGAACGCTCCCTGGAATCTCGTAGCTCTGATGGAAAGCTCAAGCAAGAAATTCATCTGGGCAGGCCTTGTAGCTGAACGTGAGGTCATCTCTATCCCTGGTTGTTGGCTCATCTTTGCTGAACCCCAGGACACCCCAGACAGGCTTCAGGAACTATGTGCTCCAGACGGAAACTGATGTTAGCACCTGCTCAGTGTTGCTTGACCAAAATATGCGGCTTACGTAAATCAGGGCCTTTCTTCCTTAGTGGGCCTGGGCCGGGCGGAGGGGGTTGCGCTCCTGGGAGCCCTGGTGCTGGAGACCTGAGTGAAAGGTAGTATTTGCTATAGTGAGATGAGGAAGCTTAGCATCCTTGCTCAGCTTTGCCCAAGCAGTGCTATGCTTTTGTCCCAGGGGCCAAAGAGGCACTGGGGAATGGATAGCTGGGTGGGAGGGGGGTGGCACGGGGGATGGGGATAGGGTGCAAGGGGCAAAGAACACAGCTTCCAGAATCAGGCAGGCCTGGGTTCCAGTCCCAGCTCTCCCACTTGGTAGCTGTGGGTCTTGAGTGAGCTGCTTTCCCTTTCTGATCCTTTTTCTCATCTGTAAAACGGGGATGGTATTAGTATTGTCCTCTTAGAATAGTGATGCCCAGAAAAAGCCAACTACTGCTAGATTTTAGAACTGGATGGGCTCCAAAAGTGAACACAGGGAAGTCCCACCAGATATGTTACTGCAACAACACCTGCACTCTGCGAGGGGCTATCACCCTCATTTCCTCTCATGCGTTATTTCTTAGCTATGGATAGAAGAATGGATTGGCACCAGGGTTTTTTGTTTTTATAGCAACTTTATTAAGGTACAATATGCGTGCCTTAGTAAATTTACCAAGTTGTACAACCGTCACCATAATCCTGTTTCAGAACATCGTCATCACCTGACAACGTTCCCTTGTGTCTGTTTATAGTTAATCTCTGCTCCCACTCCCAGCCCTCCGCAATCACTGATCCATCTCCTGACCCTATAAATTTGTTGTTTCTGGAAACTGCATAGAAATGGACTCATATAATATGTGGTCTTTTGAGTATGGCTGCTTTCACTTGCCATGTTTTCACAGTCCATCCATGCCATAGCATGGGTCAGTACTTTGTTCTTTTGATTGTTGATCGGTACCTCACTGGACGGACCCACACCACTCTTTGACCATGCATCCGTTGATGGACACTTGAGTTGTCTCCAGTGTGGGGCTCTTATGAATAACACCTCTGTGGACAGTCCTGTACATGTGTTTGTGTGGACATACGTTTTTGTTTCTCTTGGGTAGATTCCTAGGAGTGAAATCATGGGGTCATACGGTGTGTTTACATTTAACTTTTTTTTTTTTTTTCAGTTTCTTTAAAGAAAAACACTTTATGTAAAACTTCAAAAAAGGTTAAAGGGCCGACAGAATAGTTGGGAGAATTATTTTTCTTTACCTTTGAAGAAACTGCCAAACTTTTTCAGGGCATCGGTTTTGTTTGTCAGTGCTTTAGGGTATCAGGATTAATTAAGTAGTTGAATTTTTTTTTTTTTTTGGCTTCCTTTCCTTAAGTTTTTCAAAGGTGGCAGTAAAGTTTATAGTTGGCCCAATCTCCTGATTCCTCCCTCCCTTCCTCCTTCCTGTCATTGAGCTTACCTCTGTTTTGAGAATGCAAAGCTCTTCTGTCTGTCCCCCCTCCTCCGCCCCAGCCTGGAAGCTTCTTCAGGGTAAGAAGGGGTGTT
Organism: Leptonychotes weddellii; assembly: GCF_054177405.1. Classification (NCBI taxonomy): domain Eukaryota; kingdom Metazoa; phylum Chordata; class Mammalia; order Carnivora; family Phocidae; genus Leptonychotes; species Leptonychotes weddellii. The sequence continues at coordinate 23,066,268 of NC_138377.1, read as the reverse complement.
GTTTGAGTTTCTGTAAAGCCCTGCCAGGAATTCAACATCAAATAAGACATGGTCCTGACCCCAAGGGGCTCACAAACTAGTAGAGAAACAGACAGATCTCATCTCTGTTTTCAAAGCACTGGTTTTGAAAACCACACAGGCTTTCCAGATGGGTAGAAGCATCCCAAACCATCCACTGCGAAGCAGAAATGAAAGTGGGGAGAGAGGGAAGTTGGAATGTCCACCAGGAAGTACACAGGTGGGGTTGGCTTGCTTAGAGCAGGGTCCGCAAATGGCAGCCCACAGGCCAAATCCCGCCCGCCACCCATTCTTACAAAAGTTTTACTGGAACAGAGCTGTGCTCTTTTGTTTACATACTGTCTTTGGCCGCCTTTGTGCTACGATAGCAGAACTTAGTTGTGACAGAGACCATGTGGCCTGCAAAGCCTTACGATCAGGCTCTTTACAGAAAGATTTTGCCAACCTCTCCTTAGAGGAAAGAATGAAGATGACAGATAACACCTACGTGCTCCCAAGTTCAGCTGCGTGGTGCTATCCATAAAGGAACTGCAGTAACAGTGATTTGAGTTAGATGTAAGGAAAGACTGGACAGGTGGCAAGGTTCTGGCTCCTCAGAAAGATGAACTTCCCTTCAGAAAATGGGGGAAAAAAAAAAACCCACTTCTCCGTTCCAGCACGGTTGGGACCTAAGGTATCTGGAGACAAAAAGCTGGGAGGAGTGACTCTGGGCTTCTTCTGGGCCCTTTGATCGTCTTGGAGATGTGGGGAAGGAGGGCGTACTCTACGAGTCAGATACCTTTGGCAGTGGGCTCAGGATAATGAAGAGAAAGCCCGGTAGAGGGGGGGCTAGGAGCAAGGGAGGAAGGAAAAGGCCAATTTTTCTTTTGGCGAGGTAAAATCAGAAAGCGAGGATGGTGGAAGCCGATGGAGGAAGCGGCGGGCCCTCTCGTGGCTGTGCCTGAGCGAATTAATTCCCGGCATATGTTCCCAGCATCTGTCGTGGTGGCCTCGACCGGAGGGGTCAGCAAGAGAGGGGACCCTGCCAGGGCTGAGCATTAGCCCAGAATTCCCAGGCTGCTGGGGCTCTTGGCTCCCACAGAACCAAGGCTGGCCAGCGCGCCGGGGAACATCTGGTGCAGCTGCGGCAGGCCACGCTGCCTGCGGGGGGGGGGCGGGGGGGGGCGCTCCGCGTGCTCGCTGCAAGAAATTTCTACACCTGCCTGAGGGCGTGCTGAGAGAAGACCCCTAAGAGTCCTGCGAAACGTCTCTTCCAGATCCATCCGCCAGCAGCCCGGAGGTGTGACGCAAGCAACTGCGCTGGGGGAGGCAAGAATGCAGAGATCTTGGGATGCCCTCCCGAGTGCCAGTCCCAGAATCCCCCCGGGTGCCGTGTGGGCTGCTTACTGCAAAGTGTCCCTCGGGAGCCCGTGATCCGCCGAGAGGCGGCAAGGCAGGAGGGCGCAGCGCCTAGGAATGCAGACGACGCCACGGTCGCATTTCTGCTCCTCCGCGCTGTTCCTGCACAACTTTGCACGGGGGTCTCTACAGTGGTTTCCTCGTCTACAGCGTGAGGGAGAAAATCAGTACTGTCGCCTAGGCTCTGGGGTGATCAAACTGGCCTGCTACACATCAGGTGTCTGGCACAAAGGAAGCACTCAGTGAGGGCTAGTTCTGATCACACTGCAGGACAGTCAGTGATCACGTGTTGCCGTGCACCGGAAGTTATGGGCTTTAGGCGCGGAGAGGACGTATGTGGGCGTCTACCCCAAGGTCATGAACTGGGGGCCTACAGGCTGACTTTGACCCATACGGTATGTTTGATTGGCCCACACACTTTTTAAAAATTGTTCAGTTGATTATCAGCATTAAAAATGGAAAGGTTTCACATTAAACCCAGATTTCCGGCTTCTCTGAGGAAATTAGGGGATCTGTCCACTCTGGGGTCACGGCTCCTGTGGTGGTGATTGGCTTGAGCAAAGAAGCTTCGGCTCCTTTAAGTAGGGACGGTTCAGGGTGCCCCCCACTCCCTCCCCACTTACGTGTTAGCCGGGCTACTCCAGGCCTTGACTGTGAGACGCCTGCCCAGCCTCCTCCTTGCCGATGAGGATTCTGCTCCCCAAGAGCCCTTGCACAAGGTCATGTTCTGAGGCTGGAACTTGGCGTGTCCTTCGTCAGAAACCAGGACCTTCCAGCCGATGTGCCACCCCAAATCACCCAAGCTCTGGAGAAGATCCAGTTGGCTTGCCATGAGCTTCTCCTCCTCTGATCAGGAAGCCCGACCCTGTGTCCAGCAGGGATCTGACAAGAGTTTGAGCAGAGTCCTGGGAAAGGTCCTGGGCCAGTGACTGGTTAACCATTTGCCCTCTACTGAGCCGGTTGAACTCTGCCCTGCAGCTAGTGGTGTCTGCTCAGGAAGGGCATCCAGCTCAGCAGTCAAGAAGGGTAGAAGGGATTCAAACAGTGGGCCTGGGGCGGTCCACCGGGACGGGGTGGGCCCATTCCTGGGCCGGGCCGAGGAGAGCTATGGCCTCTTCTCCAAACCACGTGCCTCACGAGCCCCAGTGGCTCAGCTGGGGTGTGGGATTCCTGGGGAGGGATAGAAGGAGTTTGGCCAGAGGTAGATTCCTCTGTCACTCATGCCAATTTGGAAACGAATCCAACCAAGTGGGCCTGGCAGGCATTTGGCAAAAAGGAATTTGGTTTCCTTGCAGCAGGGAGAGGGAGACATCTCCCCCAGCCCTTTCTGTTTTGCTGAGGTTGGGCAGGAAGAGCCTCTGTTGGTGGCTTTATGGACAGAGAACAGGGATGTCCTGGCACAGCAGGCCTGCTCAGAGACAAGGATGTGCCCTCCAGAGAACTGCCTGTTGCCCATCAGGACTGGGGGGCATCGCCGTGGAAGGTGGGAAGAGAGATGGAGTTCAGGCAACTGCACCCCAGACCTCGGCAGGGCGGGGCTGGGTACCATACGGCGGTCCTGGTGGCGTGTTCTCTGTGGTGGAGGGGAGTCTGCGGGGGGCTTGTGAAGGGCCAGGTGTTCTTATGGAAGCCCAGTGGACAGTGCTACACTGCCCCTGAGCCCCAGTGACGGCCACAGTGTTGTTGCAGTTTTAAGGACAAAGACAATGAAGCAGCAAAGACCAAATAAGAAAGATGCCTCACAGGGCATAGACGACAGAGATGGTACTTAGTAGGGCAAGCTAAGCAAAGAGAGAGAAAAAAAAAATAGCTCTTTGAATAGAGAACAGAATAAAACAAAACCAAAACCAAAACCTGGGTGGGACAGGCAGGGCGGGTGGGGATGGGTGGCAGAAGGGCAGGAGGGAACTTTCTGGGGTGACGGAAATGTTCCATAGCTTAACTGTGGTGGTGGTGGTTACATGTCTGTTTATATTTGTAAAACTCATCAACTATCCACTTGAAAAGGGGTGATTTTTATTGTATATAAGTTATATCTCAGTAAACATGACTTTTAAAAAGGTTCTCCCCGTCACCACTCACCATCTGAGGTCCACGAGGTGGGGGAGTTTGTGTTTGTCCCACAACGTCCCCTGGGCATGGCGCTCGGCAGCCTGGCTGTCCCCCAGGAGCAGGCTGGGAAGCAGAGAGGCCCTCCAAGGCCACCACAGCCCCGGAGCCCCCCGCCCAGGGGGCTGCTCAGACTCCAGGGCAAGCTTTTGCCTCTTATCTGCAGTTTAATTTTCCATGATTTTCCATGAAAGGAAAAATCCAGTAAATTTGACGATTGGGGACAGCAGATGGTCCAATTTGAAGTCAAACATGGGCATCTGGAAATCATTTTTGACATTCTAATGGAAGCATGGGTCTGCAGAGCCCAGAGTAAGGAAGGACACAGAGAACCCTGAAGACCCAAGACTGTTTGAAGAAGATACGAGCCCAGAGAGAATGGGCTGTGCCAGCTGGGTGTGTTGCAATAATTCTTTTGACCTGGGGCATGAGCAGGGTTATAAAAACTTCCGATGCCGGGCCTTTAAAAAAAAAAAAAAGGCTTTTTTCTTTAAAAGCTTACAAATGCTATTTTAAAATATTATCTTTACTTACACAATGAATATATATTCACTAAATTAAAAATTACATATCTAAATATAGTGACTTTTCCTTTTCACTCTGCCCTGCCCCATCCATCCCGGAGGCCTCCCCAGAGGTGACCATGGTGTTTTTCCAGATGTTTCAGTGCATTTACCTACACAAGGACATACAGATAGAGACCTAGAACTTGGCTTTATTTAGGTAACTGGGACCATTCTGCAAGTAGGGCCTACGTTTTGCTTTGTCCACTTAGGAACACGTCTTGAACTTCCCTCTTTCTTCCTCATTCTTTTTAACGATGGACACAATTCCATGGGTTTGCCGCCATTCCGTCCCCTCACTAGCCCTTCCCCACGGGCGGTCATTCAGACTGAGCCCAGTACTTCCCACCGGGGGCTCCTCTGAGGGACCCTGCTCTACCCTGGCGCTGCCTCACCTCCAAATTCCTTCTGCTGGACCACCATCAAGCCCCTGAAAGGCAGCTCTCCTACCCATCCCAGTGCACCCACTGGATAAGGAATGGCAGAGAGAACACCGGTCCTCTGGGGTAGCTGCTCCAGGGCAGTGGGAGGCTGAGGGGAGTGAGATGGCGAGGTCACAGGGAGGAGACATGGGTGGCCCACGGTGGGACAGAGGAGGCCTGGCTTGAAAAGAGGCCAGTCTCTGTGTGGGAGGCTGGGGGCGGGGTGTCATATTTAGTTTTAGAGGGGAAATCAGAGTTGGAATCCCCTGTGCACCTTTTGTTCATCTGTTTTTAATGCACTGGTGAGTGCTCTGTGGCCAGGCATGGTGTCCGGTGCTTGTCACCGAGACAGTTTTGTACCTGGCTACAACCAAGAGCTAAGTCCCTGCATTGTCCTTGTAGCTTTGTGTCCTTGTTCCTGTCGCTCTGCCTCTAGTAATAATGATATCTAATGTTTGTGAAGCCCTTACCAGATATCAGGCAATGTACAAAATGCTTGCTTTTTTTTTTTTTTTAAGATTTTATTTATTTATTTTAGAGAAAGAGAGTACGAGTGAGTGGGGGAGGAGGGGCGGAGGGAGAGAATCTCAAGCAGACTCTCTGCTGAGCAGGGAGTCCCACACGGGGCTTTATCTCACGACCCTGAGATGACGACCTGAGCCTAAAGCAAGAGTCGGTCACTTAACCGACTGAGCCACCCAAACGCCCCCTATGAAATGCTTTCTGTACATCATCTCCCTCGATCTTCTCAACTCCCAGGAGGTGGGTACTGAGTCATGCCCACTTTAGAGGTAAGAGCAACTGAGACTTAAACCCAGGCCTTTCTCGTTTCATGCTCATGCAACATCCAGTGAGGTGAGTAGTGTCCCTTCCTGTTTTGTGTATCATCAGTATCCCATCTATCAGAGCTTCCTCCTCCTGACTGGGGTCACAGCAAGGTTCTGTCCCCCCAGCTGGGGTCTCCCTCAGGAAGCTCTGATAGATTGCTCTGCCCCTTGAAGCCCTGGCCATTGATTCCGCACGGTGGGAGCGCTGGGTATAGGGCGTTCTGCCTTGGAGACAAGGACATTGCGTTTTCTTCCTGGCCTCCTTTAAGTGGGCCGTTCGAAGTGTTTTCCTGGAGTCTAGAAGCAAAATGAGAGCATCTGCAAGGCAGGGTTTCTCAGAGGTGATCACGGGGCATGGGCCACCTGCATCAGAAGCATCCACAGAGCTTATCAAATACACAGGTTCCTGAGCTCCCAAGCCACTGTATTGGAGTCCAAGCAGAGAAGACCCGAGAATATGCATTTTAAAGCAGCACCTGCCCAAACCCCAACCCTATTCAGGAACCTTGCAAACTGCTGGTGCACAGACTATAGTCTGCACTCACCGTCCTGGCTAAAACACTTCCTTGGCCCTGTTTGTGTAAGTGGTCAATCTTGAGAACTCCAGAGTATCCTAGGAAAACCAAACAGACTTCTGCTTTTTTGGAAAGATCCAGCAGTGCCGAGGGCACTGTCCCTCGAAGCCCTGACTGGAGGAGTGGGGCACGGCTTGGGCCACCCCGTCCGCCCCAGTCCCTGCCTCCCCCCTCTGGCTTCTGCAGACATTTTGGTCGCGAACACCGATCAAAGGAGATGGCAGTGGTTATGTCCGTTGGCACAAGTGCCAGGCGGCCAGGGCACGACAAGCCAGGCTGCTTCTGGTGTGCACCTTTGCATGCAGGCCCGAGGCTTCGTGGCGCGTGTGCCGAAGGCCTCCGTTCACCTCCCCTCCCCCTCTACTCTCCGTCCTTTGGCAGCTGCTGCTAGATGTGTCTTTTTTGGAATGATCCAGAGTGGAACGTGCCCCCTCCTGCAGGTTGGCATAAGATCAGTGTCTCTCAAAGCCTGGTGCACAGACCACCCGCACCAGATCCTCCTAGGGAGGCTTACAAAACACAGATGCCTGCCTTCCACCTGGACCTGGGCAATAGGAATCCCTAGACATGGGGAGTCAGAGTCGCCGGGGTTGGGCCTGGGAATCTGCATTTTAAGCAGGGGGTCTTTTGATGCACTTTAGGGCATTAAGGCCCACACTCACCTGGAGGAGAGAGGGTGAATGTAAGTTTAACTGGGCCTCAGGTCAGATCAGCCTCCTGGGTCTTTGGCCTCCCTGAAAGAAGCGAATCCTTTCCCCAGCCCCGAGCCTCCACAGCAAACTCGGCTCCCGTGGCCTCACCCCACCGCTAGGGCAGCAGGCACCCAGGGCTCAGCCTTCTATCAGATTCAATCTCCTGTCACTTTCAGGACGAGTTCATTATTCCTTTATTATTTCCATTCTCCTGCTTATCGTTATTAATAATCACTCTAGACTGGCCAGGGTGCTGACAGCTCCCCCTTGTCCATTCTTTCTGTCTGTTTTAATCCTGCCTGCTTATCTGGCATTCACCTGATCTTTTCCCCGTTTAATTAAGTAGTGCTGGTCAGCCCACTAGTGCCCACGTGGAGATGGGAATGATCAGGTCTCCTGATAGGCAGAGGAGTGATAGGCTCTGTGGCCAGGACATTCTATCTCCCAGAGGGGCCCAAGGGCAGGGGCATGAGTCCCCGGAAGGGCCACATTGGGTCTGAGGGCTGGGGAGGCAAGGAGGGTTGATGACCAGTACCCACAGAGCAACAATATTTCTCAAACCTTGGTGAGCCTCAGCATCATGGGGAAGGCCTGTTAGAGTATACAGATTACTGGATCCTACCCCAGGGATTCTGATTCAGTAGGTGGCCATGAATCTGAATTCCTAATAAGCTCCAGGCGGTGCTGATGCTGGTGCGGGTGCTCACACTTGAGTAGCCCGGCATTAGCGGGCCAACCTCAGCTTAGTGCTGGATGCTGGCCAGGCCCAGGTGTGCCTTGCCGGGAGTGGGCTGAAGAGGAAGAGACTTGAGCAAGGGGAAATTACTACAGATGTGAGGTGGTGAGGGGCTGAGCCAAGGGGGTGCTTGGACTGCAAGGGGAGGGATGGCTCTGGATTCAGCATCTGGTCTGGAGAGCCAAGGGGCTCTGCATGCTGGTAGAAGCAATGACAGAGAAAAAAAGCAAGGACGCCTGGTTTTGAGCAACTGGCGGTGTGCTTGACAGAAATAAG
>NC_138377.1:23019751-23058552 GCF_054177405.1 Leptonychotes weddellii | reverse complement strand
CGCCTGGGTGGCTCAGTTGGTTAAGCGACTGCCTTCGGCTCAGGTCATGATCCTGGAGTCCCAGGATCGAGTCCCGCATCGGGCTCCCTGCTCAGCAGGGAGTCTGCTTCTCCCTCTGACCCTCCTCCCTCTCATGCTCTCTGTCTCTCATTCTCTCTCTCTCAAATAAATAAATAAAATCTTTAAAAAAAAAAAAAAAAAAAAGAAATAAGTACAGAGTGAACACATAAGGGTAGGGCCGGGATGTGCTGAGGTCAAGACAAGCTACATAACTCTCAGGGGCTAGAGAGAAATGAAAATTCTGAGGCCCTTCTTCAAAAAATTATTAAGAATTTCCATTCTTGCAGGACAAGAGAGCATTAGAGTAAGTGTGGGGCCTTTCTAAAATGCAGGGCTCTGTCCGATGGCACAGCCCTGGCTGAGATTCCACTCAATTCTTCTGCCCCTGAAAGCCAGATGGAACAGGCCATCACCTTGGCAGCCCATCGATTGCTCCGCAGGCCCTTGGGCGATGTCGGCTTCTAGATGCCCCAAGAGACAAAATGGGAAGTCACGGGGCCCAAGATTCGCAATTCAGAGTCTTAGGAGGGCAGAGCCCCAGGTAAGGAAACATGATGGGTAAAATCCTAAAAGAAGTTGCTCGTCAGACAACTCGTAAGTGAAGGGTACCGTGGCCGGGAGAATCCGACATTGTCTGTGGATGGACCTTTTATTGATTTAAGCTACCGTTTATTGTGTGTGTACTCCGTTCCCCACAACGCGCTTTAATATCTTACTGGGCTTCATCCTGGCAACAACCCTATGAAGTGTGTGTTATTGTCCCCCTTTTACAGATGGGGAAGCTGAGGTGGGGAGAGGCACGGGAAGCTGCCTAGTGAGGGAGCCAGCTCACTAGGCCGGCGCATGCGTCTGGGGTGGGAGACGCTCTGTGCAAATGACTGGGGAGTTGGGGGGCTGATGTGGACGGGGGCGCTGGGGGTGTTGCAGGGAGATGCACAGATACCCAAGTGCCAGCCAAAGATGGAAGGATTTAGAGCAATTAAAATGTTTTGCCTGGGAGCTGTTTGGAGCCTTTTTTTTTTTTTTTTTTTTTTTTGAAGTGAGAGTTTCCTGACTTCAAGGTGTTAACCGGCTCTCTAAATGGTTTTGTTTTTTAATTGCAGCAAATGACTGTGGCGCCATTAGATTTTGCCTCTGTGGTTGTTTCTGAGCCCTTCCAGGCCTCCTCCTCCTATTTATTCTGTTTAATTCAGTCAGGTAGCTCCGGGGCAATGGAGATCAATACTTCTCTTTGATAGAAAAGAGTCAGGTTTGAAACCCCGAGATAAAACTGACACATTTTGTATAAATTTAATTAAAAATGCACCTTTAGTGGCTTGTTGCAGGCACAAAGCCGAGTGTCTATCTCTCTATCTCCCTGTCTGTCCCCCTCTCTCTCTCTCTCTCTCTCTCTCTCTTCTCTTGTTCCTAACGGGAGATCTCTACATCTGCTTCGCTATAGTCTTGGTTCATGATTTTGGACTTGAAACTTCCGTGCTGAGGGACGCCGAGAGAAGGGTCTGAAATTCTAAGCAGATGAGCCTGGCCTCCTTTTGTCCAGAACAGGCTAGGGAGAGGGCTTCTCAGGGGAGAGGACTGGGAAGCAGAAGCCCCAGGATGGGTTTGCTTTTTATTTTTCCAATGCTTCATCTTTGGGCCCCACGGCCTGTCTGCTCCGCGGCTCCTCTGGTCGGCCGTTTTTGACCTGCCTGCCCGTGCACCTGCTCACATTTCCCGGGGCCCTGGTGGGGTCCCGACAGAGGTGGGAGTGGGGGCCTGGAGCCCCTCTCTGGTGACCCCAGGGCTGCTGCACACATTCGTCTTGTGTTTTACAGTCCCCCCTTCACCTCCTTCCCCACCGGCTCTCCCCTTCTCACGTGCCTCAATCCCATTTGGCTTTCCTCATTTTTCACTTGAGTGGGTTTCCTATCCCCGACTCTGCTCTGGCCTCACTCTGCTCAACACCAATAAAACACACTCAACACAGGTAGAACAAGGTGCCCGGGCCCAGCGTGACAAATGACTCACCAGCCCTCGCTAAGCGCGGCTGTAAATCGCCCCTCCCGTTGGGAGCCTGGGCCTGTTGGGCGGCCCTTCTGTGGGGACAACGAGGTGGCGGTGGCGGGCCTCACACCCGGAGTCCGGTCAGCCCCCAAGGCCCTTCCCGGGATCCTGGGCGGCCGGGAGACGGCAGGGCGGCAGAGGAGCGCCTCCTGAAATGTTGGCACCTGCAGCTTTGGCTGGCGCAGCTCAGACTTGCGCCAATTTATTGGCCATTAACTCCGGGAGCTGGCATTTACGGCACACTTGCCACGTGCCCGGCACCGTGCTCGGGTCTGCGTTCCATTTTCTTTGACCCTCCCGACAACGCGGCGTGTCGTAGTTACCATGGCTGTCCCTGTTTCACAGATGAAGACCTTGATGGAGGCCTAGCAAGGTCACAGAGCTCGTCCAAGGTCATCTGGCTCATCAGCATCAAGGCGGCATTAGGGCAGACCTCCCAGACGCTAAAATCCGGGCTTTTCATGGCCATGTCCTGTGTGTGTGGCAGCAGGTTGGGCACGCCGCCGGGAAGCAAGGTGTGGTCTCCGTTCTCCAGTGCTTATGATTTCGTGCTGTGGGGGCCAGGGCTTCCTGGAGAAAGGTCATAGACGAGTCTACAACTGATTTCCTTCCCTATTTCGTGAGGCTCCTCCCTCCGGGGCCCCTGCAACCTGTGTACACGGGGCCAGGGAAGGGGGTCGTTGCTCCTTGTCCCCAGGAAGAGTGATCGGAAGCCAGGAAGCCCATGCTCCTGCTCTTGCCCATCCTAGAACAGCAAGGAGAAGCAGAAGGGGGAGCGGTAGCACTGGGAGGGGGAAGAGGGCTTCTCCAGCACATTCTGTTGCCCAGGGAGCCTCCGGGGCTTGGGCATCAGGCATGTAGAACGCAGGGCTTGTGAGTCTATGCTGCCGTCCCGGAGGCTGGCATCTCCTCTTCTGCTCTGGGTGCCTTTAATCGCTGCGCATCAGTGTTCAGACCGGAGAGGCAGAAGTCCCGGGTTTGAGCCACCAGACCTTCCTCTCTCTGCCCACCTCCTCTCGGGCAACTACAAACACCAGCCGCTTTGCGTCTAAAATGGCTGAGATCCTTGAAACGGAATTTGGAATCAGGGCCCTGCAGGCAGCACTTGCTGAAAGAAGAAATAAAGACCGTCTGGGTCACGTCTTTTGTAATTTGCGTTTAATAATCGTACCAGGGGGTGCGCACAAAGGGAGAGGCGGCCTGTGAGCCAGCCCCTAGCCTGCCAGCCACCCTCGTGGGTCTGCTGGGGAGGGCTGGGCAGTGGAGGAAGGGTGCTGGCGGGAGGCTCCTGAGTTGGCACAAGCTTTCTCCGTGGGGCAGTGGCAGGAGACGGGGCGCAGCTTGGGACGGGCCCGAGCCGCTGAGACAGCATGCTGGGGGCCCTCACCTCTGTCCTGGGCACATCCTCCAGGCACCCCGTGCCCCTCGCCCATGCCGGGGTGAGACAGCAGAAGCCCCCAAGACCCATGCAGCGATTTCAGACAGGCTGCAGTGGGACTCTCATCGGGCCTGTGGATTTTTCAAAGGTGTCCTCCAGGAGCCCCGCGACCCGCTATTCCCTAGAATCACAGCTCCTCGCATCTGCGTCCTCAAGGTGTCTGCAGTGTCTACACTGACACGACCCCCTCCCCCACCAGCACCATGCGCGACTCGTACATAGAGTCACCCACTCCCCACAACTTCCAAAAACATTTCCCCCCTTCCCCTGTGATGCTACCCTTTCCTGTCTGCAGGGACCTGTGGGATCCCAAGGGCTCCCCGCCCCCCCCCGTGTCCACCATCTTGGTGGGATGGGGGAGGCTGTGAAGAGCTTAGGCTTCAGGTGGAGAGACAGCGGTATGAGCTGAACTGTGTCCCCCCAAAATTCATAGGTTGGAGTCCTAACCCCCACTATCTCAGAATGAGACTGTATTTGGAGACAGGGCCTTTGAAGAGGTGATTAAAGTAAAATGAGGTGGAATGTGTGGACCCTAATCCAATAGGACTGGGGTCCTTAGAAGAAGAAGAAGGGACATCAGGGATGCTCATCACAGAGGAGAGACCACATGAAGACACACTGAGCGGGTGGCCATCTGCAAGCCAAGGAGAGAGGCCTCAGGAGAAACCAGCCCGGCCGACTCCTTGATCTTGGACTTCCAGCCTCCAGACTGTGTGTCAGAAAGTACTTTCTGCTGTTTAGGCCACGCCATCTGTGGCACTTGGGTCCGGCAGCCCTGGTAAGCTACCACAGATGGTGAGCTGTAGGAGGGCACTTGCTGGGATGCTCCTTGCTCTGCGTCCTCTCTCTCCCTTGCCCGGACATGCATAACGGATGCTCGAAAGTACCAAAGAGAGGAGCTCCAGCTGTTTCCCTTTCCCAGCAGGGCCAGAATCCAGATGACACATAGCTCAAGGAAGGGAATTTGCATGCCGGTCTTTGCCCTTGGTTCTTTCTTGGAGGCTCTGTCCTGCCCACCACCAGGCCCTGGGGTTGGGATGCTCACAGCTCTGTGATGCCCAACTCCAGTGTCTTCCTTCCATTCTTAAGACCCTTCCCCTTTTGCCATTGGTCGTGTTGGTGACACAAGGGGACTCTCAATTCTTGCAGAAGTCAGAGTCCTGGTATATCCTAGAGATCTGTCATCTGGAACCACCCAGTCAATAGCAGCCCCGAACAAATTGCTGTAGAAAAAGAGGGAGGAACGGAGAACTTTTCAAGTTCTAGATGTCTGGTCTGAGCACTGCGAATTTCTCCCCTGCCCAAGAGTCTTGGCACCCCTCTCAGGGCAGGGCCATAGGGTCCCAGGATGGCTGGTGAGGCGCACGCTGATCCTGGGCCCTTCATGGTGCATGACTTGGGCCATCAGAGGAGCAGGCTCTGGGTAACAGAGTTTACCCAGGGCTGGGGGACAGAGGAAGGAGGCAGGAGCAAAGAATGGAAAGGGCCAACAGTGTGTCCTGGACTTTTCAGCTTGGAAGGGCCTTGTGGGGAAGAATCCTGGATCTGCTAACATCCCTAAGGACCACTTCTGCTTTCAGGAGCTGGTTATATGCTCTTGACTCATCTCATCCCTGCATGCTGGCAGTAGATGGTGGCATCTCCATTGTACCAAAGAGGAAATGGGGTTCAGAGAGGTTATGTACTTGCTCGTGATTGCACATCTTAAAAAGGGCAGAGCTATAATTCCATAATTCAAACCCAGGACTTCTGGCCTCCCAATCCAGCCTTTTCCTTACCCAGCAGGGGTCGGCAAACTACAGCCCATAGGCCAAGTCCAGCCCACCACCCATTTTCACTAAGCTGAGAGCTAAGAAAGGTTTTTCTATTAAATGGTTGGGGGAAAAAAGTCAGAAGAAAAATAGTATTTCATGACAAGTGAAAACGATATGAAATTCACATTTCAGTGTCTATAAATATGGTTTCATTGGCACACAGCCACGCCCACCTGTTTATGTCTTGTCCGTGACGGCATGCTACCTGGCAGAGCTGACCAGTCATGAGAGACTGTATGGTCCCCAAAGCCTCAAGTCTTTACTTTCCAGGCCTTTACAGAAAATGTTTGCCCACTTCTGCTTTAGAGCCCTACAAACTTGGGAGATGGAAGAGATATCTTAGGAACCGTCTAGTTCAAAAATCTTGATGTCCTCTTACTCTATCCATCCATTTTCCAAATAACCAGAACAAGGCCCATCGCACGTGAAGAGTACAGTTCAAAGCTGCCCCTGGGTCCCGGTGCCCCAGCTCTCAGGAAGCGGGGCTCACGGCAGCCTACACCGGGGCTTGAAAGCAGGACTCTCGGGTCCCACATTTTCTGCGCCGGAGGTTTTTATGGGGCTCTTTTGGTACCAAGTTAGCCGTGTTTTCAGGCTCCGGAAGCACCGAACCCCAGGGCCCCAGAGGTGACCATCACCTGACCAATAGGGAGGGGCACACGTGATGAGACTTGGGATGCCCAATGGGCACAGCTGTGGTTTGCCCAGGTCCGAGTCCTGGCTCCATAACTGGTGACCTTGGGCGAGTTCCTTCAACCTTCTGTGCCTTAGATCCATCCATTGGAAAGTGGCGGAAGTAATAGCATTTGCCCCATGGGATTGTGTGAGGATTAAATGCGTGGGAAGGGCTTGGAATGGCACCTGGCCCACAGTGTGTATTCTGTGAGTGGTGATGATGATGAGCCCTGGTCTAGCCTGCTCATTATCATAGTCCGACTAGGCAGAAGCAGAGATTTCTACTGCCCGCCCCTGCACCAGGGGCTTCCTTCCCCGGGGCCTTCACAGGACCATCAACTGCAAAGAGACACAGACCTCGGGTCTTAGCTTGAGATTTTCTGCCAGTTTCCCTTGGAGTCTGTGACCGGGCTTAAGGGGACGGTGCGAGTGGAGACCAGAGGATCAAGGCCACAGACAGTGTGCTGTCTGTTAGGGGACCGGGGTGCTATTGAAAAATCTGGCAAGAACGCAGTGAAGGTGAGTGAGTTGACAACATGCTTGAATCCCAGAAATATAACATGGAGCCAAAAGAGCAGTTTGTGAAAAAAGATGAACTATGTGCTGGCCATTTACATAGAAATGTAAAACATACAAAACAGTAGTACCTTTGGTTTAGGGATGATGCGTTCATACACGGTAAACGTCTCAAGGAATTCGCAGGGATGACAAACACTGAATTCAGGGTAGCAGGTCTCTGGAGCAGACAGTAGTGCCCATGGAGAGGGGTGGCCAAGGGCCGTCACTTGAATTTGGAAAAAAATGTGTGATTTCTTAAGCTGAAAGTTTATCCTTGATAACTTTTTGAAGGCCTAAGTATTTTATGATAGATATTTTTTTATTTAGGCAGGGCTAGTTTTGCAAAACCCATTAGAATTGTGAGGCCTCAGATTGTTACCAAGAAGCCCCGTAGGTGGGTTGGTAGGGATGAATGCCTCCCCATGGGCTGTGTGCTCTCGTGGTGTGCAGCCACGCACCCAACACTCTGCTGCCTTCATCCCTGCCCACGGGTCCCCTCGCCTGCCCTCTGTCCACGCCTAGCAGCCCTTCCCCATCTGCTGGCTGTGTCATTCCTTGCCCAGCCATGTGTCCTCTCTAGGCTGTGGAGCGGCAGAGGCTCTGGCCCCCCTCCCCGGTGAGGCAGAGGGGCTTCGGAACATGTGTTTCTGGGAGGCAGACACCAGCTGGTTGGGGAGACATTTGCATATTCAACTGAGCCCCCCAGAGCCAAGCCAGGACTGTGAGGAGAAGGCTGTGGCAGGACAGAGGGAGAGGGAAGGCTCTGGTCAGCTAGGGGTCAGGTGGAACAGATTTCAGACTGCAGAGACAGATGGCTAAAGCAGAGAAAGAGGGAGGGGAGCAAATCCTCACTCCAGCATGAGGGAAGCCATTCAAGAGCTCTGAAATATCTTCTCTCTTCACCGGGCTGTGTGGTTTTCGAAGCACTTTTGTATCTTTCATTGGATACTTCGTTGTAGTCCTGCAAAGTAGGTAATAACATCAACCCCATTTTACAGATGATGAAACTGAGGCTCAGAAAAGTCAGACCTCTTGTCCACAATCACAGGGCTAGTTGCAGGGAGGCAGAGGGGCTTTGGACTCCTAGTCTAGTGCTCATTTCCCTGCTCCTCAGAGCCAACCAGATTTGCTGCCTCCGCTTGCCCATCTGACACCTTTGTCCCATCCCACTCCAGCGGGGTTTCCGAGCCCTCCGTTCCATTGAAACTGCTCCTCTCCAGGCCACCAGTAGCCCCCCCACCCACCCCTGATGCCAAGCCATGATCGCTTCTCTGTGTTCACCGTACTTGGCCTCTCTGCAGCATTCAACACGGGTGACCACTGACCTCTTGCTGCTCCCTCAGACAGCCTCCTCCTGGTTGCCATGACAATGTAAGCTCTGGTTTCCCTCCACCCGCTTGGCTGCACCTGTTCTTCTGCAGGCTCTGCTCCACCTCTAATGTGGGAGTGCTTGGGGCTCAGCGCCCAGCCCTCTTCTCTCTCTTCTCTCTCAGTGAGCCTCCTCGTCCAGCCCTGGCACGTCACATGTCGTCTGTGCTCAATGCCCCAAGTCTGTTTCCACAGCATTGCCCTTTGCACGGCACACACTCTAGAGTCAGACTGGCCAGATCTGGATCTCAGCTTTGCCATTTATTTGTTGGATGATCTCAGGCAAACTTTCTATGTCTCCTTGCCACCTGTAAAGCGGGGATGATGAAGTCCTTACTCCAGAAGGTGGCTGTGAGAAATAAATGAAACATAAAGGGCTTAGAACATTGCCTGGCACATGAGCGCTGAGTAAATGCAAGATAATTGTTGGTAATTGTTCCTTCAACATGTCAAGCATCTTTTCACCCCAGGGCCTTTGCACTAGCCCATCCCTCTATCCAGAATGTTCATCCCTTGATCTTCCTAAGGCTGACTTCTATTTATTTTTTTTTAAGTAGGCTCCATGCCCAGCGTGGGGCTTGAACTCACAACCCTGAAATGAAGAGTCAGATGCTCAACTGACTGAGCCATCCAGGTGCACCAGGGAATCTGGATTTTTGAAAGTCAGCCGTAGAGGGGCGCCTGGGTGGCTCAGTCGCTTAAGTGTCTTACTCTTGATTTCAGCTCATGTCATGATCTCAGGGTTGTGAGATTGAGCCCCATGTCGGGCTCTGCACTGAGCATGGAGTCTGCTTAAGATTCTCTCTCTCCTTCTCCCTCTGCCCCTCTCCCTGTTTGCATTCTTTCTCTTAAAAAAAAAAAATTTAGATTTCCTGACCAGCCAGGCGAGTCCCCTAGTCAGTCACTGCCACTTTACCCTATTTAAATTTCCTGCATAACACCTATTATTATTATTATTATTTTCTTTTTTTTAAAAAGATTTTATTTATTCATTTGACAGAGATAGATACATCGAGAGCGGGAACACAAGCAGGGGGAGTGGGAGAGGGGGAAGCGGGCTTCCCGCTGAGCAGGGAGCCCAGTGTGGGGCTCGATCCCGGGACCCCGGGATCATGATGTGAGCCGAACGCAGCCACTTAACGACTGAGCCACCCAGGCGCCCCTATTATTAGATATTTTCTTATTGATTATTTGTTGTTTGGCTCCCTCCATAGAACACAGCTGTCCTAACAGGGATTTTTGTCTGTTTTGTTCACTGTATCTCCCCAGCTCCTAGGAAGGGCACACCATAGGTGTGCTAGCATAGCCAGCTAGAGACAAATTTATTGCATGCATGAAGTGAGCGGTGGCTTCAGCTCCGGCCTGGGAATGGCCTGGTGTGTGCCTCATGCACAGACAAGCTGGTGACTGGCAGCTGGGGAGGAAGGTGCCTCCAACTGAGAAATCGCTGAGAAGGCGTTTCCTTGTGTGTCTAAGCCCCAGAAATGTTGGAGGCTCATAAATTGTCCCATGCCTTCCCAAAACCTGATCCCAGCAAGCACACTCTCCCTGTCTCGACCTGGCCTGAGCAAATCCCCTCCGTCGCTCTGCTGGTGTGGGACAGCCAATTCTCGCCTGTGGACTCAGGCAGCAGGGCAGGAGTGCACAGGGGAGTGCCTGGGTCACCTCCAGAGTCCGAGCGCCCCCCTCAGGCTACCACACCCCAGGAGCTCCTTCCTCCAGGTCCCACTGCACTTGGCCTCAGAGTTTTAGCCCTGTCTTTCTTTGCCTTTCTTGCCTTCTGGGCTAAGAACCATAAGATGACACGAGGAGGCCTGCATCTGGGCCTGTGCAGCTGGCCTGTTAAGATGCAGGGCGAGTCTCTTCATGTAGGAGCCAGTACCAAGCTCAGGTTTTATGTGTTCAATCAGGACCCAGCTCCCTCTGTAGACAAAGCATTTCAGACCTTTGCGGAAAGCATGCATTGCAAATCCCCGATCCCAGTGACTGAGCCATTGGAGCACACAGGCTGGTCAGATGTGGGCACGGCTTTTGATCTAGAGGCTCTGGTCATGGGCCATAAAGGGGCCTGGTCTTCCGGCCCACCATGGGAGGGGAATGGCTTCAGGCAACTGTCACGCAGGAGGAAAGTATACTAGGACTAGGAGCCCCAGAGATCCAGGTGGGCGGCAGTGAGGGGAGGCAGGCTGGGTCAGGGAACAGAGACCAGCCCCTAGAACTTCCTATGCCAGAACGCACGGAGGCAGGACAACGAGATTCTCCTGGGGATGGTTGCTAACGGGCTACAGCCCCATTCACTCCATCGGCACAAGTTGGCTGTAGTGCGTCCAGCTCTAGGTCCTCAAATCCACTGGGAAGAGCTTCTTTTCAGATTCCCAGAAATAGACTCACTGTGCGCCTCCACCTCCCACTGGGCCATGTGCCCATTCAAGACTCGATTGCTCGGTCCAGGATGGGAAGCTGGGACTGGTTACCTGCGCTCCACGGGTGTTGGGGCCCTCCGAGCACGGGGCCTCAGGGTAAGGGAGGGCTGGTTCCCCAGAAGGGAATCGGTGTACAGATACCAAAATAGGAAGGAATTAAAATTCCCTTTTAAAAATGGTCCACTAGTCAACGATTGGGCTTCTTTTCCGCTCTGAAAATCTGGTCACTTCACAGTTCAAGAATTTATTCCCCAAAGGGAGGTGAGCCAGAAGCTCCAAGGCCCCCAAATTCTCCATAAATATGTACTGAATTGAACGTATGCTTTAGTGTCCGGTTGGTCAATGGATGGGGGATGGGGTGGGGAACACAAGGCAACAGGATTCTCTGTCTCTCTTGCTCTCCCCACCTTCTCTTTTCATTAAGCAACCATATATTAACTAGATAAAATAGTAGACTGCTTTGTTGCTGAAAGCTTGGGAGAACTGAATCAACAGAAATAAGAACCATACTATTTCAGCTCTTTCTAAAGTGATTGATTCCAGTGTTTTCCCCCATTTTGTAGGAACATGTGGCATATGTGGGACAATTGTCTTATGTCCATGGGCGTTCTCCCCCCAGGTTTATTTACCATAATGAGTCCACTTCACGTATAGTTTTCCAAAGTGTTTGGCGAGTGAGCTGGATCAGAGAGACAAGTTGGCGGGAGGGGATCAGCACGAGGGAGTATCCAAACAAGGTGCTATATATGAAGAGTGTTCAAAGGAACTGGGGCTATTTGTCCTGCAGAAGAATCTTCAATAGGTGTTTTCAAAGGTATCATATGAAAGGCTCCGTGGATTTACCATATGTGACTTTCAGAAGGAAGTTAGAATCAGTGGTTCAAAGTTCAGTGGAGGCAGATGAGAGCTTAGTATAAAGAGGAATTTCGTGGGAATACAGATGCCCCCAGTTGGAATGGAACGTGATGACAGTGGCGGTGAGTCTCCACCACTGGAGACCTCCCACCTGAATGAAGCTGGATGGTGTAGAAAAGACTCCAGCACCAGGCATTGGTGCGCAGGACCTTAGAGGGGTTTTTAACGGTCAAGGTCTTCAGCTGTGCAGACAGAAATGCAAACGAACGTGAGGCCCAGATCTAGGGGAGCAGAGAAGTCCTTCTACCCCTTCCCTCCCATCCTAAGATGGGGGTTGTGCAAACTCCTGTGCAGGAAACAAAAGGAAGAGGCCTGGCGGGACTGGGAAGGCCCTTGTGTGGGGCCAAGCCAACTCCCGCACACACGCAGACCTTGCTCACACGCGGACCCTGCACACACATGGACTCAGCACACACACAAATCCTGCACACGTGTGGACCCTGCACACACAGACCTTGCTCACACACAGACCTTGCACACATACGTGGGCCCTGCACAGGTACAGTCCCTGCTCACACACAAATCCTGCGCATGTCTGGACCCTGCACACACGGGCCTGCTGCTCACTCGTACTGAGCTGGCCCTGCCTCCTAGAGCGAGAAGCCATCAACAGGACCCCTGAAGGCCAGTCTTGCCCTGGGATCTCACCGGTTTCCTGAGAAGTGCTGGTTCCCTGGTGAGGTCCAGGCAGAGGAAGCATGAGGCATAATGGAAAGGGGTGGACTTTGGATTTGACCCATCTTGACTTGACTCTCATCTCCGACCCTTTATAGCCCTGTCACATGACCCCACATCTTTATTTCTAAAATGGAGAGACCAAGACCTACCGTGAGTCTTGATGGAAGACACAAGGAGATGTTGGAAAGCCTAGACAGGGAAGCTGAGCCTGGGAGAGTTTCAGCCGCCTGGGCTACCCAGCCAACCAGAGGCAGAGCCTGGACTCCCAGCAGGACTCCCAAAGCCGGCTGAGTGCCCTTGCCAGGGCTCCAGGCTATTTCCCACACCTTGGAGAACAGCTTGGGCTCCGGGTCCACAGGCTGCTTTGTGGATCCTCAGGTCCAGTGCAGACTTGCCCCACCTTGCATCCTCAGTCCCCACCCTGGGTTCCTGAAGCAGGGGCCCAGTGGCAGCCAGCTGGGTGCTAAGCTCTCTGCAGGGCATCCATCACTAGAGGTCACTCTTCCTCTGTGTGTGTAGTCTGGAGGGCAGAAGTGAGGCTGCTGAGAGTGTAGGGGACTCCAGGTGTCTCCTCCCATGGGGGTGCATTCAGACCTACTTTGCCAGAAGTGAGAGCACCACCCCTTCTGAACATCTCTGGGTCTGAGGGGCCTGAACTGTTACCCAATAAGCCAGATCAACCAAGTACCTGAGCTTGCCTGGATGCAGGTGGGAGGGCTCATGTGGTCCCAGGGCGGCCTGGCCAGCCCAGGTTTCTGTTTAATACTCTCTGGTTCCCCCTGAGCCAGTTGTAGTGGGGAGCAAGTCTGAGGGGATGAATTGCAAGGCAAAAGGCCTGGATTTCACCTACTAGTTCCTAAGCTTGTTCACTATGACCTATGTTAGAGCTCAATTTTCTCCCAGGGGTGGCCTCACTCAGCACTGTCTCTTCTCCAGCCACACTGGCCACCCTCTGTGCCTGCCAAGCCCTTTCCTGCCACGGGGCCTTTGCACTTCCCTCAACCTGAATGTACTGCCCCAGATCTTCACCTGCACTTTAGTCTGAGCTCAAATGTCACCTCCTCAGAGAGGTATTCTCTGACTTCCTAGTCTAAATTAGCCGCCCCCCAGTTTCAACTGGTTACCCTTTATCTTATCATCCTGATTATCTCCTTCATGGCACTTACCAGAGCTGTAATCCTTAACTATTGCCTACTCTGCCAGTCCCTCTGCCCCCATTGATTAAAGCCCTGTGAGCACAGGGACTCCATCTTGCTCTCTCCTGTTCCGCCAGCTCCTAGAATAGTACCTGGCACATAGTAGGTGCTCAAAAAATATTTCTTGGATGAATAAACTAAAAAGTCTTAGAAAGTAGACTTATTATTGTCCTGTTTTATAGATAAGGAAGTTGGTGAGAGTAAGAGATTTTCCAAGCCCACATAGGTAGGAAATCACTGAGTGAGGGACTCCATCCCAAGTCTTTGGACTTGAAATCTGTCTCCCTGTCACTTCCTGACCCCCATCAGTCTCTGTGCAGTTTCACAACCTGAGGCCAGACACCATGTGAGTTCCCTGGGGGAAGGTCAGCAGGCTCAACCTCACCCCTCTCCACCCCAGTCTTTACTATCTGAGGCGGGAGTGGGGTGCACAGTAAAACAGAAAAGGGAAAATGAGGTCTTGGGGTGAAGAGTATGGAGTGGCTGGGTGGATCTGGGGACCCCTGAGTCCCAATGTTGCAGCATTTTTTTCCAGGAGAAAATTAAAAGCATATGTGGAGGGTGCAAACTTCTTTTAAGGTGAAAAGTATACAAGTGACCAAAGCGTGAGGCTGGGGCTTGGGTCCCCTATGTGACGGGATGTGCACAGTTTCCTGGGGGCTCTGAGAACATTCGAGGCCTTTCACAATGTGGATTGTGTAACCAGGTTGTCCTGTTTTCACTTGTCCCCTCTAGCCTGGGGTTATATAGTGAGGCAGTAAAAATCAGAGTCAAACCTAGGCCATTTTTCATCCCCTTAGTTTTCCAAAGGTTGGACAAGTCTCCCCACCCCCAGCCCCAGCTTCCCCCCAACTCACCTGTCCTAACATCCCACAGCAACCCTACTTAGTTTCCCAGACACACCACTCATTGCTGCACCTGTGTTCCCCACTGCCCTTGAAATTGAATGCTGGCATGTGTTTTGTCCGCCAGGCTTATGGGGGTGAGCTGAAGTGAGGATGGAGAGGTGGCTGGTAGTTTGGGGCTGAGGGAGTCTCTCTTCTCCCTGTCGATGGAAGAGAAAAAAAAGCAGTTATGTCTGTGGGGCTGCCAGTAACATAGGGGTTGGCCCTATGCAGACTGAACGTAAGACTTCCAAGGAGCGCAGGGAGGCAGCTCCCGGGAGAGGCCAAACCCAAACCAAGAAGCACAAAGTTCATGGACATGACCTGTCCCAGCCCTGACTCGGCTGGAGCCTGATGAAAGGTCACTGGACTAGGAGCCAGAACACCTGAGCACTAAACTCAGTCGTTCCCTATAACTAACTATGAGGCTTTAGGCTACTCACTTGGCTGCTCTGAAAGCCAAGTGAACATAGTAATGATATGATATGATATACGATTAAAAGGTGGATATATAGGGGAGGGGGGTGGGAGGATGGGTTAGCCTGGTGGTGGGTATTGAGGAGGGCACATTCTGCGTGGAGCACTGGGTGTTACGCACAAACAATGAATCATGGAACACTTCATCTAAAACTAATGATGTAATGTATGGGGATTAACATAAGAATAAAATAAATAAATAAATAAAAATAAAAGGTGGATATAATATAAATAATTTACAGGTGTAAATAATTCTGCTGTAGCAAGCATCAACAGCGGGGTAATACATGTGAATAAACTTAGAAGATTATAAGGTGCTACGGAAGTGCAGGGTGGGCCCAGGTCTAGAGCAGCAGTGGGTCAAGGTTTCACCCGGCAAGGAGTGGGCTTTGGGCCTCAGGGCTTGTGGCAGACCTTCCACCTGCTTGCCCGCGTCCCGTGCCTCTCTCTTTCCTGACATGTGGGAGCATTATCTTTCTCCGCCCCCCTTGAAGTTCGGCAGCCCTATGATTAGCTCTGGCCGATGAGTTGTGGGCAGACGTGCTCTGTGTTGTTTTGAGGCTGAGAATTTCCTTGCTGATGGGAGACCCTCCCACTCTGCTCCTCACTGGCATCGTGATCACGGGACTCTGGTTGAGATGGGATTCTGTCAGCCTGGGTCTCTGAGTAACGTCAGGGAACAGAGCCTCCCTGCTGACTTGCAGTGGGCGGGCAGCTCGAGCCAGAAATGGATCGCTTTTGTTTTAAGCCACCGAGGTTTGGGAGCTATTTGTTACGATAGTGCAACCTAGCCTAACCTAACTGATACATCAGTGCTCCATCAGGAAAGTGTCAAAATTTGGGGGTTCAGGGACCAGCTGCCTCAGAATCACATGGAACAGCCCTGTTAAAATGCAGATTCTCAGGCCCCGCCCCAGATGCACTCAGTCAGAATGTCCCGGGGGGTGGGGCCCCAGGATCTGCAGTTCTAGCCACAGTGAGTGCACCTTCAGAGGAGCAAACATAGATCACAGGCCTGGGGAGTGGTGGAGGAGGCCTCTGGCCCTTTGGGCCCTGCTGCCCTCCCTGCCCCTCATCCACTTCCTGTGTGTCGGCTGGTGGAGTAGGCCGCCGGGCTCTCCAGGCGTTGCTGGGCTCCGGGCCCGAGAGGCCCCTGCCCTCCGCTTAGGGTCACAGTGCTCCAGCCTGCTCTCCTGCTCCTCCTCCGACACCTGGCAGCTCAGCAGATCCCCTGGGCCGGGCCTGGGGAAGGGCGCGGAGAGTAGTAGTCTGGGAACAAGCGCTAGAAACCCTGCGTGATGGATTGAAGGAGACGAGACCATTCCCGGCTGCTGGCTGATGGGCAGTGCCAGTGACAGGCGGCGATGTTTGTGCTCTGAACCCGCAATCTCAGCTAATGGGAAAGATTGAGGGATTCGGAATGAGATGCGTCATGGGCTGCAGCCCCGCGGGCTGAGATGCTGCTGGCGGAACCCGGCATAGCTCCGTGGCTTCCTAAGGCGGGGGACTGGGAGACACGGTCCTGCCCCGGCCCCGGGGGCAGGTGGGAGAAAGTCTCTGACTCACTGGGAGCGGGGCTGCCCCTCTGGCCGCCTGTGATGTCAGGAGGGCCAAGCAGAGCAGCTGTGCGAGCGGGCAAATAAGAATCAAAAGCTCAGAATCGGAGACTTAGCTCAGAAACCTCCCATCGCGTCTTTCTTAGTTCGGAAGCCATTCTGCCCTGGGCTCAAATTGCAGCACTGCCGTTTCCTGCCTCTGACCTTGGACAATGAACTCCACCTCTCTGGGCCTCAGTTTCCTCAACTGTAAAATCCCAAAAGAGAAAAATCCCACTTCCTGGGGATGTGGTGCTAAGGACCGTAAAGCAGGGTCCAAATCCCCATGGGATCTTGTTAAAATGCAGATTCCCGCTCCGCAGATCTGGGGGGGGGGGCGGTGCTGAGAGCCTTCATGTCTAATAAGTTCCCAGGTGATGCCAAGGGATCCCAAGGTTAGTAACAAGGATGTAGAAGCCCAGAGCAGGTGCCTGGCTCAAACAACAGCAACTTCGGTTGTTCCCACTGTCGATGCAAAATAAGGTGAGACTGTCCTTTTCCCCATGCCAACCCACATCTTCCTTCTCAACTTCCTGTTCCATCCAAGGTGTCCCCCAAAGCCATCTGGGTACAAATATCGGTGAGTTCAAAGTGGGGTTCACTCCAGAACTTTCCCTGGGCCTTGGGCCCCCCATGGTTGGCCCAGTGGCCAACTGTTCGTTAGGCATATTCAGAGGCACTGTTGTCCCCCTGACCCAGAGTTGATGGGCCCAGTCATGGGGGCCCTCAGTTGGGCAAGCTGGGATGGCAGTGAGGGTTTCTCAGCCACTTTTCCACACCAGCCACCACCGTTGCCCAAAGGAATGACAGAGGTCATTACTGTCCCTATCCTATATCCTAAAAGAAGACGCTTACTCTCCTCTTTCCTCATGGGAGGGAAACCGAGGGAGTCGGGACCGTGGGCATCTTATGTAATCACCCGGAGCTTTGGTTTGCTTATCTGTAAAATGGGGCTAACGCTACCACCGTAGCTTTGTTGTGAGCATGAAATGAAATAATGGACGTAAAACCCTTTCCCATGGTGTGCACCAGGTGCTTGTCGTTTTGTAATCATTACTGTCCCCATAATTCTGGGCCCTACCACCTCATGACTGACCCCCAAAAGCTGGCTTGGAACCACCTGAGCTGGGATGGGAACAGTGATTTTGAGCTGGCCCTGCTTTGGCTTGGAGGGGAAGTGGTTCCCATGGGGGGGCCAAGTTAAGTGTAGTTAGAAACACAGAGCCCCAGAGTCAGAGGAGGAACCAGCTGTTCACAACTGTGGCTTGGGGGACGCGGATAAGCCACAGCTGAGAAACTGTGGGGAGAGGAGAGAGAGGGGGAAGGAGGAAGGGGAGAAGGGGGAGGAGTGGGTGATTTTGGAGATGCAAATGCAATGCCACCCTCAACTGAAGGCTGACCTGTCCATTGCTCGGGGTGGAGGGGGAGTCTGGGAGGGTTGGGTGAGGCTGCAGGGTGTGTGGTCGCTGCAGGAGGGCTGAGGTCTCCACACCTACAGCCCTATCGTCTCTGGGGACACTGCCTGCAGGCCTAACTGTTACAGACCCTTCGTTCCATTTGCACTTATGCTAAAATACACATCTTGAACATTTTAATCCTTTTTTCTTTCTTTTTTTTTAATTGAGGTGTAATTGACCCACAACATTGTATTAGTTGCAGGTGTATAACATAATGATTCAATTTTTGTTAACTTAACAAAGTCTAGTTAACATCCATCACCATATGTAGTTACAGAATTTTTTTTGTGATGAGAACTTTTAAGATTTATTCTCTTAGCAACTTTCATATACACAGTACAGTATTATTAACCATAGTCGCCATGCTGTACATTACATCTCCATGGCTTATTTATTTTATAACTGGAAGTTTATCCTTTTGGCTCCCTTCACCCATTTTGCCCACCCTCTCCCCCCGCCCCTTGCCTCTGGCAACCACTGGTCTGTTCTCTGTATCTATGAGCTTCTTTTTGTTTTTGTTAGTGATTTCACATATGAGTGAGATCTATGGTACTTGTCTTTCTCTGTCTGACTTATTTCACTCAGCATAATGCCCTCAGAGTCCACTCATGTTGTCACAAATGGCAAGATTTTATTCTTTTTTATGGCAACAGAATATTTTATATATCTATACCTATCACATTTCCTTTATCCATTCATTTGTTGATGGACACTTGGGTTATTTCAATTTCCAGGTCTTGCACCTCCTCAGTTAAACTTATTTCTAGGTATTTTATTCTTTTTGATGCAGATGTAAATGGGATTGTCTTAATTTCTCTTTCTTGGGGGCGCCTGGGTGGCTCAGTCAGTTAAACGTCTGCCTTCGGCTCAGGTCATGATCCTGGGGTCCTGGGATCAAGCCCCATGTCGGGCTCTCTGCTCAGCGGGAAGCCTGCTTCTCCCTCTCCCACTCCCCCTGCTTGTGTTCCCTCTCTCGCTGTCTCTCTCTGTCAAATAAAAAAAATTTTTTTTCTCTTTCTGGTAGTTCTTTATTAGTGTATAGAAACTCAACACATTTTTATATATTGATTTTATATCCTGCAACTTCACTGAATTTTACCGTGTTAGTTCTAACAATTTTTTGATGGAGTCTTTAGTGTTTTCCATATACACTATCATGTCATCTGCAGACAGGGATAGTTTTACTTCTTCCTTTCCAATTTGGATGCCTTTTATTTCTTTTTCTTGCCTAATTGCTCTGGCTAGGACTTCCACTACTGTGTTGAATAAAACTGGTGAGAGTGGGCATCCTTGTCTTGTTCTTGATCATAGAGGAGAAGCTTTGTCAGCCTTTCACCAGTGAGTATGATGTTAGCTGTGGGCTTGTCACATATGGCCTTTCTTATGTTGAGATACATTTCCTCTATACCCACTTGGTTGAGAATTTTTATCGTAAATGTATGTTGAATTTTGTCAAATGCTTTTTCTGCATCTACTGGGATGATCATATGATTTTTATTCTTCATGTTGTTAATGTGGTTATCACATCGACTAATTTGAGGATTTTGAACCATCCTTGCATCCCTGGGATAAATCCCACTTGACCATGGTGTATAGTGTATTGTTGAATTTGGTTTGCTGATATTTTGTTGACAATTTTTATATTTATGTTCACTGGGGATATTGGCCTGTAATTTTCTTTTCTTTCTTTTCTTTTCAGGGTAATCTGCCTTTATAATATGAGTTTGGAAGTGTTCTCTCTTTTTTTTTTTTTAATTATTTATTTTATTTATTTATTTATTTTTATTCTTATGTTAATCCCCATACATTACATCATTAGTTTTAGATGTAGTGTTCCATGATTCATTGTTTGTGCATAACACCCAGTGCTCCATACAGAATGTGCCCTCCTCAATACCCATCACCAGGCTAACCCATCCTCCCACCCCCCTCCTCTCTAGAACCCTCAGTTTGTTTTTCAGAGTCCATTGTCTCTCATGGTTCGTCTACCCCTCCAATTTCCCCCCCTTCATTGGAAGTCTTCTCTCTTCTTCTGAGTTTTGGAAGAGTTTGAGAAGGATTGGTATTAATTCTTCTTTAAACATTTGGTAGAGTTTACCAGTGAAGCCATCTGGTCCTGGACTTTTGTTTGTTGGGAGGTTTTTGATTACTGATTCAATCTCCTTATTACTAATCAGTCTGTTCACATTTTCTATTTGTTCATGATTCAGTCATGAATAATGGTAGGCTATATGTTTCTAAGAATTTATCCATTTCTTCTAGGTCGTCCCAAATGTTGGCATATAGTTGTTCATAGCGATCTCTTATAATCCTTTGTATTTCTGTGGTATCAGTTGTAACGTCTCCCCTTTCATTTCTGATTTTATTCATTTGAGTTTTCTCTCTTTTTTCTTGGTGAATCTAGCTGAAGGTTTGTCAATTTTGTTTATCTTTTAAAGAACCAGCTCTTAGTTGTTTTTTTTTTTTATCTTTTCTATTATCTTTTTAGTCTCTATTTTATTTATTTCTGCTCTGATCTTTGTTATTTTCTTCCTTCTACTAACTTTGGATTTTGTTCCTCTTTTTCTAGTTCATTGAAGTAAAGTTAGGTTGTTTATTTGAAATTTTTTGTGTTTCTTGATGTCAGCATTTACTGCTATGAACTTCCCTCTTAGAACTGTTTTGCTGCATCTCATAAGTTTTGACATGTTGTATTTACATTTTTATTTTCTCAAGGTATTTTTATTCCTCTTTCACTGACCCATTGGTGGTTCGGTGGCATGTTGTTTAGTCTCCATATATTTGTGAATTTTCCAACTTTCTTCTTGTAATTGATTTCTAGTTTCATACCATTGTGGTTGGAAGGGATGCATGATATGACGTCAATCTTCTTAAATTTGTTAAGACTCGTTTTGTAGCCTAACATATCTCTCCTGGAGAATGTTCCATGTGCACTGTTGCTTTTGGATGCAATGTTCTGTATATACCTGTCAAGTCCATCTGGTCTAATCTGTCATGTAAGGCTGTTTTCTAATTGAGTTTTTGTGTGGATGATCTATCCATTGATATACGTGGGGTTAATAAAGTCCCCCACTAATATTGTATTGCTGTCTATTTCTCCCTTTAGGTCTGTTAATATTTGCTTTGTATATTTAGGTGCTCCTAATTATTATTATATTTTCATTGATATTATGTTATAAGTATTATTATATTAGGTGCTCCTACTATATTATATAAATACATAACCATTTTAATCATTTTCGAGTGTACAATTTAGTAGTACTGAGGACATTCGCATTGTTGTACAACCAATCTCCAGAGCTCTTTATCTCCCCAAACTGAAACTCTGTAAATTTGACTACCATAGGTATGTCATAGGAGTAGAATCATGCAGTATTTGTCTTTATGTGACTGGCTTATTTCACTTAGCATAATGTCCTCAAGATTCATCCACATTGTATATTTTCTGTTTTTAAATCCAGCTTTACTAGTTGTTCTTGGAGGCCTGGTTGGCCAAATACAAGCCAGTCCTCCAAAGTTAGAAGCAGAAGTGCAGCCCAATGGCTGTGTGAGGCATGTGGCCAGTGCCCCCCCACTGCAGCCATCCATCACTTCTAGGAGGCTAGCGTGAAAGCATCCCTCCCCACTCAGCACCTCATTTGTAAGGAACAGCTTCCAAGAACAGGCTGGTGAACTCAGCTGGTTGCAGCGTGGGCTCATGAAGTTGAGCTCATGCATTTGCTTCCGCCGAGGGCAGTATTGTACACTGATAGGGAACTTGGGCTCTGGAGTCAGATGGCCTGTCTGTGAATCCTGCTACTGTTACTTACTCTCTATGTGTTCCATTATAAACTGGAGATGATGATACAGTCAATGGGGGATTTGATGAAATGGCCTCTCTAAAGTGCCTTGCCGCGCCTGGCACAGAGGACATAGTCAGCAAAGCCTTGAAATGAGTGGTTCTATTAGCATTTCGTTAGTCAAAACCTCATCCATATGATTTCTGATGTTGCCCAACTAGGACTGAGATGAGCAAGATGTGGTCATTCTTAGGCTAGTCCAGCGGTTCTTAATTTCTGTGTATTTGTAAACCGTAGGACCCTTTGGGCAAGCTCTTTTATGTGATCTCAGTATTGGAAAAGGAGATGGAAAAGGAGAGTTGCTCCAACTGGGAGGATAGGAAGTCCAGCCCTCTCTGCACCAAAGGCACATGCACACCCACCTACACACGTGTGTACAGACACATACACACACACACTTTCTCAGCCTCCCCACATCTCTGAAATGGAACTTCTATAAAGCCCTGGGCACAGTGGAGTTGGAAACCATTGCTTTGCAGGACGATTCCTAGGAGGGGTCTCGGGGTCCCTGTGAGCAAGGAAATACTGGGCTCTGTCGGCGGGGCGGGGGGGAACGGGAAGGGCCTCCGCCTGATGGGGCCTCAACATAGTCATGAGCAGGCTGGGCGGCCAGGGGCCTGAATCAGGGCCACAAGGAAGGAAAGCTATGGGCCCCCCGTCCTTTTGTCTCAGCTCTCTCGTGTCTTCACAATACACTTTTCCCTCCCTTCTCAAGAGGAAAAGTAACTTAAAAAGCGAAGTCTTGGGGGGTGGGTCTCAGCACCTACATGAGCTCAGTGTGTTTCTTCTTTTTTTTTTTTTTAAAGATTTTATTTCTTAGAGAGAGAGAGAGCATGAGCAGAGGGGAGGGGTAGAAGGAAAGGGAGAAGCAGACTCCCCACTAAGCAGGGAGACCGATGTGGGACTCTATCCCAGGACCCTGAGGTCATGACCTGAGCTGAAGGCAGACGCTTAATGACTGAGCCACCCAGGCGCCCCAGTGTTTTTATTTCTAACACTGTGACTGAGCCAACCAGAGACGGGGGTGTGTCAGATGTGAGTGAGTGTGTGTGTGTGCATGTGTGAACATTTGCTTGTGTCCATCTACATGTGTTTGTGTATGTGCAGGTATCTGTGCCTGAGTATCTGCGTTCGTGTGTGTTTCTGCTCGTGTGCATGAATTCTCAGAAAGGCCTCATACCTCATCATGTTCCCCTGCAAAACTTCTGGCTAAGTCACTAACTCACTCATTCCTGGGATGCCTGGGTGGCTCAGTCGGTTAAGCACCTGTCTTCGGCTCAGATCCTCATCCCCGGGTCCTGGGATCGAGCCCCAAGACTGGCTTCCTGCTCAACAGGGAGTCTGCTTCTCCCTCTGCCTGCCCCGCCCCCTGCTTGTGCTCTCTCTCTGTCAAATAAATAAATCCTAATTCACTCATTCCTTCAATAAACTAAATAACAAATCTTAAAACTGATGAATTATAATTTTGCTAAATGCCACGAAGCCACAGAGCATATGCCTATGATCCTGTGATCTCATGAGGTCTTTAGAGAGACCTGTGTCTCCTTGATCTTAAATACCGCCAAGAAGGCAGGCCCCTGGTTCCTGGTGCCCTGTGCAGCTGTGTGTGTTCTCTGAGCCTTATTTATGTGTATGACCCCATTTCTCCCCCATACCTGTGGCACTGGGCCATCAGTGAGAGCAGTCCCTCTTGCTGCTTTTTGTCACATCAGGCAGACATGGGTCCCTTCAGAGGGGTCCCATGTCAGCTCCAGATGTGTGTGTACGTATGCGTATGTCCCTGGATAGGTGTGCATATACTCCCTTGGATGTGAGAAGGTATATTTTGGGTATGAGGTCTGGGGGGATACTGAGATCCTTCTGTGGGGACATGTCCAAATGTGTGAATGGATCTCTGAGCTTGGCCTGGGCCTGGACCCATTCCAGCCTGCCCCAGAAGCCCCCACCGTGTTGTCCTGCCAGTAATTACAGCAGATAAACTGCTCCAGTTGAGGGCTGCTGTCCCCGGCTGGCTGCCAGCCGTGCAGCCCTAGGCTGCGCCGTGGGAGTCCATTCATTTTAATAAGAGGTACACCCTGTGTTATTAAGAAGAGTGTTTATTACTGTCGCTGCGCACTGACAGCAGCTTCCATCATGGTTAACCGGCAGATGGGGGGGTGCGGGGGGCTGTGCACTGCAGCTCTTCAGAGGCCCTGGCCCAGCTGGTGAGGCTAGAGAGGGAGAGTCTCCCTCTCTCCCTCTCTCGCCCTAGGACTGTGTGGCAAGCCCTTTCCAAGCAAGAACGGGGCCATTCAGCTGAGCCTGACCATGCTTGAGCTGGTGAAGGGATGATGGAGAGAACTCTGCTCAGCATCCAGGTGAGAGAGAAGGGGACCCCAGTTTTGGGCTTGTCCCTAGGGCTAGGCAGGTGCCCCACTGGCCCCACTGGCCTGATTTCACCTGGAATATTCTACCCAGGGTGTTGCTTGACTACTCCTTGGATTCCTACAGTTTCAGCTCAGTCTACAGCACCAGTCCCCACACCCCCTTACCACTGGTCAGTCTCACCCCACCACCCGTTAAAGTCCTCTTCTGTCTCCATCCCACTGAAAGAAAGGGCCTTGCATTGAACAGATGTATTCGGTCATTGAATCAATGAAGACTCACCCAGCTCCTACGCTTCCTGATGTCTTTCAGGAAGCTTGGGTGTAGACAAGCATCAGGCATAACAGTGAGAAGGGTGGTGGGGTAGAAGAAAGAACGGAGGTGCCCAGACTTTCTCCGTTCCTGGTGCTCTTAGCATCTCAGTCATTTTTTTCACAAAAGAAACAACTTGGTGAGGCTGTGCTGCCCAGTTGTCTAGTCAAGCACCAGCCTAGATGTTGCTGTGAAGGTATTTTTTAGATGTGATTAACATTTAAATCAGTAGACTTTGAATAAAGCATATAACTCTCCCTAACATGGGCCCTCATCCAATACGACGAAGGCCTTAAGACTGACATCTCCCAAAGAAAAAATTCTCCAAACTGCAACATAGAAATCCTGCCTGAGGGGTACCCGGGTGGTGCAGTTGGTTAAGCATCTGACTCTTGGTTTGGGCTCTGGTCCTGATCTCGGGGTCATGAGATCAAGGCCCACGTCGGGCTCCACACTCAGTGTGGCGTCTGCTTGAGATTCTCTCTCCCTCTGCCCTCCCACTCATGCTCATGTGCACGCTCTCTCTCTCAAATAAATAAATCTTTAAAAAAAGAAAGAAAGAAGGAAAGAAAGAGAGAAGGAAAGGAAGGAAGGAAGGAAGAAAGGAAGGAAGGAAGGAAGGAAGAAAGAAAGAAAGAAAGAAAGAAAGAAAGAAAGAAAGAAAGAAAGAAAGAAAGAAAGAAATCCTGCCTGAGTTTCCAGCCTGCTGCCCTGAAGAACTGGGACTCAAGTCTGCAGCATCCACTCTTCTCTGAATTTCCAGGCTGCTGGCCTGCTCTATAGATTTCGGACTTGCCAGACCCCATGATTGTATAAGCCAATTCCTTAAAATCAGTTTCTTAATCTCTTAGATAGATAGATAAGATATCCATACTTGTATCAATATCTGTATCCATACCTATCTATATATCTGTATCATTTCTCTGGAGAACACTAGTCTTGACTAAAATGTATTGTTCTCATTTATGGATGAAGACACTGTTCAGCTACTAACTAGCTATGTGGCCTTGGGCAAGTCTTTTTCTCTTCGGGCACCTGTTTTATCATAGCCAAATGATATGGGAGCTGGACAAGATGAATTCAAGCTTACTACTATCAGTGCTAACATCTGGGCGGTGAGGGTTGGATAGATAGGACTACAATCTTGCCACAGATTTGTTTGTTGGCCACCTAGCAACCATTCCTAACGCACTTACCCCTTGCCACCACTCACTACACAGTATAGATAATCTTGTTCCTAGCCTCGTTTGTACCTAGGAGTAGACATGTGACCTTTTTCTGGCTAATGATGTACAAAGGGGAAGTGTACTAGGGACTTCTATAAAATATATATTTGCTTCCCCATAGGAAAAAGTTAGAGAAGAGAATTCATTGGTGCTGATCTTTCCCCTTTCTTTGTGCCTCAAAGAAGGCCACAATGTCTGGAACTGTAGTAGCAATCTTGTGACCGTGAGGCATAAACCAACAGCCAATAACAGCAAAACAGAAACAAAAAGAGTCGGGTCCTTGGTATATGGTTAAGCTGCTAAACCAACACTAAGATCTGCATCTGGACTTCTTGGTATGCAGGCTTTTGGCTGAGTGTTCTGTTACTTGTAGGTCACAGCATTTTTAACTGATTCAGGAGTATTCTTTTAGTGCTAGAGGCCATGGCTTAGCTTGGAAAGTGATCAAGAGAAGGGTTCTGACTTTGGTTGGGGATTGTTGTTTTGGGCCTCAAGAAAACTAAATTTACTCTTTTTTTTTTTTTTTTGAGATCTTATTCATTTATTTTAGGAGAGAGAGAGCAGGAGTGGGGGAAAAGGCAGAGGAATGGAGAGAGAGAATGCTGAGCAGATTCCTCGCTGAGCATGGAGCCTGATGTGGGGCTTGATCCCACAACCCTGAGAACACAACCTGAGCCAAAATCAAGAGTCAGACACTCAACTGACTGAATTTACTCTTCTTGATTGAGTATAACTTTGACTCTAAGGAGACACTAATACCATGTTGTTTCAAATTTCCAATAGGTGGTGCTACACATTCTTTATTAGTAAGATTGATACTGCCCAGATAGTTTTAGAACAGTGTGCTTATCAAATAGATGGATTTGGAGCTCCTAGAAAGGTGTGTGGGTCACAAGGGGCCAGCGTTGCTCATACCAGACAAACTCACTTTCCCTGTTTTGTGAGATTGATGAGAGGAAAACCAGAGATATCACATTCTTATATTGCAAGGTGTTCGAGAAAACCTATCACAAGAGACTTGGGGCCTGATACAGAAATGTGGGTTGAAGAATAGCACAGCTTTAGTCCACCTTTTTTGATCGATCAAGTCCCAGCTGTTTGTTTGTTTAGCAAACACTTTCCTATCTATTATTTACCATGTGCCAGGCCCTGTGCTAAGAGCTTTACAAATATCAACTCATTTAATCATCACGGCAATCTTAGGAGATAGGTGCTGTTGCTATTCTGTCGTTGGATTGATGTCAGCCTAGATGGAGTGTCTAGGGGCAGGCCACAGGGCTCTGCTCTTAGTCCTGTCTTATTAAGTTTTTTTAAATCTAAGACTTGGGTAGGAAACACATAGCCATACACATAGTTTAGGATGGCCGAAGCGATCCTATGTTAGGTGATTGCAACGGGCTGCAATCATGGGGCTGAAACTATCCAGCTGAGATTGAATAGGATGACATAGGAAACCATGCACCTTTGTTTAAAAACCTCTGTGGTACTAACACACGGGGAGATTGGTAGCTAAATGGCAGTACCTGTTACAGGTGGCCTCCAGGCTCAGGGAGCCAGAACTGCAGTGTGTCACGTAATAGCAAATGAGACCCTTCATGTGTGATGGAAATGGGGCATACCTGCGGCCCACTTTTCACAGTTGATACCACACGTGGAAGATTGGTTTCTCCTCTTTGAACTACACCCCACAGAGAAATAGCAACACACGAGGAAGCACACAGAGAGGGTGATCGGGATGGGATGGGCCTCCAAACCGTGACAGTGGTTGCTTTGGTCCAACCTCCATTCTCCCTTGTTCTAGAAAGAGCGCTATGATTTCCCTTAGGATACCCACCCCACTTCACTGCGCACATCAGGTAGGTGGAACCAACTGCCAGTGGTGGGTATATGACTCGGGCCTGACCATTCCAAGATTTGCATCTTCCTGGACACACGGACTGGGTCAGGAGTGGACATGTGATCCAAGCCCAGTCAAAGAGAGCCCTGTCTATGGCCTTTTATGGAACTATTGGGAAAGAAGAGCTCTTTTTCTGCCACATTTGCTGAGCTGGTGGGACCTAGGCTGAGTCTGCCAAGGGCTGCCACGTGGGGAGTGTCTGCCGAAGAATAGTGTCAATGAGGAGGAAGGCAGAGGCAAGAAAGGGGGACAGGTTCCTGAAAATGTTGTTTGAACCCTTGGGATCCATAGTGCCTTACACTGGATTTTGCCAGTTTCATGAACCAATCAGTTCCCTTTGGGGTTAGGATTTTGTCCTTTGTGCTTCTGACTGACATAGCAACTGAGTCTGTTTGGCCTGACAAAGGGTTTTCAAATTCTTAAAGTCAATGAGACTTTTCCATGTGGGTCCTGAGAAGAGCAGAAGAGCCAGTGGTGGTAGTAAGAGGACCTCATGGATCTGGGCTCCAGGAAGATAAGAATTTTCTAAGGGCAGGTGCTGCCCAAGGATGGAACAAGCCATCCCTCTGAGGTAGTGAGCTCTTTGGCCCTAGAAGGTGCCAGCAGGGGCTGTAGGAACACCTATGCTGAGGTTATCATGAAGGCTCTTTGTTCATAGGGTAGAGAATTGGACCAAATAGCCTTGAACTCTGAAATATGATGATTCAACTTTAAATGTATATTTGGGTGTGGTAGAGGCAACAATTCAGTAGAATTATGGTCTGGTGGAAAGAGACATCTGGAATCAGAATCTTTGGGTCCTCATCTCTCATTGACCAGCTGTATGGCCCAAAGCAAGCCAGTTAGCCCCTCTGATTCATGTTCTCCATCTTCCCAAGTGGGGATGATGCTATCTGCTCTCTCAGGGAGGTATCGTGAGGCTCAGGTACAGTAAAAGCTACAAAGGGTTTGAGGAAATGAATGCAACATCCAGATAGATGGAAGAGGTTGGCAGTGGGTGGTGAAGTGGGGAAGGGCTGCAAGCAGGATGGAGGGTCTGAGCAGGACCACCCAGGAGCCATGCCTGGGTAGCAGGGCCATCCTCAGGGGTCAGGCTCCCTATGGGGAAGAGGCAGGTGATGTAAATGATGGACCTGGGACAGAGCAAGATGGCAGGTGTCTGTGAGTGTGTCCTGGAAGGAGCCTGCCCTGTCTGAAGAAATGCAAGTTCTAATTTGACAAAAACAACTGCAGAACACATAAAAGACATCTGTGGGGCCATATTTGGCTTATGGGGCCCAGTTTGCAGCCCCATGGCTAGATGAATAGGTAAAGAAGGACTTGGAAGCTGGCTGGTGTCTTACGAACGAGTGTGTTTCAGAAGTATCAATTCATACCAGCTCAAGGATCCATCTGTGGAAGGGGGACATGCCTGCCTAGCTCAGGGTTTTAGGCTATCAGATTCCCATTCATTCTCAGATGCCTTAGTGGGGACAGGTCCCCTCATGCTAATCAGTGAAGCTTGGAAAGGCCCTGATAAGTCCTGCGCACAACTCATGAAGTCTTCCCTTCAATGCCTACTGTCCAGGTGACTAGAAGCACCACTCCAGGCTTTCTCTAGAAATTGGGGAGATCTGCAGTCCGGGTGATGCTCCTGTCCTTTCTACTGCCTGGAATGAAGCTCCTGATGGAGCTGCTCAGAGAACCCCATCTAGGAGGGGCCAGGCCAGGGGTTGCTTGGTTTGAGCCTGGTTCTTCCTCCTTCCTTCCCTCCCCTTGTGATGCAGTAAACCAGCCTGGGAGCTGACATCCGCAGTCCTGCTGCCCTTGCTCGTCCCATTCTCCCCAGGGACATCAGGGTGGCTGTGACATTGGGACTTGTGTGGAGGCTGCTGGCTTTGGCAAGGTCGATTGGGACCCACACGTCAACCTGGGCCACTTCCTCATCACCGTAACTGTGCGCCAAATAACAAGACCACGGGAATCTGCTAGCGCAGTCCTGGGGAGCGCACTCCATTACTCTCTTTTATTCACTAGGGAGATTTATGTGGCCTATCTCCCTTCCCTTTGTCCACCTGCGAGGCCCTATAAGTCATGTCCCCGGGCTGACAGGTCACAGGGCCTGTGCCGCTGCTCTGTCAGAGTGAGTGATGCCGGGGGGTGATTGAAGGAAAGGAGGGGTGAGAGGTCAGCAGCAGACGGCATGATGGGAGTTGGGGATGTAATTATCACTCCCATGACATACTGCTGGCTGGCTCTCCCCCTTCTTGTAATAGATATACACAGTTGGGTGCAGCTCAGAGCGGGGGAGGGTGGCAACGCTAAGAGGGGCTGGAGGGACCTGCCGGAACGAGCTGCATGCAGTGGGCCTCACAGGTGAGGGCACAAGGGCAGGCGTACACCTGAGGGTCCCCTGGATGGCAGCCCCTCCCTGCAGTGAGACAGTTCCCCAAGGCCGAGGCGCGACGCCTGGGACAGAGGAAGCCCTACTTGCCTGCGTAATTGTTACTCACTTTGCCAGGAAGTATGGAGGAAAGGTACAGAGAGAGCCCGCTGAGGAGGTAACTGAAAAGAAAACTCCCCAAAATGTCTGGGGCTGAGGGTTCGCTAGTTGCCTGGACGGTGTGGCACTTCCCACTGGTGTATCGTCAGTCAGGGGCACCGAGCCACATGGGTGGTGACTCAGGAGATGTCAAGCCCCCACCTGCTCCAAAACCTCTCCCTCCCCCACTTGCTGTAATGCCTGGAAGTTTCACCAAGACAGTCGTCCCAGAAGACCCCTCCGGCTGCCTGTGAGGTGGGAGGGACAGGCCCCAGACTGGCTGGGACTCAGCACCCTGAATGACAGCAAGCGCAGCTCAGTATGGTCAGTCAGTCCTGACGGTGAGTTCTAATGGGAGTTGGAAAAGGTCAGAAAAGTTTATTCTGGAAGGTGGGCTCGAAAGGGCCCTGGGGAAGCCAGGCCTTGCCCAAAGTCTGTGTGCTGGGGTGAGGCTGTGGAAGGCATCAGAGAGAATCCTCAGCTGCACAGCCAGGTCACCTAGGGTCGGCGACTCCCTAAATGCAGGAGAGTCCCAGCTTCAAGATGGCGCCTGGCTGAGTCAGGCATCAGGCCCCTCTGGATTCGCACGCTCCTGGGTTCCCTCCCGTATTGAATCTGGCCTGGCCTGTGACTTGTAGCAGAAGCGAGGCTGCGCAGGTTCTCGGCCTGGGGCTGAAAATGCCTTCTGACTTCCACTTTTGCTCTCTTGGGGTTTCTGAGCCACCTTGAAAGAAGTCTGGGTCATCCTCTCAGAAAAGTTATGTGCAGAAAAAGAGAAGAAAAGAAAAAAGGAAAGAAGAAAAGAAAAGTTACATGCAAAGAAAGGCCTAGAGGATGAAAGACCGGGAGGAGAGAAAGTCCCAGTGTTCCCGCCATCCCACCTCAGGGGCCAGTCATGAGAAGGAGGTCACTTTGGATCCTCTAGCCCACATTGCAGCCATAGGCCAAGTCCAGCCAAAGCTCATAGAGCAGAGCTGTGCTCTCCTGGCTGAGAGCTGCTCAGTCAACCCCCAACATCATAAGCCATAAAGTGGTTGTTGTTTTAAGCCATGTTACTTTGGGATGCTTTGTTATGCAGTAATAGATGACTCTCTTATCTCCCTCTGCTCCCTGCTTCCTGCTAGCCCCCCTCCCCAAAGCCCAAGGAAAGACCCCTTAGTGGAGCAGATACACTTGTACCAACTAGAATTCCTACCCAGAGGGGTACCAAGGGTAGGGTGGGGAAATGGCCCATCCTGAATGCAGGCATTTAGGACTTAGACCAATAAAAGTTTTTCAGGGAAGAGTGTTTTTATCACTGGCATGGTTTAGAATTGCTAGGGCATGTTAGTGATAAAAAGCAGACTGACTTTCAATCATTCTCATGATTGTTTTTAAATTCTTTAAGACAGTGCACCCGTTATTGCTTGCACCTGGAGCAGACTGTGCTCATTGCCCCACCCTTGGAATGTCGCTGGTCCTAGGTCTTCCTGGTGACCATGCGAGCTTCAAGAAGGGAGAATTGGGAGGAGGTTGAATTTGGAACTGGCTCAAAGGCCCAAAGAAGGAAGCACGGTAAGGTTTTCTTGGGCCTCCACTGTATGCAGGGTTTTTGCAGGTGTTATTGCTTTAATCCTCGGGGGGACCCTGCCTGCATTTTGACAGAGGGAGACAGGAGGGTCTCCAGGATGGGAGATTTGCCTAAGTTCACAGAATAAGCTCTGGGCGGGATGCCATCAGGAAGTTGGAGCAATGCTATGGTTGGGTATCTTAATGATGCTTATCTAGAAGAAAACAGGAATAGCTCTACGTTAAAGCTATAATTGGTAAAGAAGCAGCCATCATCCAGTTAGCCCACATAGGGGAGTAGTTGGTCATTTTATGCTTTGGATAATGTTCTTGTTTTTGTCTATGTTCAGACATGATCTTGAAGCAGTCTTGTTTTCACCTTGATTCATCACAGTCACAGAGTGGCTTTGTCTGATGTTGGTGTTCCGTGAAATTGTTTACAGTTATCAGGAAGCACCACAGTCTACCTGCGAGGGCCAGGCCAGCTCTCTGATGTCAGAGCAGCTCTTCTCCTCATGTGTGAACAGCAGTATTTTAGGGTCCTTGGCTTGGGTTGGAGGAAGAGGATGACATTAGCACTGTTCTTCCACCTTTACCCTGGAGCACTCCAAAGGCTTCTCTGCCCCCAAGCAGTATCCAAGGCGATAGGGGACCCAAAGGTCAGGAGTCTGCATTCTCAGCAGCTGCAA
This sequence comes from Leptonychotes weddellii, assembly GCF_054177405.1. NCBI lineage: Eukaryota > Metazoa > Chordata > Mammalia > Carnivora > Phocidae > Leptonychotes > Leptonychotes weddellii. The sequence goes on along the minus strand of NC_138377.1, from coordinate 23,026,575 downwards.
AGGCAGATAGGCATGAAGTCAGAATAGGAGTGTGGGGGGTGGGGGAAGGGGGGAAGATAGGGGTGTTTCCTGTTGAGAAGGTAGGAACACTATTCCCAGCCCAGTGCAGGGCTCAGGGTAGGTGGAGGAAGTGAAGAAGGTCCTAGGGTCAGAGAATCAGGGCATGTTAGTGCTACAGAGACAACTTGGAGCATCAAGGGGAGCACAGACTATACTTGCAGAACTTTTTCCTCATGTGAAATCCTGTACAGAAATCCAGTACATGAAACAGACATCAGCAGAGCCAGTGAAGCTGAACAGAGGAGCAGGGTGTCCAGAGGCCTGCCCACGCCCCCTCCTGGAGCCCCCTTATCAGTGGTCCCTGAATCAACACTGGGCATCCCTTAGAACTCTGAGGGTTGCAGGGTTAAAAATCCCTCCTCTCGTTCCACATTGCACTTTCTAAAAGCCTAGAAAGGAGTGGTTACTTATCCAAGGAACCACCCCCTTACTGACCTTCTAGATTCTTCTGGGTCCTCCATGGCCTGAGGGACTTTGTCCAAATCTCATCCAGGTCTTCTTCCAACAAGATTTTTACTCTTAAGAACTTCTCTTTGGGAGATGTTGGTCAAAGGGTACAAAGTTGCAGTTACATGGGATGAATAAGTCTAGTGATCTAATGTACAGACATGGTAACTGTACCTAATAATACTGTATTGAACACTGGAAATTTGCCAAGAGAGGAGATATCAGGTGTACTCATCACACACAAAATGGTAACTGTGTGAGGAGATGACGTGTTAATTAGCTTGACTGTAGCAATCACTGTGTATGTGAATATCAGATCATGTTGAACACCTTAAATAGATACACTTTTTATTTAAAAATATATAATTAAAAACATCTCCCCTTGATGGTGAGGGGGCATGATAGATTCTTCTAGAGCACTAGAACTCGTCCATATCTTGATTCAAATACTATATATATAGTATACAGAGGGACTGTGGATCCGACTCAAAACTGGCTCCCACCTGCTCGTAAGAGCCAGTTGTGTGAATCTCTTCCCAGCTCTGCACGCAGTGACATCACATTAGTGACTTGAAATTGGCCATGATGGGATTTACACCATGGTAATTGGCAAAGTTACCATCAGGGCTTTTTTTCTCCTGAAGAGCCAGTTAAACATTTACCAGCACACTGCGGAATATATACATATATAAATATTCATTGAGCTGTGCACCAAAATCTGTGCATTTTACTGCATGAGCGTTATACCTCAATAAAAAGATCTGGGGTCTCCAGTCCGCTGGTTCCATGAGCGCAACCTAAAATTATTGGACTGATTATCTGTCTTCTTCCTGTAACTTCTGTGAGGGCAAGGACCTCATCTGCTTTGTTCATCATCCAGTAATTAGGGATTGCGTGAAAAAAAGAATTTCCATGGTGCCAGTGTAGATTGGGCCATCCCAAGGGTGTGCTTATCTGTGACCTGCCTAGGTTTATGCCAAGTAGCCTTTGAGATCTCCACTTATCCTCAGCAGCATAAACCTAGGCACGTCGCAGAGAGGCACGCCCTTGGGATGGGTGTCCAGGCAATTAAGAACTGCAAGATTGGCAAGGTTTCTTGTCCCCACTACCCTGCCATAATTGAAATATTTGCCATATTTGCCTTTTCCAGTCCTCTTCCATCCTCTATAGATAGAATTAACTACTGTTTCCTTTCTGGTTCTTTGACGGTCTCCAAACAGAGCACTTACCTTGTTTGCTCTGTTGAATTGGGGGTCATGTCCATTCCTCCTGCAAGGCTAGAGGCTGTTTAAGAAGGACCACATCTTCCTGGTGTCTGCATGGATAAGCCAGCGGGGCTTACATGCACCAGACCCTTACTAGAGGCCTGTCGAATGAATGAAATGGGCTTCAGGAGAAGAAAGAGAGATTGGGTCTGGAGGAAGAAGAAACTACCCCACTGAACAAGGTCCCATAATTGCCCAAACACAGGTGACTCCTTAGAAACTGGAAAGGCCAACGTGGTTTGGGATGTGGTCCTGCTTGGTGGTGGGGTCTGACCAAGTAGCCTTTGAGATCTCCACTTCTGCAACCTCACTATTCAAAGCACAGGACATGGCTGTGGATATGAGCACCAAGGCAGAAGTCACTCTGCCATGTTGGCTTTCCCAGGCTGTGTACTTCCCGGATCTGGCACAGAGCCACTCCCTCTGCACACACAACCTTCTAGACTCTTCTGGATCGTCCAGGCCCAGGGGATTTCACTCACATCTAATCCAGGCCTCCTTTTAACAAGGGTTTTTGTTCTTAAACGTCTCCTTGCCTGGAGGATGGACACATGAGGGAGACAGTCGGCATGCTAGAATTGCTCTATAGCTTGATCTGGGTGATGGCCACAGGAGTGCTTGTGTCTGTAAAAAGTAACTGCACCCTACACCTAATTGTGCATTTTGTGTGAGTTATATCTCAATGAAAAAGTAAAAGAAAGGAAACGAAAATTGTCCCCCTGTTGAGGAAGGGGCTAGCCCAGGGAGCATGCCTCCATCACCTGCAGGGGATCCTGAGCCAAAGGCCAGCAGGGACCGAGGGCTCCCAGAGGCTGGGCTAACCAGCAGAGAGAAGATGGAGAGGTGGTGAAAATAAAAACCTCTCAGCCTTCCCTGGAAAGACAAGGGCGCTAGGGCCATTTGGGGTCAGGCCAGAGGAAGGCACTGGGCTTGGAGGAAACCCTCGGGAATGCGGAGGGCAGAAAGGAGGGGGGAAGAAAAGGCATGGACTGCGCTTGCTGGGTGGTGGCCCGAGCCAGTGCGCTGACCATGGTGTGTCTGTCTCGGTCCTCGAGGACGGAGGAGGGCCGGGGATGAGGGGAGGGGGAAGACAGCGTGACTGCGTCTGATCTACAGTGACGAGTACCAATGTTAACTGTCACCTCTCATCTCCAAACTAAATCACACCTGGAATTGGAGGCACCGAGGAGCTGATAGAGTCAGCCTCGCAGAGGCTACAAGTCAATCAATGTGGAGATGCGCACGGAGACACCGGCTCCATGAGGCCGGGCGCCTTCATTCATTCTGGGATTTACACTTGTCAGGCTGCCGCCTGGGGGTGGACAGGAGGAGGGGTGGGCAGGCTGGTTTCACTCCAGCTCCACTTAAAACTGGTTGACTGGCGGCTTCTCTCCAGGGGCGCTGCAGGCTAGATCCACTTGCTTTTGCTGCCCCTCCTCTTCTTTATTCTGTGGGTCATTCCTCAGGGTCAGGGGACTTTCAGGTCAGTGGGTTTCAGGCTCAAGGAACAGGAGGAAGCCCAGCAGTAGGCAGATTGGGAAAGATGGTTGGTCTCAGGGCCGGGGGTACTGACTGCCCAGGCAACCCTTGCCACAATGGGAGCATATGAAGGGAAAAGGGATCCTGTCCTGGGCACCAGTGGGGGCATGTGCTTAGAAGGGAGCAGTGGGGCCCTATGGGGAAGAGGGGTAGATTTAAATTGACTACTTTGGAGCAGTTCTATGTGTGGTCAAATGAAATGTGGTCAAATGAATTTGTTTTGCTTTTTATGCATTCCTTTACTCATTCAGTCAGTGGTTTTCAGCGAGGCTCTATGCAAAGGGCTGAGTCCCACAGTACCGGGCCCCCATATCCTGCGAGAAAGGAGGACTTAAAGTGTTACGAACTTCTCAGGCTGACGTTTCTATCACAGAATTAGTGTATGAATCTATAGCCCCCATCCCTCCATAATCCTCAGCACATTTATAAAGTGCTTTTTCACACATAAACATAACTGTGCTAAGTGCTCTGCCAAGGAAAATGCCTGGAAATATAAATTCCAGATGGAGAGAAAAACATTGAGTTTCCATTGCTGTTTAAACATCTATTTTATTTTTGTTACTATGGAAGTAATATAACTTTATTACAGAAAATTTGGAGCAATAGGGAGGGGAAAAATCACCGAAAGACAAAGCTATCATTTTGATATGCTTCCTTCTTGTCTTTTTTCTTATAGCTCTTTAACGTTTTTTTTCTTTTTCTCAAAAGCCCATAGCCCAGGGCATGTCCTCTGTCACTGAGTGTGAAGTTAGGGTGGAAGCTTCATTTTCTCTTCTGACCCCCGATCAGAGTGTCCCCTGAGAACAAGGCTTCATTCTGCCTGGTGCCCGGGCACAGAAATGGTGATACAGGCATTCGGCAGGCTGATCTCTTAATCCAGATTGGTATAGTCATTTGAAACTGAAAGCAGCTCCTTTTTATGTCGCCTGCTTCTCGGCATTAACTTCTCTTTGATGTAATTTTTGCTTCCGATGCTCTCTCCCTTCATGGGTTAGATTAGTGTGAAATTGGCCTGGCTTCTCCAGAGACTGCAGTGTTAAGCTTCAAATACTTGGTCCTTATTGGAAATCCTTAACCCACATCAGGGGAGAAAAGTGGCAGCATTACTTGGGAGTTGGGGGGGGGCGGTGGCGGGGAATGAGGAGGAGGATTGGGTGTAGGGCAACAGGGAAAGAAGTGCTTATTGGCAAGAGGAGGGTGGGGAAGTTGAGATTCCTCTCCACTTATTGACTGCTGAAGATCTCCTTGCCTTGATGTTGGGGGGAGGGGTAAGAATGGATCTTTGGGAACTTGAAAACATGATAATAGGGGAAGAAATCTTGTTTAGCTGGCTGGAGCTCTGGCTGGAGCTGTCCAAAGGTCTTGGTTCTGAAAGGAAGGAGACAGTGTTTGGGAAAGTAATGGAGCAATGTTCCTTTTCCTAACCCTGTCTAGATCCCTGGGGTTATACCTGCTCCTATGAGTGTTCTATCTGGTTCAGGTGTGACCTTGAAGTACATACAAGACATAGTTACCAACATTCTGTGAGAACTGGCAGAAGTAGGTCCCTTCACCTATTCTGTCCTGCTCTCCTACCTACTCCCATCTGGCAGAGAAGAATGATAATTTGTAACTGAGCCAGATTCCTGGAGGGAGTAATCAACTGCAAGGGAGACTCAACTGAGCATCTGACCTAGAAGAGGGTGTCCCCCTAATTTTAAGGCAGAACTCGGTGTGTGTGTGGGGGGGTGCTCTTGCAGTGATTTGGAGAGAAGAGATACTCCAGGCTTGGGATAGCACCTCAACTTACTCCCCAATGTCAACCTCCGACCCTCTGCCCTTAAATTCAGATTGCTGCCTGAGGATATCACTGGAGGACAGAAGCTGCCAGAACTGATTCTGGTGACCAAACTGGCCCATGCTGTCCATAGAGGAAGAAATCACCAAACTGTCTGACCATCAGAGTGTCCTGGGGGAACTTCAGACTCTCCATTCAAAGACAGTTTAGTTCCAGATATTTCGAGTTGGTTAGCAGCCAACATACACTTTCCTCCTGTAATTCCCGTCCACCATTCTCTGCCAGGCGAGCCTTGACCTTTAACTGTGCCCCATACTTCTGTCTCGCTTTCTTTTCTTCCCTGCAATGCTTCATTCCCAAGCCTTGGTCCAATACCTCTGTGACCTTTCTTTCCTTGGCCCAGTCTCTGTTCCTTCCCCTCACTCCTAGCGGGTCCTTCCACCCACCTGCCCACTCACGTGGGTCCTCAGTTTTGTTCTTCCCCCAGCTTGACCCACCTGTCCCCACTCGGTGCCCCTGCCCCTGGCAGGTCTCTGCACAGCGGAAGGGACCAGGCCCATCCGGTTTATTTAGCCTTGTGCCTCCTTGTGCCTGGGCCCACCTCTCCCCTTCTTGAGTCTGCAAATCACTCCTTCCAGTGTCAGCCGGCAAATTGGTTTATCCTCCCCCCAACCCGGCTTTCATTACCTTGCCGAAATGAAGCGATATCTCCTCGGCGGAGGCTTCCCGTCCGTGCCGCCGCTGGCATAATAAATGAAGACAAAGTGCCGGAGGCATAGACCATCTCTCCCACCGCACCACCAGCCGCTGCCAGCTTCATTATTCGCTTAAGTTGCCGGAGAGAATTACTTAACCCTGACCCGTGTATTAGGGGCCTGTATTAATGCCGCGACAGGCGCCTCTTACGGCAGAGAACAATTTATTAGTGCCGAAACAGGCTGCTTTTCTCTGTCATTTTTCCAATCTGAGCTTTGAACACACATCATTAAACTTGTCTGACTCTCTCCCCTTCTCCATCATTCCTTTTTCATTTTTTTAAACAGAAAGCACCGTACAGAATGGAGATTGTTCTGAAAATCTCCAAGTGCCTCTCTCTCTCTTTTCTCTCTCTCTCTCCTTTTTCTTTTCTTCTTTTCCTCTTTCCAGTTCTTTCCTTGGCCTCTTTTTGGCTTTGGTCTCTTTGCTGGTGGTTCTCCCACTTTCAGGGGCAGAATAAGGGTGGGAGGGAGCATTTGGGTCCCAGAAGAGAATCCTTTTGGGTGTGGGGGTTGGGGATAGAGCAAGCAGAGCTCCCTGGGAGTCCCCTGAGCCCTGAGTCAGTTGTCTCTCCCCGAGATTCCTTTTCCAGAGGCAGCCAGGCCCCTCTTTGTGCCTCCAGTTGGGAGCATCTAATTTGAAACCAGGCACTGGGATCGATTCTGGGAGCTAAAGGCCCCCAGAGTGAGGAAGGACTGGGCAGGGTTCCCGTTTGTCATGGGGACTTTATCATGTCCACATGTGGGAAAGAAAGTTGGGAGGGGTTCGGAAGCACCCCGAAATGGCTTTGCAGTGTCTGAAACACCCTGAGCCCTGGTGTGGTGGCCGGCCACAGCCTGGGAAGTGAGCCATTGCGCTGTGTGCTGCCGGAGGGTCACACACCTGGCTGTCCCTGACCACAGCACACAGTGTCAGTTTCAGGTGTTGTCGTCTCTGGCTCCCCCCGTGGCTTTGTCCCAGCACCTGAGCTCCACCTCGAG
>NC_138377.1:22997384-23019251 GCF_054177405.1 Leptonychotes weddellii | reverse complement strand
TCCAGGATCATGACCTGAGCCGAAGGCAGTCGCTTAACCAACTGAGCCACCCAGGCGCCCAGAAACATAGTGCTTCTTGAGGTGGGTTTGCTTTGGATGGGTTCACACGGACCTGAGCGGCTCAGCTATGGCTGAAATCAGAGGTGGGCTACTCCTGCCACCACCGCACGTGCCTGCCTCCTCCCCCATCCCTCCCTCTCAATCCCCGACCCCCCAGGGCCACCAGCAGCTCTCAGCTCTGTCCAGGGGCTGCCAACACAAATGGCAGCACAGACCAGGCAGGGACATAAACAAATGAGGCAGGATGAGGTCAATAGATAGGAACTGTGGGGACTGGCAAATAAGAGAGTAGAGATGATCTTGTAAAGATAATGACATAATTTTAAAAACATGTGCTATTAGACAGACCTCTTTGGGGGCTAGGAAATTTGACTGCAGGCTACCGGTTTAGCATCAGGGCGGATGGAGTCTTTAAAGAAGATGTGACTTTTGTGAAGTTTTTACTCACTTTTTTTTGTGCATTCTTTGCAACTGAAGCAGGTGGCTTCGGGACTCCTTTGGAAATGAGTACTGAGGAAAGGGGCTGAGAGGGACCTAAGAGGAGGAAAGCCCACCGAATTGAAAAGGCCGGTGGCTTTCCCTCCAGCCCAGTCCTCCCCAAATTCCCCTGGCCTCCAGATCCCCGCTACCCTCCCTCCCGTTTAGCTCAATAGCTCTTGAAAGTTCTCTAATCACCTCTCTGCTTCCTGCATTAATGAGCCTCTCATCTCACTGATGGCAATCAGAATATTTGCTTATGAAAGGGACACGGTTAATAACACGATTGCTCCCCTCCGCCTTCTTCCTTCCTCTCCTCCCCCCTCCCCTTCCCTCGCCCTCCACACAATTCTCTCAATTAACGATAGGCAGAAATTAATTTTTCCCTTCGATCAAAACAATTGCAGGAAAGCGGATTGCCAGCGTCGCTCCAGATAGGGACCGCTCCCAGCAGAGTGGGGAGAAAGGAGGGGAGATGGAGCAGATACGCACGGCCCTATCTGCAGGCACAGGACAGAGTAATACAAATGTTATCCTTAGAAATGTACTTAAAGAGGATATGTTTATAATTCGGAGGGGATTTTCGGGGGCTCGCCTGCCCTCCCTCCCTCTCCAGGGCACTCCACTCGACTTCTTCTGTATAGCAGAACACAGAGTTTGTTGGGAATTTTGCTCTTGCTGCCTCAGTGAGTGGAGTGGGCTGTGGGTGAGAAGGAGAACAGGCTGGGGGGTGGGGTGGGTCACGGCCATTGTCTTGAGGCCACCACGGATAGTGCTCGCTTTGTGGCTAAAAGCAAAACATGAGGGGTCAGATCTGGCTGTTGTGTGGGCCTGGCTTATTTGCCTTTACCCTACCTTCTGCGCCTGCCTAGACTTTTGTGTTGGGCCTCCTTCCCAGCCCATTCCTCCATCCAGGTAAGGAGGCAGGCGCCTTCGGGGAAGCCAAGATCATATCCTAGCAAAGTGGGTATGAGAACACAGACTCTGGAGCCAGCCTGCCTGGGTTTGAATGCAGCTGTGCTACTTAAACAGCTCTGTGACCACGGGCAAGTTCCCTCGCTTCTCTGTGCCTTGGTTCCCTCATCTGGAAAATGGTGATCACCTGCCTCAAAGGGTTGTTAGGAGGATGAGATGAATGAATATTACTAAGTACTTAGAATAGTACTTGGTAGGTAGCAAGTGTTAATCGTATGTTCTGTAAAGAAGTAAAAAAAAAGAGAAGAAAAGAAAAAAAGGTTATAGGCCCCTGTGGCAGTCAGGAACGTGTTGATCCATTCATCAACAAACATTTACTGTCCTATGGAGGACAGACGCATTTTAAAGATTTGGTGGTCTCTACACTCCAGCTATAATATGGGCCACGATGATACGGGCAGAATTCACCAGAAGAGTGATGCGTGAGGTGCTATGGGATTTCAGAAGGAAGAAGGAAGGAAATTCAGGCAGGACAGGACCATCGGGGTGGACTTTACTGAGGAGGTGGCCTCTGAGCCGAACTTTGAAGAATAAGTTGAATTCTTTCTATAGGTTGGGAAACGTCGCTGCTGGGCAGAGGGGGCGGAAGAATGAGAGCCTCTCGGTGTAACGCCAACAGGTCAGGCGGGAAAGTTGGGGAACTGAGGGGGAGGGGGGCATCCGAGTCGCCCCCCTCCCCCCAGTCATCCCCGTAGCCCTCGGAGTTCCCCCGACCCCCACTCGGTCCCAACTCTCCCCTTTCTCTCAACATCCAAGAAAGATTAACTTCTCTCGCTGCGAGAGAGAAAGTTATCATTAGCAGAGAATTAAAAGAGTGATTAATGGCGTGTCCCCCCCGCCCATAGGCCTTATCTGGTGGCGGTGAGAGGGACAATGCGGCGGCGGGCGGGGAGGAGGAGAGACGGAGAGGGAGCAAGGGAAAACAATAAATATTAAGTGCAAGAAAAAAGGGAGCGCCAGCGCCGTTCCCACTTGTTAGATTGAAGGCGCCTCTCCAGAGGGGGGAAGGCTCCAAATTGCTAATTAGCGCCTCTGAAAAGGCCTGGCTCTGATACGCGCGCCGCTGAAAGGCCGCCGTTAATGAAGCCGCGGCGAGCCCGCTTCCCTTTGACTGGCCTTCATCCCTCCTGCGAGCCCCGGGCCGCCCGAACAATGCGGCGGGGAGCGCCGGCTCCCCCCGGCCTCGGCGGGACGGCCCGGGCAGCGCGCGCGGGGAGCGGCGCGGCGCGGGCGAAATGTGGAGGGGGAGATAAGGCCGAGCGCAGGGAAGAGGCTCACTCCCAGGGGCCCAGGGAAAATTTGCAGTTATTATGAAGGAGATGAGACAGATTAAAAGCCCTTGTGTTCGCCGCTTTGCCCCTTTATTTAGTGGCTTCATCTAGGAGATGAAAGAAGTTGGAAATGACTTTCTCTGCTCTGCGCTGCGAGAAGCTTCGTGGCACATTTCTTGACTTTATTCCTTCTTTTGTTTCTCCCTTCCTTGCCTTTAACCCCTGACAGACTTCACTGAGGCCACAGGCGCTGGAGGCCGGCAAGTGGGGACCGGCAGGAGCCTCCCCCTTTGACCCCTGGCAGCCAGACCTTGGAGGTTTGGGGCTTTTGGCTGATCCCCGGGCGGTGGGGCGTGGGGGTGGGGGGTCATGGCTGAGCTAGGGAGGAATGAGCTTGCCATCCTTGGAAGACCCCAGGAGGAGGCTGGATGACCCATTATCCAGATGGGTTAGAAGTTCCTCTAATGCCCTGACCTATTCCGAGAGGGCAGCCCAGCATTGTGCAGAGGGACTCCACAGCCAAATCACCTGTGTTCAAACCCAGACTCCACCACACATTAGCTGAGACCTTGGGCAAGTTACTTAACCTCTCTGTGCCTTAGTTTCCTATCTGTAAAATGGGGACAATGATCATATACTGATACCTACTTTGCAGGGTAGGATAGACTGATTGCATAACTTTCCTTGGTTTTTCATGCCTCCCTGTTCTACACCCACTGTTACTACCTTTCCACACGGGCTCCGGGCCCAGCCACATCACTAGCTTTGGCCAGCTTGGTTTAAGCAAAGGCATGAAAAAGCACTGTGCGTTTCTATCTCAGAATATGTACCTCTCTGTGTACCTTTCTTGGGACATTACCATAGTCCTAAGAACACGCCATGACTTCCCTCTGGTCATGCAAGTGTGACTGTGACAGCCTGCTGGAGGCATGTGGGAGACATGCTGAGGAGTGCCGAGTTGTCCTAGACAAGGATATACTAAAACAGTCAGCCCTCCAGTTGACTGAAAATACATGAGCAAACCTAGCCAATCTGCCAGTCCTAGCCCGGATGGGCAAGGCTTTCTAGAAAGCTTATGGACTTGTGAGAAATAATCAGTAGATGTTGTTTTAAGCAACTAAACGATTGGGGTGGCTCGTGAGGCAGCATCAGGGCAAAGTAGATAACCAATACACAAATGGGTGCCTGGAAGTCTGATGCTGCCAAAACCCAAATCAAAACAAGACCTAACCCTAAGATACATAGCAATGGCTTTGGGATCGGAAAGCAAATGGAGTCCAGAAAAGATGATAAACTACTAGAGCAGGTTGGACAAAAGGTGACCTGTATTATGTATGGTGAATCAATCAATAAAACTGTTGTCTGAGGTAATTTGGAAGGTAGAAAAAGTACTTAATGAACTTATGGGTTTAAGTAATGAAATTTCCACGTGGAATGTTGAAAGGATCAGCTGGCTCTTACTAAGCAAATATGAGAAAGATGAACTAAAAAAAGAAAACAATTGTTTGTCAACAGAATGTGTAGGGAATATAAAGGTCCCAGAACTTGCTGAATTGAAAGATAAAACTATTTCTCATCTCCAGTCTCAAGATTCTCAATGTATCATATGGAACCACAAAAGACCATGAATGTTCAAAGTACTCTTGGGCAGAAAGAACAAAGTTTGAGGCATCACATTATCTAATTTCAAAATATACTACAAGGTATAGTAATCAAAGCAGCATGGTACTAGCATAAAAAGAGACACATAGATCAAAGGAACAGAACAGAGAGCTCAGAAATAAATCCACACACTCACGGTCAATCGATCTTCAACAAAGGTGCCAAGAAACCATGATGGCAAAAGAAGGGTCTTCAACAAATGGTGCTGGGGATACTGGTTTTTCACATGCAGAAGGATGAAACTGAACCATTATCTCATTCCATATACAAAATTAAACTCAGGGTGCCTGGCTGGCTCAGTTGGTAGAGCATGTGACTCTTGATCACATGGTTGGGAGTTTGTGCCCCATGTTGAGTGTGGAGATTACTTAAAAATAAAATCTTAAAAAACATCAACAACAAGATTAAACTCAAAATGGATTAAAGACTTAAATGTAAAAACTGAAACCATAAAACTATTAGAAAAAACCAAAAACCAGGGACAAAACTTCTTGACATTAGTCTGGGCAATAATACTTTGGATATCACCCCAAACACCACAGTCAACAAAAGCAAAAATAGACCAATGGGAGTGCATCAAACCAAAAAGCTTCTGCAAAATGAAGGACACAGTCAACAGAGTAAGGAGACAATCTATACAATGGGAGGAAATATTTGTAAATCATACATCTGATAAAGAGTAATATAGAAAATATGTAAGGAACTCAACTCAGTAGCAAAAAAACCAAACAACCTGATTAAAAAATGAGCAAAGAAACTGCATAGACAGTTCTCAAAAGAAAACATACAAAGGTCAAACAGATATGTTTTTTGCTTACATCACAAATCATCAGGGAAATGCAAATCAAAAGCACAATGAGATATCACCTCACATCTTTTAGGATGTCTACTATCAAAAAGACAAGGGATAACACATGTCGGTGAAGATGTGGAGAAAAGAGAACCTTTATACATTATTGGTGAGAATGTAAATTGGCACAGCCATTGAAGAAAACAGTAGGGAGTTTCCTGAAAGAGCGAAAATAGAACTTCCATATGATCCTGCAATCCCACTTTTGGATAAATGTTCAAAAGAAATGAAATCAGGATCTTATAAGAAGACTTATTTGCATATCCATGTTCATTGCAGTATTATTCATAGTAGCCAAGACAGGAAACAATCCAAGTGCCTATTGACAGATGAAGCGAGTAAAAAGATCTCATATATACATAAAAATGGAATATTTTTAGCCATTAGAAAGAAAGAAATCCTGCCATTTGTAGCAACATGGATGAAACTGGAGGCCATTATGCTAAGTGAAATAAGCCAGATAGAGAAAGACAAATAATGTATGATCTCACTTGTAAGTGGAATAAAGAAAAATTTTGAACTCATAGAATCAGAAACTAAAATGATGGTTGCTAGGGACTTTTGGGAGGTGGCGAGGACTGGGGAAATTATGGTGGTCAAAGGGTGCAAAGTTGCAGTTATATAGGATGATTAAGTCTACAGATCTAATATAGAAGCACGATGACTATACTTTAGTAATACTGTATTGAACACTGGAAATGCGCTAGAGGGATTTTAGGTGTACTTATCATGCAAAAAATTGGTAACTATGAGAGGAGATGATATGTTAATTAGCTTGATTGTAGTAATCATTCCACTATGAATATGTACATCAAATCATGTTGTACATCTTAAATATATACAATTTTAATTTAAAAACATTCTGGTGCAAAAAAAAAAAAATTCTCAACGTAATACAAGGCCTAGGACTTCTGCTTCTTGCATTAATGGAATAATAGGGACCATTTTTACTCTCCCGTCCTAAATAATTTAAGGAATACAAAAATTTCTAGTATCCAACAAGGTAAAATTAGTCATGTCTGGAAAACAGTAAAAAATTACCAAGCACAAAGAAGCAGAAGAATATAACAATAATGTAAAGAAAAGCAATCAATAAAAATCTTTCAATAAATATTAAAAATCAATAAGAAAAACAATAAAAAAATAAAAATAAAAATTACCACATACTACATTTTGTGTGTTTAACAAAGTAGAGAGAAACATGAGCGTATTAAAGAGAGACATGGAAGATTTTTTTCAAAGCCTAACTTCTATAAAAATACAGAATCTGAGATTAAAAAAATATATTGGGTAGAATTAACAACATGTTAGACACTTCAGAAGGAAACATTATGACTTTGAAGACATAGGAATATAAACCATTCAAAATAAAACAGGAAAAAAAAAACAGAAGAAGGAAACAAAGAAACAAAAAAGAACGAAAGAACAACTTAAAGTGACCTCAAATATATATAATTGGAGTCTCAGAAGTAGAAAGGAAGTGAGAGGAGAAAAATATTTGAATAGATAATGGCCCCAAAGTTTCCAAATTCAATGAAAATTATAAACCCATAGATCCAAGAAGCTCCATGAATCCCAAGGACAAGAAACATGATGACACTAAGACCCATCATAGTCAAATTACTTAAAACAAGTGCTAGAGAAAATCTTAACAGCAGCAACAGAATAAAGACATGTAACACGTAGAGGGGAAAATGATAAGACTGACAGTAGACTTTATCTCAGAAATAATGTGAGCCAAAAGACAATGAAGCAATAACATTAAGGTAATGAAAGAAAAATGCCATTAGGCTAGGATTCTATACTCAGCAAACATGTTCCCCCAAAATGAAGACAATATAAAGACTTTCTCAGGCAAACCTGAAGAATCACCACCAACATACCAGAGCTACAAGAAATGTTAATGAAATACTTCAGGCAAGAGGGAAATGATACCACACAGAAATCTGGATCTCTGCAGAGGAATGGTATTTGGCACCAAAAATGGTATTTGTAAAATTATCATTTTTCTTATTTTGAAAATCTCTTTAAATAATAACTGACTGTTTAAGGCAAACAAATAACGTATTGTGGGATTTCTGCCATATGTAGCAGTAAAATATATGACAATAACACAAAGGCTGGGAGAGAGGAAATGGAAGGATACTGTTGTAAGCTTTTTGTACTAGGCATAAAGTGTTACAGTATTACTTGAAGACATACCAAGATGAGCTAAAGATGTATATTAGAAACCCTAAAGCAACCACTAAAAATATAAAACAGAAGTATAACTAATAAGCTAACAATGGAAATAAAATGAAACAATAAAATACACCCAATCCAAAAGAAGGAAGAAAAGGAGGGAAAAAAGAACAAAAGAACAGATGGGACAAATAGAAAATAAAAAGCAAGGTGGTAGGTTTAAACCTAACTCTTACCGGCTATTGTAGCTCATGCAAATTAATGTGTTGATGTCCTCATTGCAAATTCATGTGTTGATGTACCTTAGAATGTGACTGTATTTGGTGAACGGATCTTTAAGAGGCAATTAAGTTAAAATTAGGTTGTTAAGTATGGGCCCCCATCCACTTTGCCTGGTGTCCTTATAAAAAGAATTTGGAATTTGATACATAAATAGAGAAGGAAGACAATGTGAAGGCACAGAGAGAAGACAGCCATCTATAAACCAAGGAGAGAGGGTTCAAGAGAAACCAAACCTACCAATAGCTTGATCTTAGATTTCAAGTCTCCGGAACTGGGAGAAAATAAATTTCTGTTGTTTAAGCCACCAAGACTGTGGTACTTTGTTATGACAGCCCTAGCAAACTAACACATTAACCATACAAATAATCATATTAAATGTAAATATTCTAAACTGTAGTTCCCACCACCACAGGAACCCAGCTAGACCAGAACCAATTTCAACTGCCTTGGCCTAGTCATCTGAGCACTCCGGCTTCTTGCTTTTCTTTCCTTCCAATGCATTCCACATAAGAACAAACTCAGCCAAGCATAGGGAGTGAGTAATCTGTGTTTGGTTGCTTCAGTCCCTTGTTACCTGCATAGATGGGTCTTGGCTCTATCATTTTCTAGATGTGTGGGTTTAGGTAAACTCATTAGCCTCTAAACACTTCAGTTTCCTCATCTCTGAAATGGGGATAATATACTGGATAAATATGTGAACTGTGCAGTTATGATTAAAGTTAAAGACTTTGAGATGGGATGACCGTCCTGGATTATCCATGTGGGTACATTATTTTAAGCTTGTGGCAATTTGTTATAGCAGCAATAGGAAACTAATACAAACATCTATAGTAAGCCTTCAGTGAATGTTACCTCAACAGAATCTCAAAATTCTGTAATTGAGAAGGGTACATGAGAAAGTATGAAAGGCATGGCATAGGAGGAATTTGGCAAACCTCTGCCACCTAATGCCCTGTGGCTACCTGCTCTGGATACAGAACAGTCTCTCCCACTGTCCCCTCACCTGGTATGCTCTATGGGAGTTCTGTTTCTGTTGCCATTGCTGCCATGGAGTGGTGGACACCTGCCCCACACTCCCATCCCAGCATCCAGGGAGGTTTCTTGAAATGCAAAGCAGAAAGAGTGCTGGGCCCAGAGAGGAGGGCCAGTTGCTGGGAGTCATTCATTTTTCAAGTGAATGCTGACACTTCCTGCTGTCCTTGGTGGACACTGCTTGTATTAGTAACATCTCTCCGGTGGCTGTTGGAAAACAATTCTGGAAAGATTCTGGAATGTCTTGGATCAGTTCAGGGATGATTAAAGCAAGGAAAAGGGGACATGGAAAAACATTGTGGAGATGAGAGGATGAGGAATTCCTGCCTTCATCAAACTGTGCCCAAGGGATAGAAAGGCAAAAAGAAAGACAACGTCCCCTTTCTTATGATATTTATGTTCTAGTGGGAGGTGACACAAGATAACCAAGTACACGTCAAATAAACAAGGTAATGTTGGATTATGATACAAGCCACAAGGGAATAAGGAAGATGATGAGATAGAAAATGGCTAGGGGAATAGAATTCCTTTGGATGGTGTTAGGAAAGTTCTCTATGTGAAGGTGACATTTTAGCTGAGACTTCGAAGATGAGGAGATCCCCTGACCCATGCCTGCAAAGCCCCATAGACAGGTATTCTTGGTTGCAAGACAGCATTTGCCAAGGCCCTGGGGGGTGCAGGGAGAGAGCACCTGGTGGGCTGGTACTGTGAGCATGGGGAAGGGGGTCAAGATGAAGCCGAGACATAGGCAGGGGCCAGATCATAGGCTGTTGAGGCCATGGTGAGAATTCTCAGTTTATTATAACTGCAGGGAATCTAATGAACCAGCAGCAGAGGTGCTTTTCCCATGATGTGTGTGTGTGTGTATGTGTGTGTGTTTGTCTTATAGGAAGGACACAGGGACACAGGAGGGAGAAACCTATTATTTTTCCTATGTGTAGATCCTTTTTAGCTGGTGATTTTCTCATTCAACCAACAGTTTTGCTTTAATGGTCAATTGAGGGAAACTTGTTGACTAGACTCTCTTCCTCTTCTCAGTAACTACTAATTTTTTGGAGCACTTAATTTGTGTTGGGTTCTGTGTTAAATGGTTTGCATTCATCATGTCATTTAATCTCCACTGGAGAGATGTGTACATTCTATTCTTGTCTCCATTTCACAGATGGGGAAGCAAGCGCTCAAAGAAGTTAAGCAGTTAGCTCTGGACGCAGCTAGTCAGTTCTGGAGCTTTACCCTTGGCTTCCCTCCTGCCTCTACTGTCATCTGCTTGTGTCTGCCCAAAACTCCATGTCATCAATGATTTTAGTCACCAAGTGTGATGGCCTTTCCTTAGAACTATTCCTCACCAATTTTCCTTTTGGTTCTCTTTTTTCTTAAATTTCTCCCTTTTCTGGCTTCTGTACACTGGTTCTCTTCAGATGCTCTCATTCTTTTTGAGCTGTCTCCTTCAACCCCACAGGCTTCTCTTGCCATACTCTTTCTTTGCGTGGTCTTGCCTCTGACAACCATCATCACTTGAAGGTGGGAGCTTTTATTTAAATTTTCTCTTAAGATGGAGGCAATCGCTTCTAATTTCCTGTTCCAGCATTTAGTAAGCAAATATTTGTTTTTTTTTTTTTAATTGACAATAGTTAGTGGGCACCTACCACATGCAAAGCTTTGTTCTAGGCATTGATGAGAATACAATGGCTAGGACAGGACCTCTGGGGCAATGGGATTGGCTTCATTTTTGTTCACACAGCTCTATTGCTGGAGCTTGTCGTAGGTGCTCGGAATATATTTGTTGAATGAGTAATTTAGTTGGGGAGGCAAACTTGCACATAACTGGCTCTAATTCAAGGTTGAATGGAGCAAATGCTCTAGTTAAGATGCCAGAAGGTGCTGAGAGAGCCCAACAGAGTAGGCAAGCAAGGGGAAGTCTTCATGGAGGTGACATAGGCATTCAGCCTCTAAATCATCCTAAATCTTAGCAGTGTTCAAGAAATAGCAAGTGAGGCGTGACTGGTTGGCTCAGTCGGTTAAGCATCTGACTTTTTTTTTTTTTTAATTTCTTCAGACGTTTGTGTACCTATCATTTTATTTTTTTTTTTAATTTATTTATTTGACAGAGAGATAGCACAAGTAGGCAGAGCAGCAGGCAGAGGGAAAGGGAGAAGCAGGCTCTCTGCTGAGCAGGGAGCCCGATGCGGGGCTCAATCCCAGGACCCTGGGATCATGACCTGAGCCGAAGGCAGCCGCTTCACCGACTGAGCCACACAGGTGCCCCAAGCATCTGACTCTTGATTTCAGCTCAGGTCATGATCCCGGGTCGTGAGATCAAGTCCCACATCAGGCTTTGTGCTCAGCATGGAGTCTGCTTGGGAATCTCTCCCTGTCTCTCTGCCCCTGCCCCACTCATGTTCTCTCTCTCTCTCTCAAAAAAATAAATAAAACCTTAAAAAGAAATAGCAAGTGATCTGGTGTGCTCAAATATGATGCAGGAGGTAGTGAAAGATGGATGAGGTGAAACTGTGTTTTAGGAATCTCACTCTACTGCCAGTGTAGAGAATGGCTTGTTTGGGAACAGACCATCCAGAAGAGTGGTTGCCTACCCAGGTCAATGGCACAGAGAAAGCAAAACAGGGAGAGTGAACGCAAGAGTACTATAAAAGTAAAATCTATGAGCCTTGGCATTTAACTAGATAAAGGGATGTAAGAAAGAAGCAGGAACTAAAAATGACTTTGAGGCATCCCACCTGGGTGACTGCATGATGGTGGTAACATTTCCCAAACAGGGAACGGTGAAGAAGGGGAAGATTTGGTAGGGACTATGGAAGAAACTAAGCTTTGTCTTGATGTCTTCAACTGGAGATGCTCGTGGAGTAAAGCAGGGGAGATAGCTAGCAGAAAGCTGAAAATAAAAGCTGGATTTCAAGAAATAAAGGAGCTTTCAGAGCTGATTGTAACTGACATCATGGGAGATGCTATGATGTGTGAGAGAGAATTTTTGTTCATAGTTTTATTTATTAAATTTTTTATTTGAATATAGTTGACACACAATATTATATTAGTTTCAGGTGTACAATGTAATGATTCAACTTCTCTATATGTTATGCTATGCTCACCCCAAGTGCAGCTACCATCTGTCACCATACAACACTATTACAATATTATTGACTATATTCTCTTTGCTGTGCCTTTTATTCCCATGACTCATTCATTCCATAGCTGGAGATCTGTATCTCCCACTCCCCTTAACCCATTTTTTCCTTTCCCCTAGGCAACCATCAGTTTGTTCTCTGTATTTATAGGTCTGATTCTGCTTTTTTTTTGTTTATTCTTTTTTTTTTTTAGATTCCACATTGGAGTGAAATCATATGGTATTTGTCTTTCTCAGTCTGACTTACCTCACTTAGCCTAATACCCTCTATGTCCACCCATGTTGTTGCAAATGGCACCATCTCATACTTTTTTTTTTTTTTTTTTAAAGATTTTATTTATTTATTTGAGAGAGAGAGAATGAGAGAGAGCACATGAGAGGGGGGAGGGCCAGAGGAAGAAGCAGACTCCCCGCCGAGCAGGGAGCCCGATGCGGGACTCGATCCAGGGACTCCAGGATCATGACCTGAGCCGAAGGCAGTCACTTAACCAACTGAGCCACCCAGGCGCCCACCATCTCATACTTTTTAAAGGCTGCCTAATATTCCATTGTGTGTATCTGTGTGTGTGTGTGTGTTTGTGTGTACACCACATCTTTTTAAAGAATCTATTTATCAGTGGACACTTAGGTCGCTTGTGGGAGAGAACTTCACTTAAGCAGAAAAGAGGGCTGATGGCTGTGGACAACTTTTGAACATTTCTTTCTCTCCTGTGAGAGTTACAAATTCAGTGTGTGCAAAATGGAATTACTCAATTTCTCACCAAATCTGTTTCTTTTCTTGACTTCTCTAGCTGTGCAAATGGTACTGACCACTCTCTTAGTCATGCTGGCTCCAAACCTCAGTCTTCCTTGCCTCTTCCCTTAATTCTTTACATAGTAAGTTTCATCTATAGAAAATTCTTAAAAGGGGCTCCTGGGTGGCTCCGTTGGTTAAGCATCTGCCTTTGGCTCAGGTCATGATCCCAGGGTCCTGGGATCGAGTCCCGTGTTGGGCTTCTTGCTCAGCCGGGAGTCTGCTTCTCCCTCTGCCTCTTCCCCCTGCTCGTGCTTCCTCTCTCTCTCACACTTTCTCTCTCAAATAAATAAAATCTTTAAAAAAAAAAGAAAGAAAATTCTGAAAATCCAAAAAAATAACAGGTAGAAGATATAGTCATTTATAATGGAACTATTTTCAATGATGTCTAGTGTATCATTTTAGTTATATTCCTAGGCAAGTACAGATTTAATTTCCTATACACATGAATACAGCCATACTCTACATTTTTAGAATAACTTTTTTATTGAAGTAAAACAGTCGTGCAGAAATGTACACAATCAGAAACTGATGACTTTTCATTTATTAAATATTCTTCCACATCAATTTTAAAAGGCTTCAGAGGTATTCCATCCCATAGATGTACCATAATTTAGATAACTAATCCCTGTTGTAGGATTTTTTTTTCTAGTCTTCTCATCCCTCTCTCCACAATTTAAAATTTTTGTACCAATTTCCAATTTTTCTTCAGAATAAAATTCCTTAGAGGCAGAATTTCTGGGTCAAAAGGCATGTGCATTTAAAAAAATAACCTTTTTATTTTAGACTACTGTTAGCATGCAGAAAAATTACAAAGGTACTACAGACAGTTCCTGTACACCGCATACTCAGTTCCCCTATTATTAACATCTTACATTAATATAGAACATTTGTCACAATTAATGAACCAACATGGAGGCATTATTATTAACTAAAGTCCATAGTTTATCCAGGTTTCTTTAGTTTTTACCTAAGGTCCTTTTTCTGTTCCAGTATCCCACCTAGGATACCACACTACATTTAGTTGTCACATTTCCTTAGACTCTTCTTGGCTGTGACAATTTCTCAGACTTTCCTTGACTTTTTTTGCCCTTAACAATTTTGAGGAATACTGGTCAAGCATTCTGTAGAACGTCCCTCAATTGGGGTTTGTCTGATTTTTTTCTCTTGATTAGACTGGGTTTATGGGGTTTGGAAGGAAAGTATCATAGAGATAAAATGCCACTTTCATCATATCATAGCTAGCCTACATAGGATCCACATGATTTATCACTGTTCATGTTAACCTTCATCACCTGGCTGAGATAGAGCTTGCCTAGTGTCTCCACTACACTCATTTTCCCTCTTTCCATGCTGTACTCTTTAGAAGGAAGTCACTACACATAGCCCACATTCAAGGAGTTGGGAGTTATACTTCAGGATGAATTATCTACAGAAATGCTTCAGAATTTTTCTGCTCCAGAGATTTATCTTCTTTTCCCTGTTTATTACTTTATTCATGTCAGTATTCATATCATTAGTTTACTTATGTCACTATAGACTCATGGGTATTAATTTTATAGAGTTTTAATCCAATAGTACTTTACTTGTTTTGTTGCTCAAGGCATTTGTATTTGCAAGACTCTGAGTAATTCACTTCAAAGGTACCCGGCCAATAGTTGTGCCAACTCTCACAGTCAAGAATGAGGATGCATTTCCCCTCAATTTCACACACCCTTTATAAAAGGAGGTCAGCAAACAAGGGCGAGGTGGAGGTCCCTCCCTAATGCCCAATTTCTTGACGTTCCCAAGGTAGACGAGGCCAGACTGGGGAGGGGTGTCCTTTCCCAGATGTGGACATCATCCCTTACCCCGCCCGCCCTTAACCACCACCCCCCGGGGCCCCCTGCCCCTGTTCCCGGCTTCTCCAAGGCCCCGCCCTCCGTGGGACGGAAGTGGGCGCGGCCACGGACCGGAAGCGCTGGGCAGGGGCGGGCCTTCTCGATCAGATAGCCCCTCCCACTCCACCACTGCCCCACCCCTCCGGCCCAGACAGGAAATGAGGTCAGAAAGGGAAACCCCGGCGGGGAGACTCGGCCCCAAAAGCGGCGGCCATTGGAGGTGGCTGCGGCAGCTGGTGAGGGGGAGGAGTGG
This sequence comes from Leptonychotes weddellii, assembly GCF_054177405.1. Classification (NCBI taxonomy): domain Eukaryota; kingdom Metazoa; phylum Chordata; class Mammalia; order Carnivora; family Phocidae; genus Leptonychotes; species Leptonychotes weddellii. The sequence continues at coordinate 23,004,396 of NC_138377.1, read as the reverse complement.
GTTGAGAGGGTCGGGGTCCCGGGGGCCGGCGCCAGCGGGGATCGGGGCTATCGGCCAAGGCCGAGGGGCTATAGCTGCCACCGGGCTGCGGAGGTTGGCGGGAGGGGCGAGGGTGGCTGGGCCTTGTTTTTCAGGGCCCATCGACCCTATCCCGGGGAACCAGATTCGGGCGTCTCCGGGGCTACAGTCACCCCTTCTCCTTTCTTCTTTCTGGCTCTTTTGGGCAGACGACGGCGGGAGGGCTTGGTGTCCCGCGCCGTGTTCGCCCTAGTCTTCGGGGGCGGGCCGGGGCGTGGAGGAGAGTCCTTCCAAACAAGCTCTTTCTCACATCTGTGGCCATGTTGCGACCCCTGATCACGGAGGGAGTTTAGTCGCCAGGACTTCCTTTTTTTTTTTTTTTTTTTTTTTTGCAGTTTCTGCCCGAGAAGGGCTGACTCCCTGCCCCGGTGAGCCCAAATGAGAAGTTGCTTCCTGCCGCCTGCCTCCGTCCCAGCTTCTCGCAACCCCGTCTTTCGCTCCGACCGTACGCCTGCCTTTTTTTTTTTTTTTTTTTTTAACTTCTATCCGTTTCCCGTTCTTTTCTGTGCGTGACTTACCTTTCCTCTCCTCGAGTGCTTGCTGGACAAGGGGGTCCTCTCAGAGTGTGCACCCGAGACTGACGGTGTGGGAAGCTCAGGATTCTGTCGCCAACTGTTCGAATTGCAGCCCTTTCGATAGGAAAGGATTCTGCACAAATAGCTGCAAATTGTTCTGTAACGTTGTTCCACGTTGAAGTGTACAGTTCTGCCTGAGTTTTAAAGCAGTAGTTCTTTATTAAGGAAGTAGGTTTAGACGTGCTGTCCCCACATCTGTTTTTGTCTTAGGGGCAGTTGTCTCCCAAACCCCGGTCAGGGCGTTTTAAACTACTTCGTATTGCTTAAAGGGACGTGGTCATTTTATGTTGTGTGGCTTTTGAAACTTTGAGACGTTTTGTTTGGTTGGTAGTTTTGGAACTAGGTGTCCCCATTGCTCCCACCCATGTGGCAGATAAGCCAGCCTACTGTTTTCTTGCCTTTGAATTCGTTGGCATAGGACAGCATGAAAATAGGTTTTAGAAAGTCCTTTGCAGAATGTAAACAGCATGAATGGAAATACGGTCTAAGAGTGGCGCCACACAGTTTTAAATTCTAATTATGGCCTTGAAATTGGGCTTAAGGGCTAGGGAAAAGATACTAAATTAATATGTATTTAATAAGGAGTTGTACAAATTATATTAGACGTTTCCCTTTAAAAGGGCGTTTTGAAAATTGCTCCTACTGCTCTCATCCCTTAGAAGGTTTGCCTCTGAGGTGACCCCTGAAGGAAGAGGGTTTGACAAGAATGAATAGAAAAATAGAAAAATTTAGAAAGTGGTTAGCTAGAAATCTTAGAGGCTCCATCTGTCCCTTCATTTCAGCCTCAGTTATATCCTGCTTTTGTGTGATTGGTACTAAAGCACACATAATTATAATCACTTAATTTTCTGAAGGATGGAAGAAGAGCTAAGAAGTTGCTAATTGTTAAAAAATACATGACATACCTGGTAAATTTCCTTCCCTGCCAGCTTCCAGGTGGTAGTTGGGACCAGAATGGGTGCAGACTTAGTCCCTTTTTTCCATTCAGGGTACACATCTGGGTCACTACAATTTCTTAGATCACTAAAACTGCAAGCAGTGGTCCTTAAGGTGTTGTCACCAAGTTGTCTTTCTCCTCCCTTGCACAAGCATTCTTTTTTTTAAATTTTTTTTTTTTAAAGATTTTTATTATTTATTTGACAGAGACACAGCAAGAGAGGGAACACAAGCAGGCATTCTTATCAGTAACCCCAGACCATGGAATAGCTCTTTATCCATGGTTTTGAAGTTTTGTGTTTTTCTGCTCCTGTCTAATGAGACTTTCTCTAATCTTTTTGGATTTTATCATCAGATAATTTAGTGACAAGTTTAATTGGGGAAAAGTGGGGGAAAGATTTATTTCCCTGGGTTTGCTCATTTTTGCTAATATCTTAGCTGTGATCTGGTGAGTGATTTTTTTTTTTGTGCTTTAAGAACATGTTGACTTGAGGTACCTAACAAGGGCCAAACACCTATTTTTGGTGGCTTAAAGGTACATGGATGGGAGGAACAGAGTCTTAAGTGTAGCCAGATGAAAGGTGACTTTATTTTCTGTAGATAGGGTGGATTCTGCAGTGCCATGGTCTATTTTATAAAATTATTCTAAACAACAGAATCCTATTCAGGCTTTCTTTTTCTTTTTTCCTGAACTTTCTTTTGGCAGATGTGGCCTCATGGATGAGCTGGTACATGACTTAGCCTCAGCCTTGGAGCAGACATCTGAGCAGAATAAGCTTGGTGAGCTGTGGGAGGAGATGGCCCTGAGCCCTCGCCAGCAGAGGCGGCAGCTTCGCAAACGGAGAGGCCGGAAGCGCCGTTCAGACTTCACTCACCTGGCAGAGCATACCTGCTGCTACAGTGAGGCCTCTGAGTCCAGTCTCGATGAGGCCATTAAGGACTGTCGAGAAATGGCCCCTGTTGCCAATTTTAGTGACTCTGATGACACGATGGTAGCCAGACGGCACCCAGCTCTCAATGCCATGGTTAAGAGTAAGCAGCACTCTTGGCACGAATCTGACTCCTTTACTGAAAATGCACCATGTCGACCGCTGCGGCGCCGGCGGAAGGTGAAGCGGGTGACATCAGAGGTGGCTGCCAGCCTCCAGCAGAAGCTCAAGGTGTCAGATTGGAGCTATGAGAGAGGCTGCAGGTTCAAGTCTGCTAAGAAGCAGCGTCTGTCCCGCTGGAAGGAGAATACTCCCTGGACCTCCTCAGGTCATGGGTTGTGTGAGTCAGCAGAAAATAGGACTTTCCTAAGCAAAACAGGAAGGAAAGAAAGGATGGAGTGTGAAGCAGATGAAGCAAAACAGGGCTCTGATGAGAACATGTCAGAATGGTGAGAACTCCCTTACTCCGTCAGAGATTTTCCTGGTTATTTTTACCCCAAGTACAAATCCACAGTCTTGATGAGTTCAACTTTCTTTCCAAAGCAGCCACTGTAATGTTTACTTTGTAGCCCTCCTTTAAGCAATCAGCTAGGGTTTATCTCTAACTTTTTACAGTACATTCATCATTCTATTTCCCTATGTCAAAGAGGCTACATATAATGAAACACAGTTTGTTTCTAAAAATGGTTTAAAATGTGTACTTCACATGCGTAACCATGAATTTTATTTTAAAAACAATTTACTGCTGTTTATGCCATGTAGATCATACGTAGCTGTTGTTAGAACGAGGGTCTCAGCAGAGGCTGGGGTGTGTGTTTGTGTACGTGAGAAAATGCTGGTGCCAGGCACATGGAGTTTGTGTGTTTTCCTGGTAAGCTGCCTTTCCCCATCAAGAGTCATGGCTTTAGATACTGGGCTATAATTCTTTTGTCTGCTACTTTCGGTTTGACTGTATGGAGCTTATTTTTTATGGCTGGCATTCAAGTTGTCTGAACACATGGTGGGCTTTGAAAGTAACGGTACTGAATCCCATTAGTCTTATAACAAATGTCATCGAGCCAGAAACATTTGGGTCTGTTGGGTGTATGTTTAAAATGGCAGTGTAGTTTTCGGTGACTTTGTTTTTTATATCTCAGATAGTCCTAGAAACATTGATAATCCCCACCTTGATACTTTAGTATTATTCTTAATATCAGCATGATATCTGTTTCTCAAGGAAGATGCTCTTGGTGTTTTGGATGGGGCGATTCTTTGTGGTGAGGGACTGTCCCATGCTTTACAGGATATGTGGCATCCCTACATTGTTCCCATCCCCTTCATAGTATCAAAGCAAATGCCTCTGTGGGTGCTGCCTTTTCCCAATTGAATGTTCAGAACTCCACTGTATGGTAGGCACTGCTATTCATAGTTTATAGAAGAGGAGATGGAGGTTAATAGCATTTAGATAATTTGCCTAAGGTCACCCAGTGGCAAAACTGGGACCTGAACCTGATTCCGAAGTTCATACTTAACCACCATGTTTTGCTGCCCTTTAGTGTGCCTTTTCCATGGCTCTTTTTCCGTCTCATCGTAGCTTTTACACCTGTAGAATGTGTGGCCTTTCTTAGGACTTTCCTTTTGAAGTTTGTCTGAAAAACAAAGACATAAATCTTAGAAACTATGAGGTGAAGCTATGTCAGTAATAGGGAAAGCTGCTTAGGTGGTTATCCCTGTACCTTTCATGGGTGATTTTTAATCCAGTTTTAACAGTTTTTCTGACTAACCGTATATTTGCCAGTCTGAACAACCAGATAGGCTTATAATTTGGCTTCCCTAATTTTCCTTTAATGTATATCCTGAGACCTATTTGCCCAATTTATATGTATGATTTTGGGTTATAAAGGGTTTGTTTGTTGTTATTTTTAATCAAATAAATGTTTAGTCAACTTATAGCCTTTTACAATATCAAAATCCCCATTTGAGGCATTTAAGTTTGTTTTGGTATCAAACCTATATACCAAATAATTTACTGTTGAAAATAGTGATTTTTAAAAATTGTTTTTTGCGATGATAGCTTGTGTATATTTTCTCCCCAGAATTTCTTGTTAAATTATGAAATAATTGTAGGTGAAGAGACTAATTCTGTCTACTCTTAAGGTAACAGTCCAAGAATGGTTCCAGATACAGAGTCTGTAAGTAATCTAGCAGTGAGGCACTTCAGGCTTTCCAGTTCCTTCTTACCGCAGACACATCTATTGCATGTTATAGTTAGGTTGTAATAATAAACATTCTAGTTATATGAGAGCCTTAATAAGTTGAAGTAGGCAGCAATTCTTAGGAAATTCTTATTCTTTTCAAATTGAGAAGACCTTGTTCCCCCCCCATTTGTGCTATCTGCCTGGTCCATGACTTCAGAGTTCTTTAATAACATGGATGCCCAAGTCCTTGTAGCTATGAGGGAATAATAGGTTGAGTAGTAGCAGACCTAAAATGAGAATAATTCTTCTTTAGAATCTAATTATTTAGGAATTTTAAATATGCCTCGACTTATGTTGATTCATCTGTAGTTATGAGCAGAAGTGCTTTGTATTTTTTCCCCCTAAATTTACTCTGTGGAGAAAGAGAGGTGACTGCAAGTTATATTCAGTCTCTCAAGTAAGATGGAACTAAAATCTTCTTCCCTCAATTATTACTATTATTTAAAGATTTTGTTTATTTATTTGAGAGAGAGAGAACACGAGCCAGGTGAGGGGCAGAGGGAGAAGCAGACTCCCCGCTGAGCAGGGAGCCTGATGCAGGACTTGATCCTGAACTCCAGGATCATGACCTGAGCCGAAGGCAGACGCTCAACCATCTGAGCCACCCAGGCGCCCCTAGAACTTTGCTTTTTATCAGTGGTATTAAAGATTGTCAGCCTGTATGATTCAACTTGTAAAATTATTAGGATAAAGGTGATCATTAAGCTAAATTAAGCCTCGTCAGTAGATAGAATTCTTTTAAAAAAATGTGTGTCATATGTTTTAGGTTTGAAAGTATATGTCTCAACCGGAGAGCTTTATTTCTAATTTCCTTAAACTCGCTTTACTAATTAACCATGGAATAGTTTTAAGCTTGACCAGTAATTCTTTTTACTTCTCTTTTTCTGTTCTTCGTTCAGTTCTACACCAACCAATCCCTTAGGAGTTCTGAGGAACTGAAAGTGGTTATGATGTAATAGTATTTTATACCTACAAAAAGATCAGTTGTTATTTTAATATTTTCCTGTGTGTATGTGTTACATTCTAAAATGGAGCAGTTCTTTTGTAAAATTACTTTTTGTCTTTATTCATATTGTCTATATAGCAGCTATTAGGTGATTCATAGCTAATTTTGCTCTATTCTCCACTAACATATCATTTGTTTGTTCCCTTTGAATATAGTTTAGCTTCTGTTCTTTTATAAGTGAATTGGTTTGGTGTTGGTCTGAAGTCTCAGTCAGGAGCCTTCCTAAGGTGATGTATTAGAGGCCGATCTCACAGGAAAAAAATATTCCCTTCTCTTGGAAGGCAAGTGACAGAGATAGAGTGCTAAACCTCCCCCCTCCTTCTCCTGCCCAGGCTGACCTTCTGCGGCCCCTTGGTGCCTCTTGTTTTCTTATTTTTATAGAAAATCAATATCCCTTCTGACACAAACAATAGCTCAGAAGAAGAATAAATGGGAGAAAGCTGAGATCTCTGTCCATCACCTTTCACTTTAACTCCCCCAAACTCTTTAATTATGAGCATGCTTTGCTCCAGGTGTTTGTGACAGTGAAATTGCTAAATGAGGACCATTTTAACCAAAGATTGGGTGATCAGTAACACTCTATAGCAGGAGCTTGTTGGATCAATAGCATTCATTATTTCATGGTTAAGGTAAGTAGCTTCCTTTGCAAGTGGAGCTCATTAATCAGGGGCTACTGGAACTGTGGGAAAGAATATATGTGGTAGGTTGAGGTGGTTTTGTTTTCCATTCCATAACTGGGGATGCTGACCAAGAGTACATTTACCATTGTTGCAAATGGTACTGTTGCATTTGAGAGTATTAAACAGGTACCGTGGTGTGCTTACATAGATTTACTCAAAGTTCTGCTGGTATATATCCTTAGGAACAACTAAGAAAGACAGCTTGGAAGGTGGATTTGATACTACTGTATTTGAAGATCTGTCTCTTGAAAGAAATGTGTTCGGATTATTTTGTGTGACTCTAGGGGACAGTGGTAGGAAAGTATAGAAGGACAGAGAGTTAAATATTGTCTCAGTAACATTCCAAAAATTTGCATTCTAAAAATGAAATGAATTGTTTCACGAGGTGATGAGTTCTAGGTCATTGAAGGGGTTCAAGCCTGGGCCTTGCTGACAACGTACTGGGTTAGTGTAGAGTTGGAGAGGTTGCACTCCATGATCTTTCAGGTCCCTCCGACACTGAGATTCTGTCATTCTTTTCAGCCACAGCCCCATTCCAGTGCATCATTGCAACTTCATATTTTTTTTTTTT
>NC_138377.1:22875359-22996884 GCF_054177405.1 Leptonychotes weddellii | reverse complement strand
TTTTTTTTTAAAGATTTTATTTATTTATTTGACAGAGAGAGACACAGCGAGAGAGGGAACACAAGCAGGGGGAGTGGGAGAGGGAGAAGCAGGCTCCCCGCAGAGCAGGGAGCCCGATGTGGGACTCGATCCCAGGACCCTGGGATCATGACCTGAGCCGAAGGCAGTCGCTCAACCAACTGAGCCACCCAGGCGCCCTGCAACTTCATATTTTAAAAAGCATCTGATAAGCAGCGTTAGCTGCCCTCTAAAATACTTACAAAGACATAAAACATTGTAAACTCACATCATCAGAACCTAGGACTTAGAGTTGGCCTCTTGTCAAGATTTCCTCAAACCACAAGGCTGATAGATGTGCGGTTGGAAGCCCACATCAGCAGCGCCGAACCGACGCTGAAGGTAGGTAGCGAGAGCCTTCCTCCTTGCTCTGTAGTCAGATCTTTGTTCACAAATGCAAGGTCCATTTCAGTCAGAAAATCAGGCAGCTGCAGCTTGAGCTAGAGTGTTGTTCCATCCTTTACAGTAGTCCCCTCTTATCCACAGTTTCTTTCTGTGGTTTCAGTTACCCGCAGTAAGGTGCAGTCTGGAAGCAGATGATCCTCCTCCTGCCATATCAGAAGTAGTCGTAGTAGCCTAACAACCTCTCAACGCCTGCGTCATCCACTTCACTTCATCTCATGACGTAGGCATTTTATCCTCTCACATGATCCTAAGAAGAAGGGTGAGAATAGTAAGATATTTTGAGAGAAAGAGACTGCATTCATAAAACTTATATTATACTCTGTTGTGCTATTTTATTATTAGTTATTGCTTATCTTTTACTCTGCTTAATTTATAAATAAAGCTTAATCACAGATATGTATGTATAGGAAAAAACATGGTCTATATAGGGTTAAATACTATATAGTCTCAGGCATCTACTGGGAGTCTTAGAAAGTATCTGCCGTGGATAAGGGGGAGCTACTGTACTTCCCAGTCGGTATCTTTCCGTCTTTATTTGGAGGCTCTAACTCCCAGAATACACTTGGATAGGGAATTAGTGTTTTCTGTGTGTGCATTTGTGTTTGGGGTAGGAGGCAGTCATGGCAAATTGAATCCTGGGAAATATATTCTCCGAGAATAAAGTTTACTGTTGGCATGGGCAGAGAAGGAAAAAAATCACTCTTAGTGGTGCATTCTAGAAATTGTAATGTTTTATATACCTTTATATATTTCAGACTCTTGGAATGGGGTCAGAATAAAGCAGTGAGAGTTAGAAGAAGATCCTGTCTTAGTCCAACATAGCTGTATGAGAGAAAAACCTACCAGTGACACTGGGCATTAGGCCAGCGGCTCTGCACATTGTCTTGGCCAGTTGCAGATGTGAGAAGAGCAGGTTTCCCATGTCCAAGGGAACAGAGAATGGGACCAGGGGTAATTTACACACCCTTTCTATTGACAAATAACCAGATTCTAGGTAAACCAGTTCTCAGCAAGAGGCCTTTGAGCAAGTTCTGCAGAATAAGAGAAAAGGAACATCATCCTGAAAGTTCAGAGGAAATGATTGCCAGTAGAAACCAGAAGAACATTTTAGAAAATCTTCTTTAGGATGCAAGAAGACATAGCCACTTTGTTTTTGTTTGGTTGGTTTTTGTTGGTTTGTTTTAAAATTTTTATTTAAATTCTAGTTAACATAAAGTGTAATATTGGTTTCAGGAAGTGACTCATCAATTACATATAACACAAGTGCCCTCCTTAATACCCATCACCATTTAGCCCACTTCCTACCCACCTCCCCTCCAGCAACCCTCAGTTCTTTATAGTTAAGAGGCTCTTATGGTTTGCCTCCCTCTCTTTTTTTCTGCCCCTTGCCCTATGTTCATCTCTTCGGTTTCTTGAATTCCACCTATGAGTGAAATCATATACTTGTCTTTCTCTGACTGACTTATTTCACTTTGAAACAGGAGCAGTAAGTCATGAGGGCAAGGTCACTATTTGAAAACCCAGTAGTATGGGAGGAGAATTGTCAGGAAATTTGAAATGTAATTGCAGTGTTAAAACAGGACGGTTCATTTTGCTGAAAATTGAGTTGATGTGGAAAACTTTGGAAGCCCTCCCAAAAGGAGAGAGGAGATAAAAATGAGAGAGAAGTTGATATATTTGGAGGACAGAGGATAGAGGCCCAGTCTGAGTAAATACTCCAAAGAAAGAAATTGAAGCATTGCGATAGAATAATGATCTTAAGAATACAATTAAAGAGGGTGGGAGGATGGGTTAGCCTGGTGATGGGTATTGAGGACGGCACATTCTGCATGGAGCACTGGGTGTTATGCACAAACAATGAATCATGGAACACTACATCTAAAACTAATGATGTAATGTGTGGGGATTAACATAAGAATAAAAAAATTAGGGGCGCCTGGGTGGCTCAGTTGGTTAGGCGACTGCCTTCGGCTCAGGTCATGATCCTGGAGTCCTGGGATCGAGTCCCGCATCGGGCTCCCTGCTCGGCGGGGAGTCTGCTTCTTCCTCTGACCCTCCCGACCCTCCCCCCTCTCATGTGCTCTCTCTCAAATAAATAAATAAAATCTTTAAAAAAAAAAATTAAAAAAAAAAAGAATACAACTAAAGAGAAAAAGTGTTCCTGGGTTGAAAAAAATTAAGTATAAAGATTAAAAGGGAAAAGCAAATGAAAAGACACATCTACCTAGACATATCCTGGCAAAATTTTGCATTCTGTATTGGTGGTGGGGGCAGAACAGGTATAAAGAACAATCTTTCCTTGCTCCGCGGGGAGCTTGCTTCTCCCTCTGCCTGCCACTCCCCCTGCTTGTGTTCTCCCTCCCTCTCTGACAAATAAATAAAATCTTAGGACAAATGTGAGGGGCTACAGTTGCCTTTTAGAATTTTGAGTGGGGGAGAGGTTGCCCTCCCACTCCTTCCTGAATTTTATATATAGCTTAGATAGATTTCATATGGAAAGGCAGCAGAAAGACATTCTCAGACATTCAGGTCTCAGAATATAAGCTCTTTAAATTTTACTCTGAAAAGACATTTCATCTAACTAAAGATGAATCTCTCTTAGCGCTAAGAAAAGGTTAAGTCTTAAAAGGATGGGTGGGTTTCTCTGAGGCATAGCCCCCCAGCGCGATAGCAGAGCCCTGAGGAAAATCATTACCTTTACAAAGTATACCTGATTGCAGGGGCTGCATTAATGAGCCTGTGAAACCAGTGAGGTGGTTCTCTTTCATGGTGTCCTCTAATTGAAACCAAAAAACAAACTCCTTCATTATACATTCTTATAACTTATTGTGAGAATAATTTTGCAGTTGATGTGAGATATTTTTCTGAAAAACCTTTCCCTCAGTCATGTTTACTTTTAGACTCTGAAGTCTGATTATATATGGTTATAAATAATACCACCTTGACCCAGGAAAAAAATTGAGCAAAGATGTTTTTGGGCTATTAAAAAAAAAAAAAAAAAAAAATCAATGGGTAAGGAACCCAGGTGTTAACTTACTGATACCAGCTTTTTGATTATAGGTGATAAACTAATTCTGTACCTCTTTATTTTAATTGAGACAGGTATAAACTACTCTCATTCAGTTCTAAATTTGCAGTTCTCTGTGATTAGGAATATGAAAGAACCAGCAAGCTGGCAGGTCAGAGGACAAACTATGTTTTTTCCTTCCAATTATGAGAATTCAGAGAGATTTGTCTTATTTGAAACTAGAAGCTTCTTGTTAGGGCTAGAATCTAAGTAGGGAGTTATTTTCAAAAAAGAATTCATAAAAATGCTATATTATTTATTGCTGCAGAAAAAACTGCCCTACAGTTTAGTAGCTTTAAGCAACAAACATTTCCAATTCCTGAAGTCAGGAATCTGGGAACAGCATAGCTGGGTGGTTCAGGTTCAGACTCTCTTATATTGTTGCAAATTGTTGGCCCTGGCTACACTTGTTTCAAGGCACAAATGGGGCTGAAGGATCCACTTCCAAGCTCAGAGGGCTGTTGGCAGATTTCAATTCCTTCTAAGCTGTTGGACTGAGAGTCTCAGTTTCTTTCCATGTGGGCCCCTCCACAGAGCTCTTAATGTCCTCAAGACACGGGAGTTGGCTTTTCCCTAGAGGGAATGATTTGAGAGAGCAGGAGAGAGAGTGAGAGAGTCTGCCAGCCCTCACTGAGTGGCCCAGGATGGAAGCCACAGTCTTTTCTAACCTAATCTCAGGGAAGTGACCTACCATTACTTCTGCCTATGCTGTTGGTTACACAGATCAACCAGGGTGGGAAATACCAGGCGACTGGGATCATTGGAAGTCATCTGGGATCACTGGGAGTCATCTGACAGTCTTGTTACCACAGATGTCTCCCCATCTTCTGATATTTTTTTCTGAGTTAATATGAAGCTAGTTTGAGGAATGGTATTCTCAGAGTAATATTTACCCAGAATTTGGGGGAATGTTTTTACTTTGATTTCAAAGGAAGAGCATTTAGGAGGAACTCAAATGGCAAGCAAGGGTATAGATCACTGGGATTATATTTTGTTGTATCTTAAGTATGTATACTGAAGATGAATATTTATCTTTAAAATTCACGATATGGGGGCGCCTGGGTGGCTCAGTTGGTTAAGCGACTGACTTCGGCTCAGGTCATGATCCTGGAGTCCCTGGATCGAGTCCCGCATCGGGCTCCCTGCTCGGCAGGGAGTCTGCTTCTCCCTCTGACCCTCCCCCCTCTCATGTGCTCTCTCTCATTCTCTCTCTCTCAAATAAATAAATAAAATCTTTAAAAAAATAAAATAAATAAAATAAAATTCACGATATGGCATTAAGAGGGAGAGCTTTTTTTTGTTTTGTTTTGTTTTTTTAAGATTATTTTAGAGCGAGGGAAAGAGTGCAGGGGGGAGAGGGGGAGGGAGAGAGAAACCCAAGCATATGCCGTGCTGAGCATGGAGCCTGGAACCCAACGTGGGGCTCAGTCTCAGGACCCTGAGATCACAGCCTGAGCCGAAACCAAGAGTGGGATGCTTAACCGGCTGTGCCACCAAGGTGCCTCAAGAGGGAGAGCTTTTTCAAAGTGAGTTCCTGATTAGTTTTCTTGGTATCGGCATGTTTGATGCATTTTTAGCTGATACGCAGTATAGTCAAAGCACAGCTAGAGCTTCCTCTGTGTCTGAATGTTTTAAGTAGCAAAAAGCAAAGAAACACTCTTTCCCAAGTTCAGTTAATCTGTTAGCATTTTCAGGAGAATGAAAATGAGAAATGCTGAGTTGAAAAGTATCTCATGAAGAGGGAAACGTGGAATTACTTGGTAAATGAATCTCTCTGTACCATCTGTGTTTTCATAACCGTTCAGTGAGCACATGGGCTTTGGAGATACACCACCCTGCCTCTGATGCTTATTTGCTGTGCAATGTTGGGCAAGTTGTTTGACCTCTCTAAGCCTCACTCCTTTATTTGTAATATGAGGTTGACATAGTTACCTCGGAGAGTTTTGGGGAGAGGAAATGTAATGACAAATATAAAGTACTTAGTGCTTTGCTGGGCCTGTAGTAGACTTAACTCGTATCAATAATTAACAGTAGCCTTCTATATTAATAATTTTCTTAAACTCAATTCAAGTACCAAACTCCTTCTTGAGACACTTGTGGTTTGGATATCTGCTCAGGGCTGTGTCTGCCTCTCTTGGATGAAACCCAGGGAAAATACTAGATTTCATAGGCCACATTTATTTTTCCATTCCAAAATGAAAATAGATTCGAGTCCCATAGAATTTTTTTTCTTTATGGAAGCATAATTGAGAGTCCTATAGAATTGACATTACTATTTTAATAAAAAGACTCTCAGGAAGTTACTACTGTTAACTTCTAAAATAATAATATCGGGACACATACAAGAATTAGCACCCTAGATGTAGCTTTTGAATCTTTCATCCTTTGCCTCTGTATAATGCTCTAGAATTCACAACGTGGGTTCACATGCCTCGTGTCATCACATCCTCAAAACAACCCATCCACGTCTTACATGCGGGAAATAGGATTAGAGATTGAAGTGACATGCCACGAAAGTTGTAGAAGGGGAGGCAGCAGAGTTGATCTGAAGGAGTTCATTCCATTTATGTAGCATTTGCTGAATGCCTGTTTTGTGCCAGCTGCTCTGCTAGGCATTGGGGACATTGAAATGAGCAACATCTTTCCCTCTTACTCCGCCTGGATCTCTCTCTTCTCTCTATGGGCTCTTCTTTCTGCCTGGGCTAGGCAGGGAGGGGCCATCTGTACTGCTTGAGTAGTTTCAGTTTACCAGTTGGCTTGAAGGTCCAGCTACCTTCTCATGATTCCTGGGATCCAGAGGCCTCAGGCTCTCTGAGGCCCTGGCAAGAGAATGACATTGTTGCTACTATGGGTTGTTGACCTCTGTCCCTGAAGGCTGGTTTTATCCAGCAGAAGTGCACAGCCTCCTCTCCTCCTCTGAAGTGGTGTTTCCTTTAACATGATGCCCTGCCCACTCCATCTTGTAGCTTGTTCATCACTATAGATGAGGGTTCTCAACTTTGAGCCAGATAATTCTCTGTTGTGAGGGCTGTCCTGTGCATTGTAGGATGTTTAGCAGCATCCTGGCCTCTACCCAACAGATGCCAGTAGGATACCAGCTCTCCCTCCAGTGCTCCCAAGTCCTGACAAAATGTTTCTCCAGACATTGTCAAATGACCCTGTGGGTGCAGGGTGGGGGTGAGGGTGGGTGGGGGCGATGAAGGGGGTAAAATTGCTTTGAGTTGAGAGCTACTGCTGATGTTTCTAAGTGCTGAGATAGGGTTTTCACTTCATTGACTTTGCTTTTACCAACAGGCATGAGTTTCAAAGTTAGAGAACTTAGTAAGACCAAAACACTGATCTCTTCTGTAGAATAAAAATACTGTAGTTTTTAAAACTTTTTAACTGAGAGCTTTTGCTAACTTGAAAAAATACCCTTTAATTGCTCCTCTAAAGGGCAAACAGTTCATTTTCAGAATTTGGAAAGAAGAGCAGTTCAGATGATAGCATTTTAAAGTTTATACCAAGGCATATACAGTGTTTGGCTAAGAGTGTTTGCCCTGGAATTAATTATTCAAGTCACTGAGGGGTATCAGTAGTGTTTTGTTAAGCTTGATTCCTATGATAGTCTCCTTCTCTGAGAGTAGATGCCATGCCCAGTCATCTGGTCTACCAAGAGTGCCTTGAATTACAGATGCCCAGGTGGGAAGGTTAGATATATAGATGTGTGATAAAACAGAAAAAGCAAAATGTTAATTGCAGTGTGTGGTGTCAGTAGATGTGATGGAGTGTGAGTGGTAACTGGAACTTCTTTCAACTTTTTCATATGTTCAGAAGTTTTCATTATAAAATGGTGGCGGAGGAAAGCCTCTGGAACTGCAGGTTAGGTGACTTCCTTTACCTATCCGTTATTTCAGTTGGATGTGGTTCAGTTGCTTTTCTGACAATATTATAATAATTAGGTAACACAATTGGTGGTCTAAAACCCAGGCTTTAATTTTATTTGTGTCTTACTTAAAATGGTGGCTATGCTGCTGAATTAAGTGTGGGACATTTTTTAGTGAAAACCACTGTAGAGAAGTGTTATCTATTATTACTATTTTTACTCACAGAGGAGTGCTTTTGAGGTGTTTTCTGGCTTCTGAAATGGGGTGTGGTTTCCTCAGTGTCATAAGGTTGTAGGCTTGCCCACCCCCTTATTTGCAGAGTATTATTCATTGGAAAGCATTCTTCTTTCTCTGTTTTCACAGCCTTCTCCCGTAGTCTGGACTAGGTTTTTAATAAAATGTACACCTTTATGTTGTTACTGACATGTTTCTTTGTTAGTTTTAGTACTGGGTAGAGTGGTTTCTGGTATATGGTAACTAATAAATGCTTACTAAGTGAATGAGTGAAAGCTTAGGAGAAATGGGGGTAGGAATTCTTCCTCCTTTTTCTGTGAGAAATTTCTTATTGCCCCAATTTGGGATTGAATTTTTTGAATGATGTATAAATTATTTGTAGGGTTAATACAGTTTTAGAAATTTTAGGGATATTCTAGGAAGATTTTTTTTTGTATGCGAACTATTTATAGTTAGAATCATGTGAGAACAGGGAGTACAGAACAGCTCCCAAGGCAAAGACAGGAGGCATTGATGCCTCTATTGCTGCCATTTTAGGAAAAGACAAGATTTCACACCTGCTATCTTTGTGGGTTTTGTCTAGTTACTTTTTCTGAAGATTAATAAAGGCTGAGTTTCTGTCTTCCTGACTAAGCTTCGGAGCACCACAAGTAGAGTGGACACTAAAGGTAGGATCATACTTTTTTCTTACAAAAGTGAGGAGCAGAGCTTTTTCTCCTTGCCTGGTAAAAATACTCATAGCAAAAAAGTTATAAACCAATTTGAAGGTTTTGGAATAAGAAAAACATGTAGGATTCTGACATCTTTTAACTACAAAGGTGCTAAAAGAGACTTGTGTTTATTCAAAGATATGAGCTTAGTTTTAATGAAATACTAAACATTCTGTTTAATTAGCTAACTTAACATTTTATAGTTGACTAAATCGTTATTAAAGTCCCACCAATCTGATTTTTTTCAAAGAAGTCATGACCTTTGAGCCAGAAGTGAATGAAGTCTGCAGGACTGGACAACTTTGGCCTGTAACTTGGAAGGGGAAATATTTGCTTCTACTTTCTAGCTAGCACTACATTTTGGCATGCTGTATCATAGTGTTTATGTGCAGACATGCCACAAAGTTCCCACTTTTGTTTTCACCAAATTATGCTAACGATTTTTTACATATGATTAGATTTCCACAATGCAAGTCCTTCTGAGAGAGTAAATAGAATTAGCAGATGCTATCTGATGAAATAGTCATTTCCAGATACCAGTAGACTGGTGATAACTTCTGTGTAATAAGCATTCTGTAAGACAGATTTTCTTTATGAAGAAAATATCTATCTCCCTTGATCATAGTCTTAAAATTCTGATGATATTTCTGTGACATTGCCATTCCTCAAATTAACTATGTATGGAAAGCTTAAGACAAGTCTAATCCAAGCTTTTTCAAAAACAGTGAGTCTTCTTAAATGCTGTTGACAAAAATAGGAAATGTGTGTAAGGCTTTAGGTTACCGACGCCTTTCTTGATCCAGCAGATTTCTTTGAGTTTGCCCCCTTTGTTTAGAATATGAGGAGCGAGTGGAATCCATGCAAAAAAGGATCAAGGAAGCACTGTATCTTGTAGTACTGATAGGTGACTGGAAATGAATGGGGAAAAGAACTGATAGATTTTGTAATAAAGCAAACAGTTTTAATTTTTTAATTCTAAATACTCAAGAGTAGAACTTGTAATACATGCAGAGCAGGGATCAGCAAACTTCCTCTGTAAAGGCCAGATAGTAAATATTCTAGGGATTTGTGTGCGATATGTTCAGTGTTGGAGCTACTCAACTTTGCAGTTGTAGTGTGAAAGCAGCCATCGATGATATGTAAATGAATAACTGTGGCTGTGTTCCAATAAAACTTTATTTATGGACACTGAAATTTGAATTTCATATCATTCCCACATGTCACAAAATGATTTTTTTTTTTTTTTTTTTTTTACCTCCAGTCATTTAAACCATAAAAATCATTCTTAGCTCACAGGTTATTGCAAAAATAAGTGGCAGGCTGTTGTTTGCTGATCCCTAAATCTCAGTTAGAGATACTGCTAACTAATAAAGTATATGACATGATGGTGGGCTAAAGTATCTGTTCCATGGCCTAATGTGCTTTTTAAGCACTCCTTACTCCACTCAAGAAGAGTTAAAAAATGTCAAATTTGCTTTATCTTTGAGGCCAGATGAGGATAATAAAGTAGTAATATGAGAGAATGTGTAGTAAGACTCAAGGGAGTTAGACCACTGATACCCTTAGGAATTTGCTAAAAGCACAAAAATAACACCATTACATTCAGCAGGCACAGTTCCTTGAACTCAGCAGTAGGAAGAGTGCAGAACTCAGTGGGGATATCTTTTGGATTTAACTACAGAGCTCTTTGAAGATTCTAAATCCATCAGAATCCAGTCATAGTTTTGTGAGACATTTCTTGGAATGACACCTGAGAAAGTTCCCACTTACAAGTACAGAAGAAAATAAAATGGAAGAACCTTCAAAGAAATCGAGTACATTTTATTGGCTCTTGCTACAGCAAATTTCTTGGATCTATTCAGAG
Source organism: Leptonychotes weddellii (assembly GCF_054177405.1). Taxonomy (NCBI): domain Eukaryota; kingdom Metazoa; phylum Chordata; class Mammalia; order Carnivora; family Phocidae; genus Leptonychotes; species Leptonychotes weddellii. The sequence goes on along the minus strand of NC_138377.1, from coordinate 22,986,681 downwards.
ATAAACTTAAGTGAAGAAGGCATTGCTACTTAATTTAATCAGCATTTTAAGGATTTAGTGTTGGCAAGATACTTGGAAATGTTGCAAAATACAAAATATTTTCAGATTTTTGATCCAGAAATTTTGCCAAGCCTATTTCTTATGCAATACGATGAGAATGTTTCTTCCTTGCTTTGGTTTCTTCCATCTTGTAGAGTAGGTGAAAAAAATTGGCTAGCGTGGAAGGAAACACTCCCACTTAAGAAAATAGTTCATACTGTAAAGAATAGAGAAATTTTTCTTGAACCAGATCAGTCAAATTTAATGAAGATTAGGCAAAAGATGCAGCATCAGAAGAGGCAGAATCAGTTGTTAGTGATAGCTCGGGAAATGCAGCCAGTTGAACAGAATTCTATAGGGCAAAAGTTTTATTTCAGTGGGTTCAAATGGAGTTTGTTCTTATATTTTTATTTTTAACCTTCTGTTTTGAAAATGAGTGTTGTTGTACCCACTTCATATCAGCAAGACATTAAATTTAGAAAACATAACTTTGGTCATACTGACTATTTTTCTGTTCATGGATTTTTGTTAGCTGTTGTGTAAATGGGGAGAAAACTTGATAGATGTTGGATGTCTTAAAGTTGGATAGCTTCATTTGAAACTGATAGTTGACAGTATTTATAAATAAAATGGGTTGATAAATGTGTAAATTTGTGGTGTTTGATATACCCAGACCGGTTGAGATTACTTCTGTGAGCCTTAATAAATAACTTTCTAATGCTAACCTAACAGGGTGACTTTAGATGTTTATAAAGTACTTTGAAATATAAGCAAAGGTTTTAGAGTTTTCCTTTTATTTTTATGGGAAAATAAGCTCTCCTCTTTGGCCTGATTATGAAATTTACATTTGTGACTGGCTAATGAGCTGGAGTGAAATCAGGGAAACTTGGGGTTGTTAGATTTGAAAATCAGAACGGGCACTGCTGTGTTTTGCACAGGAGCTGATGTGTTTGTTCTCTTGTGTTTGACTCTTTTTTCCAGTGAAACCAGCAGTGTGTGTAGCAGCAGTGACACAGGGCTCTTTACCAACGATGAAGGACGGCAAGGTAATCTTGATCCCAGCTTCGGGCTGTTGGTTCGGTATTTCTGGGGAGGTTTTAATGATTAGAGGAGTGACTCACTTGAGAATATGGTGGTGGTTTATGGCAGTGGTTCTCAAACTTTAGAGCATTTAAAGGCCACCTCTTAAAATTCCTGAGCTCCTAGAAATCAAATAGGTCTAAGTTGGCCCCTGGAATCTGAATTTTTCATAAGTACCTGCAGTGATTTTTATGCAGGTAGTTCAGACTTTGAGAATCAGTGATTAGGGGAATATAGTGTCAAGGATGGGACTTGAGGAAGTTGCTAATTTTATTAGAACCAAAAAACACTTAATCTGTCATTTAACATTTAACATTTAATCTGTCATTTTCCTAAGGCCCAACACTTAATCTGTCCACACTTTCTTAAACCTCTGGATAATTATACATCATTGTAGCTTTCCCTGGCTCCCTTTCTGTTGGGCAGCCTTCTGTAACCTCCGTTTTCTCTCTGGTCTCTGATAACCATTCTTTCTCCTTGCTGCTTCAGGTTTAGGAAGCGTAAAGAATCCCCACTGCGCTGGCTCAAGGGTGCTTCACCGTCCCTTGTTGGTTTCTGTTAATACCGTCTACACTTTTGTAAAGAGTCACTTCATTAAAGTCTCAGTTATCCCATTTAAACGTGTGTGCGTTTCCTGAGGATTCCGACTGATAAACACTCAGTGTAGGTCTCATCTCCTAGAACCCTTACTCTTTCTTTCTCTATACTTAGTGCTTTCTTATCACTTACCATATGATGTTATTGTTCATAGATGTGTGTCTTTTCCATTGAAGCCTTCCAAGGCAGGAATTTTTTTTTATTATTTGAAACTACAGTGGGTAACACATTGCCTGGCATATGGTAAACTCTTTAATAATTAGTTACTGGGAAGGCCAGATAAGGGGGAAATTCTCCTTTTTCTCCCTCAAACAGAATTAGACATAGAACCTCAGATTATAAAACAGCTAACCCTATTTTGGTTAAAGCAGGAGGAGCAGGAAGTCTGGAGCCTGACTCATCAGCCTCTTCCTTATTCTCTGGCAGTAGTCTTTTGGGGGAGCTACTGCATCATGCATCCTAGTGAACCCAGGGTTGGGGACTACTGGTCTAGATGACTTCACAAGGTTTCCTCCAATTCAGTGAGTCCCTTTTTATATTGCCAGAAATCTTGAGTGAATGCTTAAGAACCAAAAAAATGCCATTATGGGATGCCATTAGTCTTCAGGAAGTATGATCTAGCTAACTATACTGTTTTAATAAATGGCCTAAGGAATGCTTACGAATAAGAAAGGAATTAATATATTGACATGCAGAGAAACTAATCATTGTTAATTCTAAAGCCTGTCTTTAGTTCATCTTGTGTACATGGTTTGGTGAGGGTAGTGATTCTCAAAATGTGGTCCTGAAGTCAGCTCAGCATCACTTAGGGAACTTGTTAGAAACGTAAATTTTTGATCCTTCCTGGACCAGAATCAGAAACTTTTGGGGGTGGGGCCCAGCAGTCTGTGTTCTGATGATACTTTCTGCTCCTTTTGATGTACACTGAAGTTTGAGAACCACTGTTCTAGAGAAACAGCTGTTGGTGGTGTGTTTTTATAAGGGAACACTTTGAGTAACTTTTTTACGGGCATTTTCATTTTCCCTTTTAGAGATCTCCAACGTGAGTTAAGAGTTATCATTATCCTGGCCCATGTTAGTGGCCCATGAATCTGATACTTCATGTGCTTAACATGGCCTGAGCAGTTTTCCTTGGGATCCGGCAAACATTAGAGAATGAATGCACCATGAACTCTTTAGATGTTCTTGTAGTAATTCCCTTCATCCTTGCTATTTTGAAAGGAGTATGGAGTGGCAGACCTAAAGTTACCTGTCGTACTACTTTTTGTGGGCAGGAACAAGTTCCGTTGCAAACTGAGATGCTGTCATCCTAGCCAGTAGAAAGAGGTTTGAGCCAAGAGTCTGGCTATATGGGTCTAGTCTTGACTTTGTCATTGATGAAGAGTCTGGCCTTGGGCAAATGGTGTAACTTTATGACAAGCCTTGGGGGATTTTATTGCTTGTCCCTGTGGTTAGTTTTTTCCTGGTTGCTTGGATTGCTAATGTCAAGATGATTTTTCTGTCCCATTAATGGGGTACCAAGGAAGAATTGAGGTATGGGTATACATTTTTAATTCACCTATTATGAGAAATGCAAATATAACATCCCTCTGGAATAGCTAGTTTTGAATCGAGAAACATTTGTGGGCTGTGAACCCCCAAGTCCATTTATATCACAGAATGGTACATAAGAGGCAACTTATTTTTGTGTCAAAGGCTTTGGAGTTAGTCAGGCTTTGGGTTCACATCTTGGCTTCATCATTTACTAACTTCATCTTGCCTTCTCTGGGCTTTAATTGCCTCATTTATAAGTTGGAATTAGTGTAGGGTTTAGAAGAGATAGCATACTGACAGATTTTTAGCATGGACCCTCACAGGTGGTAAGGGTTTAGTAAATGGTAGCTTTATTAGTTTTTTACTCTCAAAAAAAGTCCAGTGTACCACAGTATGACATTTATGTGAAACTAGTTTCATACTCTAGTTTTCATCATAATATAGATAAAAAAGAAGGTTCAAAACAATTTTTTTGTACTTTGATTTTATTTAAAAAGTATGATCAAATCTATAGCTCTGAGAAATCATCTTCCCGTTTGGTATTTCATAGAACATGTTAAAATTCCAACTTACGATACCATCTTTTTACTTTAGGGGATGATGAGCAGAGTGATTGGTTCTATGAGGGAGAATGTGTCCCAGGATTCACTGTCCCTAATCTTCTGCCGAAGTGGGCTCCTGATCATTGCCCTGAAGTAGAAAGAATGGATTCTGGACTGGATAAACTTTCCGATTCCACATTCCTTTTACCTTCTCGACCAGCTCAAAGAGGTAAGTTCTGGAGACCAAAATACACTTCACATTTTTATGGTTCTCTTTGGAGAGAATCATCCCATGGCAAGCATACTCATGCCTCTAAGCATGCATTAACTCTGAATTTTGGAGCTAGTCCAGGGGTTTTTCTAGAAGATTCAAGGGTGAGTCTCAAAGCTTGAGGTTCTCCATTCGTACCTAAAGCAACCCATGGAGACTCTTGGGATATCTGTTAGCAGGACATTCCTTCAGCTTGCTATTGCCATTTGTGCCAGATTTAGGAAGCCTAGCAGCGTGTCACTGCTGCTTACCTGCTGTGAAACCGATGGGCTATGGAGTGCTCAGTGGGAGCCTGAAGTATTGGATCTTGGAAGAGAACACATTTCAGTAAGAACATTCACATACAGGGTATAATGACATTTTTTTAATTGGATGATTTTAAAATAATTCATTAAATAATTTTATTTTATTCTATTATTGTGGACTTAAACACAAGTATATCCTTTCCCTTTGCTTTTCCTTTACTTATGATATAGCAGGGTAGAGTGGAAAGAGCCTAGGACGGGGGAAGGAACTGGGGTGATAATACTCTCAGGTACTGTCTTCTAGCTCTGACTATGACAGAGTCACTTCATTTCCTTGGGACATGGGGGTCATCACTTAAAATAATTGCGGCTTTGAGCAAACTGTTTCAGAGGTTTCTTTTAGCTCTATAAATTTATGATTCTGGGGTGCCCAGTAATCAATCAGTCAGTTATCAAGTATTTGTTGGGCATCTGTTGGTGGACAGAATTATGCCCAGAGCTGTAAACTCCTATAGCATTTTGTTATGATAAATTTGGGTGATTGAAAGTCCTTCTCAAAACAGTTGGCTCTTGGTAAAGATTATTGCCTGGCTGAAGCACATATTTGCTATCTTAATAACGTGCATCAAACATTTCAGCGACAATTTCTGAAAGTTCTTTATGGACCACTTAAAATGCACACAAATAAGAACAGGAAGAACAATTTAAAATGGCCTGTAATTCCATACCCAGAGACAGTGTCATTGATAACACTTGGGTGTGGATTCTTCCAGTTGTGTTTTTTATGTATAGAATATATACAGCAATTAGAAAAATGGGATTATACTATACAGGCTATTTTTACTATTATTCTATGACTTAAATGTTTTTGAAATAAGCATTTAATTTATAATTAGAAATTATTGATAATGCCTTTTATTTTTGTAGTGTTTTCAGTTTATAAAGTACCTTTGCTGTGCTATTTCACTGAGTCTTCACATCATCCCTGGATGATAGGACTGAGCGAGTGATTATCCCTCCTTTCTAGGTGAAGATGCCTAGGTCAGAGGTAAAGACACACACACTTAAGATCATACTGCAAAGACATGAGAATAATAAATCCTTGGCAAAAAGACTAGTGATAATAGTTTAAGAGTCAGTCTAGTAAGATCCTGGGGAGGAGGGCCTTTGGTGTACTAGAAGCCTACCATTGCTAATGAATCTTCTGCATTCCGTTTCTGAGGACTTTCTTCTTTTTTTTAGGGTACCATGCCCGCTTGAATCGTCTGCCTGGAGCTGCAGCTCGATGCCTCAGAAAGGGCCGAAGAAGGCTTGTTGGGAAGGTAACCACTCTTACTGTCTACTGGGCTCACTGGGAGACTGGGAGGACAGGATTCCCTGTGGGATTTGTGTACCCTGTTGATAAGCAAAGGTGCTGCAGAATTCCTTGGAGTAAATTAAGCCAACTGAAATATTTTGCAAATTCACAAGAGTGAACCTTAATGGAGGCTATAAATGGATACACACATAAAAGATGAAGCTTAACTCGTACAGAAGTTTTGACAAAGCAAATACTGTTATGACAGTTTGTCTATAAATCTACAGGCCTGCTCTTTTCCCTTCTATTCTTTTGATTAACCTTATATTATTATTGTAGAAGTTAAAATACTCTTGGCTTCTTTATTAACTCCTAAATTCATGAATGCTTCTTCTGTCCTCACTTTGGTCTTTTATCCTAGAATTCATTAAAAAGTAAAAAACTGGAAAGAAAACCTGTTATCGGGCGCCTGGGTGGCTCAGTTGGTTAAGCGACTGCCTTCGGCTCAGGTCATGATCCTGGAGTCCCTGGATCGAATCCCGCATCGGGCTCCCTGCTCGACAGGGAGTCTGCTTCTCCCTCTGACCCTCCCCCCTCTCATGTGCTCTCTCTCTCAAATAAATAAATAAAATCTTTAAAAAAAAAAAAAAAGAAAAAGAAAACCTGTTATCAGATTTCAAAAGCTTCTCCTTGGCCACATGGGAGGACTCTCCATGTTCAGTTCTGCCTTTGTCAGGGACTGTACTGGGCACTCAGTTCATTTAGTCCTCTTAACAACCTTATAGAACAGGTGATATTCCCACTTAGCAGATGAGGAAAACTTGGGTTCAAAGAAGCTAGGTAATGTCTAATGTTACCCAGATAGAAGTTGCAGAAGAGAGGATTGAACCCAGCTGTACTTCTCTTTTATCTTTTAAAATTATTAATTTTTTTGAAGATTATTTATTAGTTTGAGAGAGAGCACAAGTCGGGGGGAGGGGTAAAGGGAGAGGGATGAGCAGACTCCTCCTGAGCAGGGAACTGCTCGATCCCAGGATTCTGGGATCATGACTTGAGCCAAAGGCAGACACTTAACTGACTCACCCAGGTGCCCCTAAAAATTACTTTAATTTTTTACTCTAGCTTTGAGATTGAAGGTAGGTTAAGACTGGGGCTCATACCTAGTTAGAGAGGATGGTGGTGGGCAAAGGGCAATTTCAGAGCATTAATGCGTTCATTGCATAAACATTTAGAATGCCTGCTATGTGTCAGGCTCTGTGCCAGGCCAGGTACATAGTGATCACAGCCACAGCCTGGCTACCCTCAGGGGGCTACTGTTTTGTAGTTGAAATAAGGAACCGTTTTCTGAAATTTTAGCTATGTAAAAGAAATGAAGCTATTTATTTCCAGGTGAACTTAAATATTTTTAATCTTTAAATTCAATTTCAAATCTCTTAATTAGAAAGACATTTGATTATTGGAAGAATGATACCTTTTTCTTTTGCCTCATTGATTTCACAGACATTAAAATGCTGCTTTCACTGTTCTGGGAGCTTATTCTTAGTTAACAGGACAGCTAATAGGGTAGGAATATGTAAGGTGGAGGGAGGCAGGAGGTTGGGAATAGGGAACAGAGAGATGGTTTTACTTTTTCTCTTTGTCAGTTAGACTTGAAAGATAATGTTCTACCTACTATCTACCTTACTTTGTTTCAGCTCCTGTAAAATAAGAGCCTTCCACTTCCATGGAAGTAAATCAGTTTGTCTTGAACGCTCCCTTTAGCTTGCCTGGAAGGAAACTCTAGGGCCTATTGGATGTGCGACTAAGAATTTCAAATGAATAGGATAATATTTACTTGTTTAATTCATCTTCATCACCTTAAAGGGATATTTGTCATTTGTAGCAGAGGTCAATGTTCTGCCCCCCTTCTTTCCCCTCCCCCACCTCTCTTCTCTTTTTCTAAATTGTAATCATAAATAATGAGTTTCATTCACAGCTCCCTGCCAGCGAGCTGCTAATTACGCAAAGTACTGCTTGTAATTTACACAGTAATAAACTGTAAATTTAAACATTACGGCACTTTAAGTTAATAATTTTTCTGCAGTAACAAATAGCTCATTTTTCACCTGTCCTTTCCCTTGGCCCCACTATTATGGCTGTGTCTGTGACTAGGAGGCATGTGCGTAATGGATGAAGAATGTGAAGAATACAGTATGTGAAACCTTTTCATTTAGCGCCACTCCCGCCCAGAATCTGACCTCAAATTAATTTTTCTATAGTCAATTGTACCCTAATATTTTAGGCTAATCCACACACAAATGAATACCGATCATAATATTTGCCCAGTAACAAATGTGTTTGAGTAACAGCCTTCATGTTCTTGACATTCATGCCCATGACTTACGCGCACTCATCTTAACATTTACTCTGATGTGCGTAAGTAACTCTTATTCATGTACCATTGGTGCGCTTCCCCAGGTACTGTGATAGACATTCATTGTAAATGTACTCAAGTTAAGTAAAGGGTGAGTGCCTTGTGCCATTTTTCAATTTTTTGGAGATGATTAGTTAGTTTCTGAATTGCTTGTGGTGTTATGGGTAAGATTTCATATTACAGTCTTAAGAACCCTAAATTTAAGAACCAATTTGTATAAACTTCTGTTTTACTTTAAGAGATGATGCTTAAGAGATAAGACAGGGTAACAGTTTTTGTAAGTTACAAAATTCCTTTAATATGTGTACATTTAGTCAGCAGATGTTAGGTGTTACCAGTGAGGACTGGGTAAATTTCCCATTATGAAGGCTATTGGGGCTGTAATCGTATGATCTGGGGAGGTTGGTATGCAGCCTGTTAAATTCTATATACTTTAATAACTCACTATTGGGTGCCTGGGTGGCTCAGTTGGTTAAGCGACTGCCTTCGGCTCAGGTCATGATCCTGGAGTCCCGGCATCGAGTCCCACGTCGGGCTCCCTGCTCAGCAGGGAGTCTGCCTCTCTCTCTGACCCTCCCCCCTCTCATGCTCTCTATCTCATTCTCTCTCTCAAATAAATAAATAAAATCTTAAAAAAAAAAACCAAAAAACTCACTATTAAAATGCTATCTATAGTAAACAAGGTTTGTAATGACTTTTTTGGAACACTAGAGAAAAATAAGTCTAGAATAACGTAACACTTTTAAGATAGATTCCCATAAAAAGAAATAAACTTGCTGTTGGATTTTAAGATTGACATTTGACATGTGCCTTTGAGGTTGCTGGCACAGTTATGGGAAAGTGTGAACTTGATATCAGATCATACTTTATTTGTTTCTGTGGTTAGATGACACTCTTGTCTTCCTTGCCTTTGCAGGAGACCAGCATAAGTACTGAGAGAATAGGCCACATCATTAGTGACCCTCGGCAGAAGGAGTAAGTGCTTATATATTTACTCATTATCCTAGCCCATTCCTTGGAGTAGGAGGCAGCGGGAAGTTTTACGAAGGAACCTAGAATTCTGAGCTGAATGAGATCTTGAAGATTTGTACTTTACAACAGTTAACATGGCTAATGCTCTAATCTCATGAGAGTGATTTTTTTTTCCTTTCTAGACTAATTTTTATTTCTTTGCTGTTTATATGTATAGATGCTGCTTTATAAAAGTAGCCTCCAATTAGGATGTTACTATTTATTTATATTGATTGGGATTGATGCATAACTTTACATAAGTTTCAGGTGTAGAACATTGTAATTCAGTATTTGTGTCCACTACAAAGTGATCATCACCATAAATCTAGGTGCCATACTTCAGCTTGAAATGGAGCCCTTTCACCCACCCCTCAACCCCCTTCTCTCTGGGACCACCAATCCATTCCTTGTATCTATGAGTTTGTTTTGTTTTGTTTTATTCTTTCATTTGTTTTGTTTTTAGCTTCCACATATAAATGCTATCATACAGTATTTGTCTTCTCTCTCTGACTTATTCATTTAACCTAATCCCTCAGGGTTCATCCATGTTGTCACAAATGGCAAGATTTCCTTCTCTTTTATGATGGAGTAGTATTCCGTTGTGTGTATGTATATTTATGTATACACCACATGTTCTTTATCCGTTGATGGACACTTAGGTTGTTTCCATATCATGGCCATTGTAAATAATGCTTCAGTGAACATAGAGGTGTATATATCTTTTCAAGTTAGTGTTTTCATATTCCTTGGATAAATATGCAGAAGTGGAATAGCTGGATCATATGATAGGTCTATTTTTAATTTTTTGAGGAATCTCCATACTATTTTCCAGAGTGGCTGCAACAGTTTACATTCCCACCAACAGTGTACTAAGATTCCCTTTTCTTCACATCCTCAACAACACTTATTATTTCTTGTTTTGTTGATAATAGCCATTTTAACAGGTGTGAGGTGATACCTCATTGTGGTTTTGATTTTCATTTCTCTGAAATTAGTGATATTGAGCATCTTTTCATGTGCCTGTGGGCCTGTATGTCTTTGGGGAAATGTCCTTCATGCCCTCTGCCCATATTTTAATTGGATTGTTTGGGGTTTTTTATTGTTGAGTTATATGAGTTCTTTATATATTTTGGTTGTTAATCCTTTATCTGATACATGATTTGCAATATCTTCTCCCATTCAGTAGGTTGCATTTTTGTTTTATTGATAATTTGCTGCACAGAAGTTTTTTAGTCTGATGTCCCATTTATTTTTGTTTTGTTTCCCTCGCCTTTGGAGTCAGACAAGCCCCCCCCCAAAAAAAAAAATCAAAAGAGACCCATGACAAGGAGCTTACCACCTATGTGTTCTAGGAATTTTATGCTTTCAAGTTCTACATTCAAGTCCTTAATCCATTTATTTTGAATTAATTTTTGTGTATGGTATAAGATAGTGATCTAGTTTTCTTCTTTTGTATGTGACTGTTCAGTTTTCCCAACATCACTTATTGAAGAGACTGTCTTTTCCCCATTGTATATTCTGGCCTCTTTTGTAAATTAATTGACCATATTTGCATGGGCTCTCTCTTCTGTTCCATTAATCTGTGTGTCTGTTTTTATGCCCATACCCTAGTATTTTGGTTACTATAGCTTTGTAGTATAATTGGAAACCAGGGAGCATGATACCTCCAGCTTTGTTCTTTCTCAAGATTGCTGTGGGTATTCGGGGTCTTTTGTGGTTCCATACAGATTTTTAGAATTATTTGTTCTAGTCCTGTGAAGTATGCCATTGGGACTTGAATCTATAGGTTGCTTTGGGTAGTATGGACAGTTTAACAGTGTTAATTCTTCCAGTCCATGAGCACGGAATATCTTTCCGTTTATTTGTGCCTTCAGTTTCTTTCATCAGTGTCTTGTAGTTTTCAGTGTCCAGGTCTTTCACCTCCTCAGTTAAATTTATTCGTGGGTATTTTATTCTTTTTAATATAATTGTAAATGGGCCTATTTTCTCATTTCTCTTTCTGATAGTTCATTATTAGTGTAGAGAAACACAACAGATTCTGTACGTTGATTTTGTATCCTGCAGCTTTGCTGAATTCGTTTATCAGTTCTAACAGTTTTTTGATGGAGTCCTTAGGGTTTTCTATGTATGGCATCATGTCATCTGCAAACTGATAGTTTTACTTCTTCCTTTACAGAATGTTATATTTTAAGCTAATTTTTCTGTCTCTTAAAATTTTTTTGTTCAAAATGCCTCTGTATTCTCCTATAGGCTGCTTTTCCCATTTTTAGACCTCTGTCTAAAGAAATATCTTTTTGTCTTCACTACTGTGGACATGCAACTGGAAAGCCTGTGTTATAGGAAAAGTATTGCCCCCCCTTTCTTGTGACAGCCTTGTCCCCTAACATGATTGGCTATTTGATGTCTCCTGTGTGCTTCATGGTTAATACCTAGTTGTGATCCTATACTCGTTAGCCTGGTCAAATTTGTCGTTTGTGAGTATGTTTTGTGTTCTTGTTGAATTTGGGGATCCTGTTGTCACTACACAGGTGAGAGTATTTTGGTGGGTTTGTTTTTAGAGAGTCCAGTGTTTTACATTTCATTATAAGGCTTTTTCCTTTGAAGAGTTATTTTTCACAAAAAACGTTTGTGTACATTTACCATCCCTCTCCTTTTCTCCTCCAGTTCCTTCTTTTCCCCAGTTCTTTCTTCGTATTCACTTGGTTACCCCAGCATCTTTTTTTCTGCTCCTCCCCTATAATTTCCAATTGCTTCTTTTATTGTTTTCTTTCTGTTGTTCTCTCCTTCTCTTTAGTTTCTGGTTACCGTCAGCTGGGAAAAGAGAACGAAATCAGGTAAGATCGCTTTTCTTTGTCATCTTTATTTTATCATTTGATCTCCTTTTCTTTAGAAAGAATAAAGCATTGGCTTCTGATTTTCCTCACATTTCTGCTTGTGCACATGAGGTAAGGTCCTATGTTATGGTTTTTTTAGAGGACTGTTGTCTAAGATTATCTGATACTATAAGAACTGTAGCTAATTCCCTTTTTTAGGTTCAACTGTGGTGTTCTTTTTGTGTTTATTACTTGTAATGCATATTTCATAGGGATCCTATTTTTATTTTAGTTTTGAACTTTGCAGTAAGAAATCAGAATGAACCTCGTTGGGTTTATGGTTCAGTTCAGCACCAGCATCGTATACTGAGAAGTACAATGGTGAGATCTGAGCATAAGAAACAGGAGGGAGGGCTGCTGGGAGTGAGCCTTGCCCTCTTAGTCTCTTAGTCTCTTTCCTGGCTGCCCCTGGAGAGGGCCCTTGGCAAATCTAGGCCTTTATAGGGGTCATAATTTAAAAATTACTGACGGTGGCTATCAGTATGTTCCTTTAATGTTTGAAGCTTTTGATTTTTGTGGGGATAGAGGTTGTTTTATCTCGATTAGGTATAAAATAGGTGAAGACTGGTAGGTAGAAATCTCAGGCGTCCTGTTGCTCAGCGGTTTTTATTTTGTGTTTTGACTCCTTAGGACTTACTAAATTGATGTACAGTTTAGACTTGGAACCTTCCTTTTGAAGTTACTATTTCTTTTTTTTTTTTAAAGATTTTATTTATTTATTTGAGAGAGAGAGAATGAGAGAGAGCACATGAGAAGGGGGAGGGTCAGAGGGAGAAGCAGACTCCCTGCCGAGCAGGGAGCCCGATGAGGGACTCGATCCAGGGACTCCAGGATCATGACCTGAGCCGAAGGCAGTCGCTTAACCAACTGAGCCACCCAGGCGCCCAAAGTTACTATTTCAAAATGAACTAGAGCAGTGGCACATCTAACTGGTGTGTGCTTATGAGATGATTTTAGATGGTGTGTGGACATATGATTGATTATTACTTTAAGTTATAATTTGTATTAGAAAAAAAAAATCATTCTATCAATCTTGTTGTTCCATAGAAAGAGTAAGGACAAGGTTGAGTAAAAATAATTGGTATGAAGAAAAATATTGAGTAAATATAGTGCAGGTGGTGGGCAGATACAAAGTCATTAAGGTGGTATGTGAGAGACAGGAAGCCAGGGTACTGATTATGTTTGCATCAGAGGATCGAGAGGCAGAAGAGGGCCTATGGTGATCATCTAGTCCAGATCTGTTACTTACAAATAAGAGTTAAACGATTTGCCCAAAGTCAGACTTCTTCGTAAGTTCTTTTGAAATTACCATTTAGAGTTCCGGTCTTAAGATACATTTAGTACTGAAATTTGGGGGAAGGATTATTTATTCTGGGAGAAGTCCATAGAAAGCTAGAAAACAGAAAGTAAGGTATTTCTTCTATATTGTATCCGAGTTTGATCCTCACAACCACCTTTTGAGATAAATAGAAGTTTTACAGAAGAGAAATTGGAATTATAAACTGAAAGCAGTATTTAATTTAGCCCCCACAGCAATCCTGTAAAATAGGTAAGATAAGCAGTGCATCCATTATACAGATGAGGATAGTAAAGCTCAAAGAAAGTAGTATTTTTTAATGTATGGCAACTCAGGGATAGACTGGAATTAAATGTTAGGTATTCTTAATCTAGTTCTGTTTCTACTAACAACGGCTGCTGGTATGTGTTAACCAGTTATTTACTGGAAACACTGACCAGGATAAGGAAATAAAAAAGTAATTTCATGCTAGTTTTCTTAGGAACAAGGGCTAATAATCAATAGCGTAAGTTCCTGTTATGTCAAATAGAAAGTACTGTCTTCTGCCATTTAAGTAATTGTCATGTATTAGAAGTTTTTAAAAACTGTTATTTACCAAGGAATAGCCTTTTTTGAGGTGTGTGGGATCAGTATGCTGTATTCATGGTTGCAACTTGACTGAATGGTGTCTGCGGTATGGTAAAAGAGTCAAACGGTCAGAGGGGCAAAGGAATCAAACAGCAGGCCACTCTAGGATCAGGTCTTTTTCATATAAGCTTTTCTAAAATAATCTCATTTATTCCTGCAGTTTAATCCCCTGTCTCCCCTTTACTCCTTGGATGTTCTCACTGACGCTTCTCACCGAAGATGTTCACCAGCACACTGCTCTGCCAGGTAATTGTCTTCTGGTGGCGGTTTTCTTCCACACAATGCCCTTTCCTTTATAACACTCTTCAGGTTATAAAGTATATTTGTATATAATATCCAATTTGATCTTTCAACAACCTTTAGAGACCAGTAGATGTTTTACAGATACAGAAACCAAGGCAGTGTTGAAGTATCTTTCCTATGATCACATGGCTAGTATGTGATTTAAGTCGCAGCTGTGACCTAAGTCTTCTGACTTGTATTAGAGCATGGATTTTTTTTGTTTTGTTTTTTTGTTTTTTGACAACACGGGGCTTGAATTCACAACCCTGAGATCAAGACCTGAGCTGAAATCAAGAGTGAGATGCTTAACCAGCTGAGCCACCCAAGTGCCCCTATGTCTTCTGACTTGTATTTCCTATTTCTTCGGCTAAAAGCCCCATCTTCAGAGAACATTACTAGTGGTCCTTGCCTTGACCTGCAAAATTCTGCGTAATTTGTCTTCTGCCTGCATGTCCAGCCTCCTTTCCTATACTTCTTTCTCCTCACTAGGGTAGAGGTCCAGCTGTGCCAGGGAGCTCAGCTCCATTTTGTTCATCAAAAATAGCAACCCTTTTCTGCCCCTGAACCTTCACACTTTTTCCCTTTGTCTGGAGTCCCATGCTAAGCCTCTTCTCACGGTTGGCTACTTCTCATCTCAACTCAGAGAGGACCTCTCAGACCATCCTATCTAAAGGGACCACCTCCACTGCTCTCTGGTCATCGATTTCTTTCCCCTAAAGCTTTATCACAGTCTATAATGAATATGCTTGTTGGGTTCCCCCCCCCACAACTTTTTTCTCCTGTCTCACTAGGAGATAAGCTTCATAGTGTGGGGACTTTGTTTTGTCTTGTTCCCTGATAATATCCCCAGCACCTAACATAGTGTCTGGCACTTACTGGACATTCGGTATGTATTTGTTAGATGAATCCTTTGCCAGTGTGGCAGAGTGAATCCTGCATTTTTCAATAGAAATTCTCTGGAGTTCGATGACATGGGAAGTAAACATGGTGTTATTGGTAGCATCCCCTAGCAGGGTTATTGTGCACAAAGGAGGAGCTATAGGCTGAACCATAGAACTTTTATTATTTCTAGGGGCACAAAGGATTTCTTTCCAAGGTTCTGATATGGTGGGGGTTTTTTTGTTTTTTGTTTTCCTTTTGTTAATTCATTCTTAAGTGGGTATGTTCATAGATTGGTGTGCAAGCACAGGAAATTATCCTTTCACAGATCCAATGAGAACTTCCACTGTGGGCTGTAATAATAAATTCTGCCCCATAACCTGTTGCCAACTGCCAAACCTTCTACTGGACAAGTAGTAATAAAGTAATTATAAGGCCTTCTCTTCAGTCGTGTGCTGTTTGTTCATCATTCACTCACTCAGCACTTGCTGACTCCGTACTGTGCACCAGACTCTTTGTTCAGCTACTACTCTCAGGAGCTTCCATTCTCTTGAGAAAGCCAGGCATGGAAATCAGCAGTACAGTGTAAAGTGACAGGTGTGTAAAAATGTACACTAGAATGATACAAAGCCCAGAAGAGAGGCTCAGGGAAATTTTCTTAGAGGTGGTGATTCTCAAGCTGTCTTGAAAGACCGAAGATTTCAATGCATTGGAAAGCAGTCCTCCAGCTTTTTGTCTTAATCCCACATGAAATAATGGCTATGTATACTCTTTGGGAAGATTATATGAGTAGCACCATATCCTGTCAGATGCAGAAAGTGGATTCTTTGCCCTCCTCTCTTTACCTCTGTTACCTAAAGCTGTGCCTTTACTGTGCTGAGATCAGTATCCATGCTTTTATCAGGTTTCCTGTTGCTTCTGAAGCCTCATCCTGACTGGAGTGGGCGTCAGCTTTTTGTTTCGTTATGTATCTTACTATCCATGTCATTGTCTTCGTTCTCCTGCTGGCGGGGCTTGTGGTCAGACTTGGAAATGTAAGAAGGTCTAGGCTGTGCTTCTAGTGCAGTCAGCTCTAGGGAAATACTGCTTATTGCTTTAGACCATTGCTACAAACAAGGTGAGAGAATGTGGACAATTCTAGCTCATCTTTGTCCTTCTAGATGTCATTCCCAGGGCAGTGGATACAGAGTGGGTTGCATTCTTTGGGGGTAGGGGATTACTTTTTTTTTTTAAGGTTTTATTTATGTATTTATTTGACAGAGACCTAGAGAGAGAGCACAGATAGGCAGAGCGGCAGGCAGAGGGAGAGGGAGAAGCAGGCTCTCCGTGGAGCAGGGAGCCTGACGCGGGGCTCCATCCCAGGACCCTGGGATCACGACCTGAGCCGAAGGCAGCCGCTTAACCGACTGAGCCACCCAGGCGCCCCGGGGAAGCCATTTTTTAAATTTCAGTTTATCTGATCCTTAAAAAATGGTTTTTTGTTGTAATTGTATATAGAGACATCCAGTAGCACATATTTTTGTTTTATGTATATGTGTTACATACATAAAGGGTGTTTGTGCAAATGTTTTACTCATGAGGGAGCAGTCAATAAAGTTTGGCAACCATGGCTCTGTGGGAAATGGTCCGCACAAGCGACCTCTAAGCAATTTTTAGAAAATGTGGGTGCTGAAACCCTGAGCCCTCAGGGCATCCTCCCACTCCTTTGAAATTGGGGAGGGGGGTGGTCCCTGCCCAGCAAGGGGTCAGTTGAGAAGGAGCCATTTAGCTCGGGTGTGGCTGAAGGATAAGATGGGCTTCGGAGCTGGATGGTTGGCTTTGAACAGAGTGGACACTGTTTAACAAAGCCTGGTGTCTAGCAAGGAATGTTAAAGAGCCATGGTGGCAGGGAAAAGGCAGGTGAATGACTGTATTAAAAACTGTTTCGAATGGAAATTTTATCTTTTTCTTGTTCCATTTTATTTGTAGTAGGAAAAGATTTCTTTCAAAGCGTCTGGGCAGCCTTGGGAATTTCACACCTATCATTAGAACGGGGTGTGTGTGTGTGTGTGTGTGTGTGTGTGTGTGTGTGTGGTGACTATGTTATCATTAGTGGTATAATTTTATTTTGCGAAGAGAGAAGTGTTTCCTGTTTTATCACAGCTTTCCCCGAGGAGGGCTGGTGTATTAATTTGCTGTATTGCCTCCTGGCTGTTCCCAGGCTGTTTTTCCTCTTCATCATGGAATTTTTAATGGCCCTGGTGCCTCTTGGGAAGCATGTGAGGAAGAGTTCCTCAGGGAGTGCTTCCCTTTTTTCACATGCCTATAATTACTCTCCTTTAAGAGCACAAAGAGTTTGATAATCATGCCTGAACTGTGAAGGTTTCCTCTTGATGGGTTACTGAGCTGAGGCTGCTTCCTGCCTGGACATCCCTGTTCCGGTGACCGGAACACTCAGCTGCAGGAGACTGAGGACCTCTCAACCACTCTCTCACTGCTGGAGCCAGTCAGCTCTGGTTCTCACAGTGAGGCCTGGGGCTCACTGGGGGGGCATGAGTGACCTCAAGGACTCTCATGTTTAGTGTTTAATTGCTATAAACAAGGAAATGATGGGACCGTGATTTTAAGAGAACACTTTATTGATGTATCATTTTAATACAGCCCCAGATGGCAGGTGCAATGGATGGGCAAGGGAGTCTTTGTGGTCTTTGTACCACCTAATAGATTTGTGGGTTATGAGGTTTTCAGAACTACCACTCTAGAAATACTTAAATTTGGTGTTTTTCAACTCTCACTGCACTTTTGAATCACCTGAGAAGCTATAAAAATATAGCCATACTGAGCCCCACTCCAAAGATTCTGACTTAACTGATCTGGGATGAGGCCCAAGCATTGGCATTATTTTTAAGTTCCCAGGTGACTCTAATACACAGCCATGGTTACGAACTGTTGCCCTAAATGCATATGATTTTATGGCTGGTGCTTTGTAAGTTTCTTAATAGGAAATCCTGTTTTGTAATCAGCATGAGCTCTGTGATTTGGTATTGGGTGCGTGAGTTCTTATGGGACGTGGAATGCTGGACTTCAGTTTGGAGGACTTCTGAAGTGAAGAAGAGAATGTCACTGTCTAGCACAGTGCCCGGCACATAGTGATTCACTGATGGGCGGACTTGCTGGGTAGGTGTTGGGATAGTTGGCAGGGTGCATGGATGAACTTCGTAAACCAGCTGTTTTGGTTTGGTTGTTTTGGTTGCTGGTATTGGGATGTTGTATTAAAGTAGTAATACTTGTTACCGGCCTTAGGAATTGCTGCTGCTCAAGCAGCAGATGGTGTGATTGGTGTTTGGGTAGCTGCAGTGGTATTGCTGTCAAGGACACAGTTCTAGAATGGTAATAAGGAGCTAGTGCTGGAGGCAGCTTTTCCCAAAATGAGAGATCTATTGATTATGAAGGATAGCTTTTCTTACCATGATTGCTGTAGAAAACCATTGCTAGAACTTATCAAACGTTACATCTCTCTGTATGATGCACAAGTCACCAGTTGTGGTTTTTGAGTGTCTCGTGGCAGTTTTGAGTTTTCTCCAATTTTCCTGACCTTTCCTCTACCAAGGGTGGTGATATGGTAATGTATCACCACTTCCATTTATTCTTTCTTTAAGTTTTTAATCTCACGTTAGTGGGTATTAGTGTGAGGCAGTCCCCAGTAAGACTCTTGGCTTTATCTGGGCAAATGACTTAACACCCCTATACCTTGATTTTCTTACCTTTAAAATGGAAATACTCATTTTTATTGGCCTAGTGGGGATCAAAATGAAATCATATATTTGACTACTTAGCATACTGGAAGCTAATATGATTATTTTTGTTACATTCCCACTACCCCTGCCCTGTCCTTAGGATAGCTGCAGTTTTATAAACTTCAGGTTGGCTTCCAGAGTCATTTGCTAATGAGATGTCGTATAGATTCTTGAGGTGCTTAAATAGCCTCAGATGGACTATAAGCGGAGGCATTTGGACAGTGTTGGGGTAAAAAAGAGAGACCTTCCTGCCCATCAGAGAGTTGAAATATGATAGGCTGTGCTCATTGTAATTCATTTTATCTGTTCACAAACGTTACGATCTGCATATCAGAGTTGTGTGCCCAGCTGGCTGTGCCACTTGACAAGGAGTTTCAAAGAGCGAGAAGAAGACTCCCTTCGCGCTCTGAATTTTGACCTTTGGAGCCATAGTAAACAGCCTCGGGTTTCACCTCAGGGCTTAGGCGGAAGAACCTGTTATTAGTCCTGAACCTGCTGGGGCTACTCTGATGCACAGCAGCCCTGCCCCC
The DNA here is from genome assembly GCF_054177405.1 of Leptonychotes weddellii. Lineage (NCBI taxonomy): Eukaryota > Metazoa > Chordata > Mammalia > Carnivora > Phocidae > Leptonychotes > Leptonychotes weddellii. The sequence goes on along the minus strand of NC_138377.1, from coordinate 22,967,389 downwards.
CTCTGTAGCGCCTTAGTTTTGGCCATGTGGGAGGAAATGTTTCTGCTGGGAGATTGTGCATAAAGCTGCCCAGTCCTACTGGAACTTCCTTTCCAGAGAAGTGCACAGCTCTTGAATCTTTTGTCCTGCCCTGGATGGTTTTGTCGACACCACCTCTCAGCTGGCTGGCATCTTGCTGCCTAAGCGGAGTGAAGAAAGCATTTTCCCTCTCTGGCCACTGGAATAGACCCAGCTTTCCAGTCGACGGAGAACTTTTGTGCTCCTGCGGGTGGCACACCACTCCATGATCTGTCAACCTCGGCTGGGCCAAGGGAAGAAGAGTGCTGGGAATTTTCAGGTGCTAGTGAGCTGTTTGTCACCGACTGCTGAGGGTTAGGTTTGAGTGAAAACACTACTGGAATTGCTGGGATCTCTTCCTGTTAGATAAGCCTCCTCTGTGTCCTCTGATTGTGAAGTGGTTTTCTGTCGCTAGCTGCAGCTAGTGTCAGGCCTGGACCCTTTCCTGTGTGTGCCAGTCTGAGAAAATAGTTCCCCTACTGGGTGTTTCATAAATGTCCATCAACCCCGAAGATAAAATCACATGTGAGGAGGGGGGGCCTCTCTACTTTCCTAGATTTAATCCTATTTTCATTCATTTTTACCCTAGCACTTTGTTCTTTGATTAGAGCTCAGTGTCTTGTATCTGTTCGTTCTTTACACATCGGCCTTCTTCACTATGTTGTGAGCTCTGGGTGGATGGGCCCTCGGCTCCGTCATCTTTTGTGTACCCTCTCCACATCCAGCAGAGTGCTTTACGCAGGGTAGGCTTCCATAAATTTGTGTTAACAATAGTTGAGGGGAATAGATTAGTAATTAAGGAGAATAATTGGAATATATGATATATATGACCTTTGGTCCTTAGAAATATCAATAATTTTTTTCCTGTTATTACTTGTTTGTGTGTGCTTAAGAAAAAAAACCAGCAAATAAGTACCTTCTCACAATAGATTTTATTTTTATTTCCCATATTAAAAAAGTGAACTTTTCAATGGTTTTTTTTAAAGATTTTATTTATTTATTTGAGAGAGAGAATGAGAGAGCACATGAGAGGGGGGAGGGTCAGAGGGAGAAGCAGGCTCCCCGCTGAGCAGGGAGCCTGATGCGGGACTCGATCCTGGGACTCCAGGATCACGACCTGAACCGAAGGCAGTCGCTTAACCAACTGAGCCACCTAGGCGCCCTCAATGGGTTTTTAAAATGAGTAAGTTTTTGAAGGTGAACTGTTCCTTAAATTGGCTTGCCATTGGCAGGTAAAGACTTTCCACTCCTTAGGAGTGACTCTAAACATCTTTGTTCTAAATCTAAAGCAGCCACTTCAGTTATTTTTTGCCAACATTGGTTCTATTAAACATGCATGTATTTCTCAAAGTAATTTTTTTTTTCCCCTAAAAGTACATTCCTGCCCCAGGGACATAGTGATCTGCCCAGTTTCCTAAGTAACACTGCAGTTTTATAACAACTCACCTGATCTTTCAGTTACGTGCACTAAAAAGTGAAATAGAAATGTTGTGTTTATGTGTAGTTATACAGAATACTCTTTCAATTAATTGCTAATCTTCAGCATTCACCTTCACATTTGTGAATATAGTTACTTTTCCTGAAGTAAGAATTTTTAAATAATGTATTTTTTTGCTTTTAATGCTCACTCACCACCCCCCACCCACACCCCTCTTCACTTCCTTTTGGCCAGTGCTGCAGAATGTGGTGTGTTTAAGGGAAGTACTTAAGCTGTGACAGGAGGAGTGTCCCAAGGACCCCGAGGCCCAGATCAGATGAAACAGAACCAGGGTAGCCTGTCTTTTCTCTAGGGTAATTGCTTGTATACTAGGGAATAGCATTTTTATTTAAATTAATTTTCATTTAATCATTCTGTTATTCTTTAGGTTAAATTTTTTAGATCTTTTTTATTAACTAGGTTGGCTTTGGGAATTTGGCTTTTTTTTTTTTTTTAACTCAGTAATTTTCACAGCAGGTAGAAGCTTCTCGGAATTCCCTGAGGAGAAATTTCAGAGTAAGCACAATACTGGTTCTTTTGTCACCCCAGCATGGTTGGGCATGCATATTTCGTAAAAATCTCCTTACGGGATTCTGATAACCATTGCCACTCGAATTGAGAAGAAGTTTTAACTTGGTAGAAATTTCAGCTTAACTGATACTTAGCCTTTCTGCTCCCTGCGCAATTGAAAGATCCCTGCCCTCCACACACAGCACATGATTTGCAGTGCAGGAACGACTATAATACTGTTCTTGACAAAGAATTTTTAAAAATCGAATTAAATCTTCTACCCTTTCTACCCACTGTGTGTTGGTGAGAAGGGGAGGCTCCGACTTCCCCTGCCCTTTGTGACAACTGCTTGTGTGTTGACCCTCTTCAGTTTCTGTCTTGTGAGAGTAGACAGATACTGTCTGAGTAAAATAACACAAATTAAAGAAACAACACACTGGGAAGAAGGGGAGCCAACTACTAAGTGAAAATGAGGGTGGGGGAGGTCAATTTTTTATTTTTATTTCCCTTTCACTCTTTATGTCTGTAGTTATTGTTATGGAATTATTTGGGGACACACAAAAATTGGAACAGCCTCTCGAGTAGGAAGCTCTGGCTGCAGCAGGTGCATACTCCCATGCTCATGTTCCCCAAAATAACACAAGGGACCCTTCCAACGCCGCATGGATTATTCTCCACTCCTGAGCAGGGTGTCCTCATGCTCAGAATGTGCTATACAGTGTGGCAGGGTCCATTTCCTGTCTCCTTTAAATCCTCTTGCTTCAAGCACTCAGCTTCCTCTGTGCTTTCCCCAGGCTCTGGGTCTCCAAGCTTCTGGGTCTTCTTCCCTCTCTGTCCTCCAAGGTTCTTCCCAGGCAGACAGAGCCCTCAAAGGGAAAAACAGATTTTCCCAAGCTGTGAACTCTACCATTACTAGCGTTCACTTAAAACCAAAAAGAAGGAAAATGTCTTACTGTCCTTTATAATTTGACTGTTTCTCTTCTTCCTTTCCCAGATCTTTGCTAGGAAGGTACGTAGGGAGAGACAAATATCCTTTCTGTACTCAGACCTAAGGTGTGATGTTATGTAACTTCTTATGAAATAGCTCTCCAATCTGGAAACGGTCCTAAGAGAAATGTGTTAAGAGGGAAGGAGCATTAAGCTGAGTTTTAGGAATGAACGTGGCTTCTCTTTATCCTTGCCTCAGTTTCTCTGTAACTAGATTCTGTAACTAGAAAAGCTGTGTGGCTGGAAATAGGACTAGGCTACGAGGTCCTTTAGGGAAGAGACTGTCTCTTTTGTTCAACACCTCAGTAAAAGCAGTGAACAATGAAAGAAGCAAAAAAGCTCTTTGAGTAGAAAGGAAATAGTCCACACAAAAATACATACTTTTACGACAGAATAAGGCGGTTGACTTCATAAGCTTTATTACCTGGGTTCCTTAGAAAGCCTTCAGTTCTTTCCTAAGTTATCACCAGAGGAATTTACAAAATTTGAAGGATTTAGAATGTTCAGGCCAACAATTAAGAGTGGGAATAGGGTGGTAGAAGTAGATCATTTACCGCAGGAACAAGTAACAGGCTGGAGACTTAGCAGTCAGGGGTCATTTAATGTAGGGACAATTTTTTTTTTAAAGATTTTATTTATTTATTTGAGAGAGAGAGAAAGCACATGAGAGGGGGGAGGGTCAGAGGGAGAAGCAGACTCCCCGCCGAGCAGGGAGCCCGATGCGGGACTCGATCCCGGGACTCCAGGATCATGACCTGAGCCGAAGGCAGTGGCTTAACCAACTGAGCCACCCAGGCGCCCTAATGTAGGGACAATTAACCCTGAAGCCCTTACCATCACTGGGCAGGGCAGAGTGGGGATCTGAGAACCATGGCCCAGAGGGGTGGGGCCTGGGAAGGACCACCTGAGCCTTTGCGTTCATAGCAGCCCCCTAAGGACGCTGCAGGATGTAGTGAGTGCAGTGTAATAATCTGTATGCCTCATGGTAGGTAATTAATATTTACTTCCATTTTACTAAAATAAGCATTTTAAAAAGCACCATATTTCCATTTAAAATGATTAAAAATTTTAATATTTTTGGACATAAATGATTTCATCTTTTTATTCCCAAATGTGCCATTTCTTGAAAATGTGAGATAAATGTTACTGACTAGGTCAGTAAAGGAGGGATAATAATAGGGCCCTTAACCGTCTTACTGACCTATATCAAACATGCAAAGCTGTGAAAATGATGGATGGTGTATAAATAAAAGGCAGTATTTATTTCGTTCAGCCCAAGTGGATACTCCAAGAATTAATATCTTAAAACTCCTTTGAGTACTGTTCTTATACTTTTCATTTGCATTTGTCTCATAAAATTCAGCATTTTGCGTTGATCTTGAAGAAGCAATGTTTTTGTTTTTTTGTTTTGCATTTTTTAAAATTAAACTTTTTTTAAAGATTTTATTTGGGAGAGAGCGGGAGCACGAGTGCAGAGGGAGGGGAAGAAGAGAGGGAGAAGCAGACTCCCCACTGAGCAGGGAGCCCAAAGCAGGGCTCAATCTCATGATCCTAGGATCGTGACCTGAGCCAAAGGCAGATGCTTAACTGACTAGCCACCCAGGCACCCCTTAATTAAACTTTTTTTTTTTTTTTTAAGATTTTATTCATTTGACACAGAGAGAGATAGCAAGGGCAGGAACACAAACAGGGGGAGTGGGAGAAGGAGAAGCAGGCTTCCCGACGAGCAGGGAGCCCGACGCGGGGCTCGATCCCAGGACCCCGGGATCACGACCCGAGCCGAAGGCAGACGCCCAACGACTGAGCCACCCAGGCGCCCCCCTTAATGAAACTTCTTAACGAAGGATAATGAAGTCACATTCAAGTAACCCGCATCTAGATCCAGAAACAAGCCCAAAAGCTCCTGGTGCTTTGTTTAGTCACTGTTGTTCCTCCCCTCTACCCCACAGCTCAAGGGTAAGCACTATCCTGACATCTAATAACATAGTTTAGTTTGAAGAAAGGATGTTAACATTTAATCTAAAAAGTTTTGGAGAGTCCTTTATAAGGTAAAGAAGAAAGAAGCATGAATATATACTGTTATTATATAAGCTTAAGGTAAAGAAGAAAGAAGCATGAATATATACTGTTACCCTTTATTTGGCTTGTCTTTCTGAAGTACTTCAGGAGAAGCATGATTGGAATAGAGCAAAGTGGCCAGCTTTTGAGTTTGGATCTATGTGTACTCAAGTACCTTATTTGTGGAAAAGATGGAAGCCCTATTCTGTACATTCCTCTGTTTTGACAGAAACCAAAATTTTGTAGGGTCACTCTCTTTTCTGTGTCTTTGGCTTCAAAGGGAATTACCTTCTCTCCATTTAGACTGAAGGCCTCTCTACCTTTGATATTCTGTCATCAGTGTTTCTTATTATTAAATCAACATGCTGATTTATTCCCAGGAGTTCGGTAAGGTATGAAAAATGAATTGTTTTCCCCTACTTTATACATTTATATTTACATTTCACTTTGGGTGTTCAGAATTAACTATTCATGGGATACTCAAAAGTTAACTCTTTTTCCATATAGAAGAGAGGGATATCAATACAGAGTGACTTGGATGGAATTTTCCAAAACATGGGCTTTATATACTGTAAATCTCTGCCTATTGTAGTGTTCTGTGCATTCCAGAAATCTTATGATTTCAGTTAAATTCTTATCTTTTCTCATTTATAAAGTGAATTGATTCTTAAGCTTTTGCATGTAGAGAAAATAATGTATATACATGTATGCTTTTAAACTGTGGAAGTTGCCAGATTGGGGGCCCTCTGAATAGGAAAATTTGTCCATTCAGCGGTTGTCTTGGTGCTTTGTTAACTAACTAGGTGCTCTTAGATTTGACTGAGGTTCTAGTTTTAAGATCATTAAGCCGTGAGACTTAATCCTCAGCTAAGACTACCAATTAGGAGTTCATCTGGTATAATTTTACTAGATTCTTTTTTATATGTACATACTCTCACTATTTTTAAAAAATCGTGGTAAAATATACATGACATAGAATTTGCCATTTTAACCACTTTTAAGTGTACAGTTGACTATTTGGTTTTTAGAACTTTCATTCGTATCAGTTCTTGTCAACAGATACTTAATGGTTGTCAGTTAAGTGCCTTGTGCTGAGGTTGGTGGATCACTGGAAAATTGTGAAAGAAGTATAAACATGGTCCCTGTTCTCAAGGGGAGTAAGCCTCATTAGGGAAACAAGATATACGTATACCAGTTAAATAATGATTCATGGTCAGTAAGGCCTTGACTGTTCAAGGAAAGCTTTGTGTAAAGGTGAGAGTCAGCTTGGTCCTTAATCAGGGGTAGGATCTGTCTAGTTTGAGGAAGGAGGAAGTGGGCAACTAAAAAAGCGTACCAGCTGTTGTTGCAGAGTGAAGTCCATTGTCTTTCAGGCAATCTGTTGCTTTTTTCCAGCTTTGGAACACCCACTGTTTTTAAAATAAGTTGAATATTCAGATGAGGGAATATATTATTAGCAAGTAATTAATACTTTTAAAAATCACAGAAATCAAACTTACTTAACTTGTGATACAGACACTGTTAAAAATCCAGATTTATAGTGATAGAAGGGTTAAATTCCTATTAAAATTCTATGCAAATACCGGTATTCATGCAGCATTAAACTTTTCAATATATTACCACTTGGGAATAGGTATTTCATTAGTGAGTTTAGAACAATAGCAGTTAAAGTTTTTATGAAAAATAATTGTACAAAAATCAGCATGTAATGAAACACATTTATTGAAATTAATCTTTGAGTGTCTGCTATTCTGAATTAGGTAAAAGGTTTAAAATGGGTATATATTGTGCATAAAGAATGAGTTATGATTAATCCTGAATAATCTTGTACTTGACACTTGATGACAAAGAACGATGCCTGTCTTGTTAGTGTATGTCTATAATGGGTCAAGGATTTTATCTGGGCTGAACATAATGTCTTACAATAAGAATTAAAAATGAAAACAATGTTTTTCTTTCTTGTATCTGCAGACAGGCAAACATACACTTGGGACCCCCATGTTCACGTGACATCAAGAGGAAACGGAAACCTGTGGCCACAGCATCTCTGTCCAGCCCAAATGCAGGTAACTGTATGTCGTTATCATTTATTGAGCACCTACTGTGTGTCGGGCACTAAATTATGTTTTATATATAACCTTTATGATAAGGTAGGTCATTTTATTCCCATTTTACTTGGGAAAATAAGAATGTGAGATGTAATTTGCCCAAGGTCACACACATTTTAAGAATCCAAACCTAGTTCCCTCTAACCTTGAAGTCTGTGTTTTTTCACAGTGTCATGTGGCTTTTTTGGGTTTGAATCCCGGTATTCTACAGTTAGCAATCTTCAGTCATCTGTGCTTTTGTTCTAGCACAGAGAAGAAATTAGGTCTGTGGTCATGAAAATCCAGTTAGGGTGGCAGTTTTAGTCAGTAGCCAAGGAGCCACATGGGTTTATTTACTTTTTTACTTGGCACATAGTACAATACATTCTCACTGTTACTGTGTGTAGTGGAGTACTAATACTCTACTAGTCATGAAATTTCTAATTAAAAACTATTTTTCAAGTTAAAACCTTGCAGTTTTCTGGCCAAAACCAGTTGGTTGGAAACCGAAATAGTGGTTATCTTTGGTGAGGGGTAGTGACCAGGAGACGACATAATCAGAAGTCTTCTGGGAAATGCTCTTTGTCATCAACTGGGTAGGAATTACATGGGTATATGCATATGTAAAAATTCATTGAGCTGTATGCTTATGATTTATGCCCTTTATGTATGTTATCCTTAAAAAATGGGGGGTAGTCATTATTTATATCAGAAAGAATATTGGATGTTTGTAGGTATTTTTCTTTGGAGTTAGGAGAAGACAGTTAAACATAATCGGTAATCAGGAAATTTTTGTGTTATCTCAGTACAGTTGAGGATAAATTGCTCTGGATAAAAAGATCATATCTGTGTGTAGGACCTATCGGAAGTACAGTTATTTTCTTGATGATAGTGAATTCACTCTGAGGAAATTGAGTATATCATAGATTATTTTATTTTCTTCAGAAAATACTGTATATTGTATAGATCAGAGCAGTTGATGAGTGAAGAATAGACCTCAGAGAGAAGGGAACTCTATCTATCTCTCTCCCTTAACTTAGTAAGTTTCAGCATACTTTAAAATCGACTTCTTTCAGCTTCTGTTTGGGGTGACTGCTTGATAATGGTTCTTCCTGGACAATCTTAATCACAGGTCTGATAATTATAGTAAATTTTTTCCAGTGATTTCTACATGGACATGGCCTGAGCCGATTACTTTGCATGCATTATTTCACTTAATCTTTGCAACAACTTTAAAAGGTAGATGCTGTTTTTATTCCCAGTTTACACATAAGAAAATTGAGGCTTACAGAGGTTAAATCACTTCTCCAAGGTCCCGTGGATGATAAATTGCAGAGCCAAGGTCAAGTCGGTTTCCTTATGACTTCGAGAGCTGCGCTGTTACACACTTCAGGTGTTCTGTGTTGTATAAGATAGCATTGGTTCCAAATTGTGACTGCATCAAAATCCAGCCTATGGTATTGGAAGCATTACAACAGTCTCCCCTCTTGTATCTTTTGTTCTTTTTCCCCCCTCAATATCTAGCTTCTATTTTTAGCTTTTAATTGTTCCTAAGACAAGAACTATTGAGAAGAGTTTAAAAACCTTGTTCCACACTCAAAGCAGGAAATGTTACTGGGAGGGATTAAACGAGGTTTGGGCATTCAACACTTCTCCTCCTGAGCCCAGCTCCTCCTCTCACTTGTTGACTAAGGTCTGCTTCACTGAACATTTTCTTTTTTTCCTATCCACAACCTGAGTGCCCCGTGGAGGTGAAGGACATAGCCCGAGCCCGCACCATCAGTCAGTAGAACAAATGGGCTTGCTCTGCCTCACATCGGGCCATCTCGGATTCCACCTCTTTTATAGAAATGAGTGATGAAGAGAGGTGCGTTTCGCTTTGCCGCTGTATTAATACACATCGGGGGCCAGCTCCTGGCACTAAATCACGCTACTGCGTACATCTGTTATCTGACTCTTCACCGGCGTGATGAACAAGACTGCAGATAGAGGCTTCCTTGTGTCATTCTTTATAGGATTTTCCTAAAAGAATAAATAGCTCAGATCTCTGCCAACACTCTCCCCTGTCACTGTGATGAATTCAGCTTCTTTCTTAAACATGCAGCCACAAATCTTTTCCCTTTTCCCCTCCCCCCCCGGTAGAAAGTTTTGAGTTGAGATTGACTGAATTTAAAGGTATTAATAAGGCTAGAGAGGTGAAGAGCAGAAAGGAGTAGCTTGTCTTCCTTGTCTTTTTATATTAACACTCAGGAAAGGCCAGGGAAAAAGACCTTTTCATTAGGGTCGTTAAGTAGATCCTTCTTGAAAGTGTAGCACCTTTATTTTCTTCTTTTTATCTCCACTCCCCTTCCCTTTATGACTTTATAACCTACAGTTACCTGGTACACAGAGCCACCCTTGGATTTTAGTGAGTAACCATGTAAGAACATGCTTCTGTTTCAAAAGCCCCAGAACAGGGAAAGTCTATACCTCCTGCTGAAGTGAATTGGCTCTATGTGCTCTTAAAAAATGTGGTTGGAAAAGAAAAAATGGGGTATTTTCTCTAAGATTTGAGATTAAGTGGCTATAAGAAGCATAAGAAACTCAATGAAAACCGGATTTCATTTCCGTGATTTGATTTTTCTTGATTAGAATGACAAGAATGGAGCCTTTGGTGTACAAATCCCATTCCTTCAAAAATTAAACCCATGGCTTTTAGGTAGAGGAGAATTGGGGGATGATAAGACATTGTATTCAGAGCCCTTACTATTTTGGGCATCCCCTGAGCCTCTTCTGACCTTCCTGTCTCTGGGATAGGATATGTGTCCTTAGAGCATCAGTTGGAAGGGTACTCAGCTGTTAATCTGTTAACTAGTTACATCAAATTCCAAATACCAGGCCAGTGATGCTAGAGATGTATTTGCGAGAGCCGAAATTTTGATCTGTTTTGCTCACTTCTGTACCCTGAGCATCTAAAATAGTACTCAGCACAGAGAATGATCTCACTAGGTATTTCTTGTTTGAATAAGTGAATGGAATCTTAAAGTTGAAACAGTTATTCTAAAAATTATTCTAACCCTGTGATCGGATTCAGTAGTTCCATTGTAGGTTAGCCCTTGCCTCAGGTGTCATAAGGCAGATTCTTACTGCCCCTTTTTACTTTTTTCTTACTGCCCCTTTTTAAAATTCAAATGGTTTTTATTTTATTTTTATTTTTTTAAAGATTTTATTTGAGAGAGAGAGAATGAGAGAGAGCAAGCACGTGAGAGGGGGGAGGGTCAGAGGGAGAAGCAGACTCCCCGCCGAGCAGGGAGCCTGATGCGGGACTCGATCCAGGGACTCCAGGATCATGACCTGAGCCGAAAGCAGTCGCTTAACCAACTGAGCCACCCAGGCGCCCTCAAATGGTTTTTAAAGTTAAAAATGTTTTCTAGTAAATATTGAATGGTTATAAAAGAACATTTATAGAAGATGGATAAGGTGTCAAGAAAAACAATATAGCAAATATCCATGTACCTACCATCCACTTTAAGAACATGAACATCGCCTTTAAAATTTTCCCACTGTCCTCGTAGGTAACCATTGTCCTCATACAGTTTTTTGGTTACGTGAATATGGTTTTTTGTTAATCATTTATCATTCTTTGGGAATTTTTTCAGCTAGCTTTAACAGACATATAGCTCTCTAAGCAATACATTGTCTAGTTAGCATTTTTTGGAGGCTTGTGTAAATGGAATGTCTTACTTTCTAAGTTTCACCCAGTTATGTTTTGAGATTATTCGTTTTTGTCCTGCCAAAATCCTTTTTTTTTTTTTTACGCCACCATATGCAAATGGTATTCCATTGAATGACTATGCTGAGTATATTATAATTAAACATTCCTGATGGACATTTGGATTATATCCCATTTTATGCTACTGTGAAAAATACTGCATTGGTCTTTGGGAGAACATGTGCAAAAGTGTTTCTGGGCCATTTCACAGTCCTTAGGATGGCTATATCAAGGACCAGGAAACAACAAATGTTAGGAAAGATGGAGAGAAATCGGAACCCTTGGGCATTGGCGGTGGGAACATGAAATAGTGCAGCCGCTATGGGATGCAGGGTGGTGGCTCCTCACAATTGTAAACATAAAACTACCGTATGAGCCAGCAATTCCGCTTCTAAGTGTATACCCAAAAGAATTGAAAGCATGGATTCAAACAGATATTTGTACATCCATGTTCCTAGCAGCATTATTCACAAGAGCTAAAAAGTGGAAGCGACGCAAGTGTCCATTGCTGGATAAATCAATAAACAAAATGTGGTTTAAACATTCAGGGGAGGAGTATTTGGCCTTGAAAAGGAAGGAAACTTTGACATGCTACAGCATGGATGAAGACATAGTACTAGGTGAAATAAGCCAGACACAGAAGGATAAATCCTGTATGATTCCAGTTATAGGAGGTACCTCAAATGGTCAAATATGTGGAGACAGAAAGTAGAATAATGGTTGCCAGGGGCTGGGGAAGGAGGAGAGTGGCAGTTACTACTTAACAGGTACAGTATTTCCATTTGGGAGAGTGAAGAAGTTCTGGATATGGATGGTGCTGATGCTTGTACAGCAGTGTGAATGTACTTAATGCCATGGAACTGTACACATAAAAATTATTAAATTGGTAAATTTTGTGTTACGTGTGTTTTACCATAGTAAAAAATACAGAGCACAAAATCCCCAGTTTTCCTAGGATAAGGGATTTTCCCCGCTGCGGTTGAATACCATATAGTAATGGTAAATACAGTTTTATGAAATTTATTTTCAGCTAAATATGAGTGAGTGAGTGCTTGTGCACGTGTTTGTGTGAGAGGGAGAGACAGAGATTTGGGCTGTGGTGTCAAATGTATTTTTTGCTGCTGTGGTTGAGGTTCCAAAATGCTTGAAAACTGTTGCCCTCAAGAAGCTCTTGTATATGTGCCATAGAGTAATAGCCTACAGATTTTTTTTTTTTTTTGCAGTAACTCACAGTAAGAAATTCATGTTCGAATATGTATGTGAGTGTACATATAAATCTGAAATAAATTCTTGGGTTCACTCTGATATATCCTGTTCCTTTCCATTAAGAAAAAAAGTACTGGTCATGGCCTACTAAATTGATTTTGTGACCCACAACTTGAAAATTACTATTCTGGTTACATTCCTAGGAGTGGAATTAATTGAGTGACAAGGTAAAAATGAAAATTGTCTAGATTTTGCTGTATTTTGGTGTATATTCGTTCACTCTCAACAGAGTGGGCATGATGGTGGTTTGTACCACTCTGCTCAGGGGGCATTTGGAAATGGGAGGACAGTGTTTGGTCATCACAATGACTGAGGATGCTTTTGGCATTCACTGGATGGGGTCCAGAATGGTACGTGTCCTAAAATACACAGGACAGCCCTGCACAAGCAATGATGATCATGTCCAGAATGTCTTTCGTGTCCTTGTTGAAAAACACTGGGCCTGATTGTGTGATTTTTCTTATGATATGCTGTTTATTGGAAATACTGTGTTACTGGAGGCATGGAGTGTAACAGAGCCTAGGGCTTGAAGTCCAGTATCTCAGCTTGAATCTTGCTACTTAATCAGCTCTGTTGTGTCCCTGAGCAGTGTATCCGCTGTCTCTCCTCCTCACTTTTTTGATCCAGAATATGGAGATGACGGTTCCTACTTGCAAGGGTTTGCATTAGGAAAACAGATTCTGGTTGGACAGTATTTACATAGCATAGTGCCTAGCTCATAAGTGCTCAGTAAGTGATCATAAGTGCTCAGTAAGTGATCATGACTGCATTATGAATTTGTACAATTGGATTTATTTATTTGTTCAGTTAAACACACTTTCTCAGGTAGAGAAATACTCTCACTGAAATCTTGCCTCTTTTTTTTTTTTGGAAAGGACAAAAAAAAACTTATGTGGCTCCTTGGCTTCATAGGTTATAAAATAAAAGCATTCAGAGAATTGTGCAGTGAAGTGTCTCTGATTCTAATTTGTCTCCCCTTGATCTTTTCTTCCTTCCTTTTATTGTAACCACCTTACCAGTTCATGTGGATGTAGTGGAAACAACTACACCAGCATCGCAGGTCCAGAAATCTCCAAACCCTGAGTGGTTGGTCAGGACCTCTGCCGCAGAGAAAGCCACTGACTCAGCTGCAGCGACGTTTTTTAAAATGCCACCAGAAAAGAGCCCTGGATACAGCTAGAGAGCAGGATTCCACCCACCAGGAGCTACTGGGTGTTGTGAAACGCATCCCAGACGTGGAACCGCGGAGTCTTGCATATCGTAATTGACATTTCCAATCCTTTCATCGCCGGGGTGACCCTTCTTTCAAACAAAGCAGTGGACTCTCTCTTAGAAAACCATGTTGTGGAAATCTGTTTTTGTTTTGTTCTGTTTTGTTTTTTTAAAGTTAGTAAAGTATTGCAGCAGCAATTTTTTTAAAAAAAGGTCATCCTATGCTATATTTGTTACATTGCTGTCGTTGTCCCAACAGCTACCTACAGTTCCTTTCACAGAGCTGTTGCTTTTTGCAGGTATGTCTCTTTTCTTGAAAAACTAGTAACTCCTTTTGCATACTTTACATGTGTAGCTTTTAACATCATTTGAGGAAGTCCCAAATTTGTAGCCAGTTCTAGACAGATGTAAACACTGAGTTGAGACCTGTGTGTGGAATTGTGTTTACAGGAGATAGAGTTTGCCTTTGAGCCTGGTCTTGATTCACTGAGAGTGCCAATAAGCCAAATTCACCAAGTTCTCATTTGGGAGCCTCAGAGGAGACACCAGCAGCGCGGACAGTGGAAGCTTCTTCCATTTTTCTGGATGGCCTAATGGGATCTCCGGCAGCTGGACTATACTTTGCCTCATCTCCAGAGTTGGTGTTCTCCCGCAGGAGGATATGTACATTCATAATATAATGAAGAAATGGTTTCGTTGTTCAGCAAACTTAAAATAGTCAGTGGATTGTGTCTTAGTACTTCATGTCACAGTATAAGCTTTTATGTATGAAATGGGACTTTTATTGTTAGCTTATAGGTCAATAACCTGCAGCAGAAATTCATACTCTATTATAATAATGGCTTCTCGGGGACATACTTCGGGGAGAAAAATGTCTTTTTGACACGCCTTTATACTTGGCGTGTTTATGACGGCTCAGCTGCATGTGGAGTTATATATACGGCCATGCCTGAAGTTGGATGCTACTTTGTCAAAATGAGGAATAAGTGACTGCCTGGAGCTGCTGGAGAAAAGCCACCCTTTCTAAAAAAGTATTATCCAGAGTGTCTGTCATTTGTGGCCTGGTTGACAGAAGGGTTCTTTTTTGTACGAATTGAGTACATTTGCTCTGAAATACAGAGAAACTGTTCTCTAAGTGCCCACTTCTCTGGTAACGTTCCAGAGGAACTCCCAGCCCTGCCCCTGGATATCTTCTGTGCTTGAATTAGGTGCCGAGTGGGACAGAGCCTCCTATCCCTGAAGTGCAGCTGTCCCTTTTCCTCACACACAATGTGAGGGTCGGCTGCTCTGTCGTGTTCCCTTTAAAAATGATAGTCCTTACCTATCCGTGCTAACTCCAGGATTTCCTTGTTGATGGGTGAGTGTGAATCTAGTTGGAAGGGGGGACTTGAAGCTAATTTAAAATGGCACTTTCTTTAAGAGGGAGAACACGTCAATTGTCCATAACGAGGAGTCTGGTGGAGGGAGGGGCACATGGAGATTATGAAGTGAGGAGTAGCATTAAAGCCAAACCAGCATCCCTGGGAGCCACCCCTAGTTCTCCTTTTGTCCATTGGGGCTACATCCAGAGCAGTATAGAAAATAAAAATGCCTGTTGAATATAAAATGGCACTACTAAATTGTTTTATTGATGAAGGGGGGTTTTATTGTCATATGTGCATTCTTACCTAGTTCCCATCATGTCCTGAGACACATTTCTAACATATTTGTTGGATTCAAGGGGAAAAAAATCCATGGACATAATTTTATTTTCTTTGCACTAAGCTCTGGCTCTTGCAGAGATGGGTCCTGTGATCATGGCCTATTCAGATCTCCACAGTTCAGATAGAATCTTGTTGCCTGGCAATTCTCCTTTCTACCTGTGATTACAAATAATTTTTATATATGACTTTATTTACATTTTAAACATCTCTAGGATGATGTACTGCTATTTTAGAGAGACAAGAATGGTCACAGAGTTTAGCGACTTGCCCAAAAGTCACATGATCAAGCCAAGACTAAAATCCCAGACTTTCGGACTTCCTCTGCCCTGGGTTATAATCTTTTGTTTTTCTTGGTAGACCTGAGTCACTCGGAGACCCATAATTTTGAAACAGTATGACATGAATGTTTATCATCTTTCTTGGGCATGCTTTTCTACATATTTTGAATACATCCCATGGGGATTATCCAAAAATGCCATGTCTGCCTGTAATAAGTGGGGAAGAAAATTAATTGCCTAAGAAATAGCTATTAATACTTTGCAACACAGGGTTGTAAATTGTGCTCCTCATTTTAAGCTGCTGCATGAGCATGCTGACAGAATTATTAACCAACTTACTTTGCTTGTTTTCTATATGAGTCAATTCCAGAGGAATAACCTTGGAATTGAGTGTTTTTTGAATCATAAATTTTAAATTTCTTTTTTATATAGCAAAGTGTATGATGTCATACATTGAGTAAAGTCTGTTACCTTTCAACAAAAGATACAATTTCAAAATCAGGTTTTGTAGTCTCTTGAAAAAACTGATAGCGTGACTTCCTTTGAGAATAATCATTGAGCTCGTGTTTATTTGATCTGTCTAAAAGTAGTAACTGAAGCTGAGTTCCACAGTTCTTACTTATTTCGGCTTCTGATTTATCCTAGCTGGCTACACAGTCTGCCTGTCTGAATCCTAATCTTCTGTATTTTCCACAAGGAGCAAAAGTCAAGACATTATCCACTTACATGAGCATCATTCATAGAAATTAGTTTTGCTTATGAGTTTAAGGGAATTTGAGATTATTTTTCAGATGCAGCATTTAAAGGGGAACAAGTTCATTTGCATCAAAACTCTTGGGTTGCTTTTTGGTAAGAACCGTGCAGAAGAGGGAATTAGCTGTTTACATGGTGCCAAATTTAGGAGAGGCAGAGTGTGATCTTTATTGAGTGGTGCGTGCTTGATCAATAAGGCACATTTAACCTTGAATTCTTTTGAAATCAAATGCAATTGAAAATTTTGTTTTGCTGGGCTGTGAAACAGGCTGCAAACAAGGCCATTTTGGCAGCAAAAGGACCAAAAGCTGAAACAAAATTTCTTGTTCCGTGATGCTTGTGGCATCCTTTGCTAATGAGTAAAGCTCCACACTGACGATAGGTAATTCAACTACTTATGAATCCCACATAGAGGACTGTGATCTATCTTTGCATTTTGGCATCAGAAACGCAGTCTAGACCACAGCATTGGAAGTTCTGGAGCCTCAGGAGCAGAGCCAGCACAGAGGTCACTTGGAGTTGAACAAGAGAAGGAGCTAGGCTCGCAGTGTCATTGCTCATGGGGTGGCCTCTCCACTTGGGCTCCGGGGGATGTTTGATTCATTTCAGGTCTTTTCTTCAGTTTGGCTTCATTACCGTGGTGTGGGCCATATACTTTGTGTTTCCCGGGGAGAAGGCTTTGTAGAAATCTCAGCATTAGGAGCCGCAGTCAGTGTTCTGTAGGTCCGGTGCACCTTCTGTGAGCCGGTGTGAGAACAGAGTGCTTACTCTAGCGGCTGTGGATGCAGTCTGGTCCAGGGCACAGTTTACGGGATATGTCATGATTCACGGGGTGGCGGCAGGGATGGTAAAAGCAGTTTGCTCTTGGTGTCAGCTGCTTCCTTTGTTAATGCTTGAGCTGTCTTACTTGTCAGTATTTCCTTATCTCCTGCTCTGGTCGTGCCAGCTAGTAGAGTTACAGATGGTGGCAGCAGTCAGGATGGGTTCCTACCCCATCAGGAAATGGCACACAGGGAGAAGGTGAGGGAATCGGTGGGTTCTACTATAGCGGCCCAGAGATGCCTTCACGAAACTATTATTAAGATCCCCAAACAGATGAATGTCAAATGCCTGGAAACAGCAACATCGGAAAGAAGCAAGGAAAATGAATGATCCCGCTGAACAGTGTGGATTGAAAGGTTCTTAACAAGTCCGGCAAGATAAACTTATGGCCAAAAGGAGAAATTTTCCTGCCTCTGCAAATAGACATGATAAACACTAAAATTGCCAAGTTTTTGGGATAGAAACTTTTCAAGTACAGTATTGAAGAATGAGGCAGATCCCGAAGATGTTGACCAGGGAAAGCAATCTTGGCAAAGTCCAGAAATGAGAAGGCATGAGGAAGAGAAGGGGAGATGCTTAGAGCAGGGGTGCTGGGGCTCCTTGACCACCAGCAGCAGCACATACTTGTCCCCACCAGACCCACCCGAATCGGAAACTGAGGGTGGGCCGGGCAGTCTCACAAGGCCTCCGGAGGACTCTGATGCACGCGGACATTTGAGAACCACAGGCTTTGCTGTACCTAAGCGTTTTAATATATTGGCATCCCCCTAAGCTCTGAGGTGCACTTATATTTCCCTCCATAAGTATAGACATGTTTTGTATATGATTCTTTGCAGAAACTGTTAATGTTTTTATTTCCCATACTTTTTCCCTAAAGCCCCTAAAAGATCTGGAAATGTTGAGAAAGAATGATGTGGAGAAAATTGCCATCAAGGCCATATTTAGATGGATGGAAACAACCTTTAAAGTGGATTAAAATATAACAATGAATTTTTAGTCTGTGAGTGATAGTCATTTTTCACAATAGACAGTAAAACATTTGTGTAAGATACTGCTATCCATGATTTCATGATATTTGTTCATTACATTTTCGTTTCCTGGGAAAATGTCGTGTATTTTCCAGCATAATAATGATGAAGTCTTTAAGGTATGGCTCACAAAAATGAAAATAATTGGAAGAAAAAACCACCCTGAGTACATAGTATTGTGTAATAAATACTTGTTGCGTTATTGGTGATCTTTTGCTAGGACTTAATCTCGGTACTTCAGAGCATGTAAAAATCAATTTTCAGTGATCCACTTAATCACACCTTATTGTCTTTGTTTTACATTTCAGTGATTCTGCAGGGCTTGGTGGCCAATAGCAACAGCATGTTCTATTTTTTTGTCTGACTCCTGGATTCGGTGTTTCAGAATACGGTACTCTAATCCTAAAGCTTTGAAATGAAATCACAACCACTTTTTCTTTAGGTTTTATTTGTATGAATTGGGCTAGGCTCTAATTTATGACTTAAGCCCACAAACCCAAATTTTCTCTGGGAATTTGTGTGGCCAAAGAGGAGTTCTCTGGTATCATTTCTCAGGTGTTCATCTTGTTTTGTGCCCGGGGCTTGATTTATAAAGGTGATAAAGTGAGGGCACGGAGAGGTCTGTGCCACTGAAAGAAAAGTTTGTAGTTACAGTTCCCCTGGAAATGAGGCACGGCTTGCCGCGCAGGACCACAGGACGGCACCAGGTTTGGGTCAGGAGGCAGAAGACTGAAGCAAGCAGTAAGTTTAGGCCAGAGCCTTTATTGGGGTTTCCTCTAAGAAGGCAAAGCAGGGCAGGGTGAACAGCTCTAGAAATGGCTAGTTCAACTAATTCTGGGGCCTTTGGGCTATAATCTAATCTCTGGTTGCCTAGTACCTGGCCCTGGGATGATTGCTTCCTGGAGTGTAACAGGTCAGATGGAGGGGGTATGGCTCCACCGAACCTGGTTGGTTTGCACATCGAAAACATACTGCTGGCTGAGTCCTTTGCTATCTTTCTAAGAATCAGCCAGCCCTGGGAGAGGTAGTTTTTTCCCAGCCAGAAAGGTTTTTTAATCTGTTAAAACATCGTAATTATTACAGAAAGCAAAAAACATGATTAACACACGTGTAAGCTGTTAAGCTCTCCTTTCAATTTTTGCAGTCTTTTTAAAACACCATGTAATTTTTCTTTTTTTTTTAAACTTTTTTAAGATTTTATTTATTTGACAGAGAGAGATAGCGAGAGCAGGAACACAAGCAGGGGGAGTGGGAGAGGGAGAAGCAGGCTTCCCTCCGAGCAGGGAGCCCGATGCGGGGCTCGATCCCAGGACTCTGGGACCATGACCTGAGCCGAAGGCAGACGTTTAACTGACTGAGCCACCCAGGCGCCCCCATGTAATTTTTCTTTTCCATCTTGGAAACCAGTTAAAAAATACCTCTGGCCAAAAATGTTACTAGATGCTTTCAAGGTATGGGAATATAAAAAGATTTTTAAGATGGAAATTATGAAAATTAATGTTTTCTTTCTCTAGAAGTGAGTTCTGACCCTTGCAGATCTCTCATTTAAATGTTTTTAATTGAAAAAGAATAAAATACCAGAACTTACAAGTGGCCTTGGTGGCTTGGACTGAAATCAACCCATTTCACTATGTGTAGATTCTACCTCTTGCTCCTCCCAGTGGGCCATGTATTTCTCCATGAACAATGTCATGATTATGCAAACTTCTGGCACCCCAAAATCATGGCAACACTTTAAACTGCTCTCAGTGTATATCCCAGTTTTGTAGTCAGTAGCTATCGCAGACTGTGGCCATTTCAAACTCTTTACCCCCACCTTCTCTCAGCCTCAGCAGCTAATCTCCCCCATCCCCTAACAGGTAATAAAGCATTAGACAGGAGTCCCCCCATTGCACACCCTTACATACAACCCTTCCTCACCTTTCTTGTGCTTGTCCTGCCCAACACAAATCCCTTCAATGCCCTCAGTCCCTCTCCTTTGATCAGATGCCTTGCTCAGTCTAGCTACAGCTTCTCACTCCTGGCACGTACAGCTCTGCATTTGAACATGTTTAAAGATTCCCTCTTGAAACGAAAATACTCTTTTGACTACCACTAAAATACTGCCCTCACTTACACTTCCTGTTCATTAATTCTCAGTCCACTGAAGCATTGGTTTTTAGCCCTGGCTGCACATTAGGACCACCTGGGGAGATTTTAAAGAATCCTAATTCCCTCAACTGAACTACAGACCAATTACATCAGAATGGGGAGGTGGGACAGGCTTCATTCTTTTTAAAACAGTGATGCAGCTGGGGCTGAGAACCACCATGCCAAAACCTGGTTGCTATACTCATCACCATTAAAGTTGTTTTTGCTGGGTTCACCAGTGATTTCCAGTTGTCAAAATTCAGCCCTTTGGTTGATGCTTATGACTTCATACTATATAACCACTTCCTTTTTGGAATTCTGCCTGTTCTGACCCTGCTCTCCTGATTTTTTCCTCCACTTCTTTGCTTTTTCAGTCTCCACAGGTGGGCAGTCCCAACACAGACTGAATGTCCCTTTCTTCACCTCCAATACTTCAGTTAACACCTATGTACTAATGAGTTCCTTTGCCATACCACCTAATGCACTGACTTAAAGCCTGGACTTAGAGTGAAGCATTTACATTCCTTAATCATTGTAGACGTACGGGAAAACATGCTCAAGGTCTCTGCTTCTTCCTTTGTTTCTCTTTGTGTCTGTTTGTCCCTCCTCTAGGCCCACTGAGGTAGGAAGGTTGCTAACCACATTAGATTCTAAGATGGATCACCCCTATGTACTCTTGGGGTTGCCATTCATAAGAAGTCAGGCTTGAACTGTGGTCCCTCTTCTGCTTTCTCCTATCCAGGATCTTGGACTGGTAAGGAGACCTGGGCCCACTTTTACATACAAGGAGGCTACCCCCATCTAGTGCTCACTTCAGTTTTTTACTTTCTGCTGCTGGTAAGAGTTTAGTTTGGGTTTAGGGGGTGAGACAGACTCATTTCCTCACCAATTTTTGACCTTTGGTACCATGTTGGATCTTACTTTATTAGAGAATATTTACTGGGGTTTCAAGCCCTAGCTCTAATACTAAGGTGGAACTTGATTTTCTACTTTATTACTATCATTACATGGTACCTCTGGAACTATATATAGGGGTTCCACCCTCACCAGAAGGGATCCTGTGTGTTCCTGACTTCCCTGAATCACTAATTTCTGTTTCAGAGTCTGGGATGAATGGATCTGATTAGTACTCATGTGCTTATGTCCGAGCTGCAGGAAGTGAGAATGAGGTTATCTGGAATGTGTAGCTTCTGTTGGGGTTGGATGAATTCCTCAAACATAGAAGAACAGTTCAGGTGCTGGACAGCTGATAAGAATAACAAAGGTCCATGAGGGCCATTGTCCTATTTACTGATTCAACAAACGTGTATTAAGCACTCACTAAGCCAGTCTTCCTCAGGGACCTTTTGGGGAAGGTGGCCGCTGCCTAAGGTCCTTAGATATACTCTGCACGAAACCAGTCTGACCCTTTCCAGAGCCCCTAATGACAGTAATAATGACTAAACTGAGTGATTATTATTATATGCCATTTGTCAACAGCATCTCAATCTTCAACAACTCTAAGGTAGGTAAATTTATATCTGTTTTAAAGCAATGAAATATGCTTATAGTTAGAGATTAACTTGCTCAAAGTTACAAAGCTAATCAGTGTAAGCCAGCATTCAAACTCCAAGTCTGTTTGGTGCTAGACTTTCTGTTCCTAGTAACACCCTGTGCTGCCCTTTTCACAATATAAATGAACTGTTGGTGGCCATCTATATCTGAAATAAACTGGGTGCCACTGGGCCTGGAACTGGGTGTCTTGTGACACCCTTTTACTCCATTTACCTGTAGCTCCTGGTGAGCTGTTTCTCTATCAAAGCAACTATGAATGGGCTCATCTCTTTTCTGTGCCTACATCACTGAAAGATCGGCAGTTTCTGTGGCATCTTCTTAAAATGACCTATTCTTGGTTTTGGAGGTGACCACAGCAAAAGTCAATAAAGTCTTCCAAATCTATGGCAATAAACAGATATGGTCCTTTGTAGGCCAATACAAAATGGATCCCTAAGCCAGAAGGACATGTACTTTGGATTGTTAATGTTAGTGATGAACTGTGCTGAACATCTTGCTAAACATCTTACAGAGCTGCTAGCCAAGATAGCCATCTTAACGGTTTTGACCTTTATAAATGTCCCTTCACTCAGTAGATGTGAGTAGAACACATTTTATGTCAAGCACCCTGCTAGCTGCTGAATGTACAAAGAGGAAGGGTTGCATTCCTGTTGTCACGATATTCATGGTCTTCTGAGGAAGAGACAAAGCAAATATTACAATGTAGAATGATAAACTTTGAGAAAGAATACCGGGGTATCTTGGCAGCAAGGAGTAAAGCACCCCAACTCAAACTGGGTAGAGGGAGGAGTTAAAAAATACTGGACCGGGTCTTGGAGGATGAACAGAAGTTAAGTGAAGAAGAGAGGATGAGGCCACCCAGCATAAAGAGCATGGTTTGTACAGGGCACTTCAAGTATTTTGGTATGGCTGACAGCATATAGGAGCAGGGAGAAGTAGGCAGGAGACAAAGTGAAGGACCCTGTGTAAACTGGCTTGCTTGTTGATTAGGAGAGCTGTCACAGTATTCCTCTGCTGTATAGTCCTGGAAAGCCTACTGCAACTGGCCCATTTTGCAGACAAAGCTGGAACTGAGATGTGAACAGGTTTCCGGCTCCTCGATCACCTCCCTGGGAAATACAACCAGATCTGTCTCTTTGTAGGAGCTACTGACATGCTTAGGAGTAGGTTAAGCTGAATTGGAAATAATCAGTTTGCACCATGGCTGACTGAATTCTTCATGCGTTCTATCATGATGCCAGTCTGAGGTTATTCCCCTTAAACTGCCTTATCTTGGTAGAATTTAATGCACAATGTGGTAGTCTTAATCCCTAGTACTGTTCTTCAGTAGCCAAAGTTGCCACTCTAAAATATGCATTTGGGGCTTTTTTTCCTCAGTGGCCACAGTAAATTTGTGTCGATGAATCTACACTCTTTAGATGGGGGAACTTTGCAATCTTTGAAATCTCAATGCTACAGAAAGTGTCCATAGGATAAATGCAGCTGTCCCATACGAAGCATTGATCCCATGATTTTGGTCTCATTAATACCATGCTATATGTAGCTGAACTCTGTAAAATGGAGCGAATGTAGTGGTTTGGGCCAACAGTGGTAATGTATGGCCCTTTTTCTGGTGTTCCACATTAGTGTGACTCAGAGCGTCTTCACCACATTCTTTGGAGCTCTTGATTTAAAACCTTTTTTTAAAAAAAATCTTTTAGTTTGAAATAAGTTTAGACTTACAGGAAAGTTGCAAAAATAGTATAGAAAGTCGCCATATGTCCTTCTCTCAGCTTCTAATGTTAACAGCTTACATAACCATGGTACAATTATCAAAACCAGGAAATTAACATTGACACAATCCTATTAACTAAACTACCTACTTAGTTCAGTGTCACCCGTTTTCCCTGTAAAGTCCTTTTTCTGGTTAAGGATTCAATCCAGGATCCATGTGTACTTGGGTCTGTTTCTGAGCGTTCAATTCTATTCACTGGTTATTTGCTTCTGCACAGTGGCACATTGTTTTCAATAACTGAAACTTTATAGTATGTTTAAATGTCTGATAGAGCTAGTCCTCTGACAATTATTCTTCTCCAGTGTTTTCCTGGCTCTTCTTACATGTTTGTTTTTCCATATAAACTTTAGTATCAACATGTCTAACTGAGATTGCATTACATTTACTAGCTCACTTAGGGAGAACTGACATCTTTACAATGTTGAGTTATCCAAATTATCCACGAATGGGGGATATATTTCCATTTGTTCATGTCTATTTTTGTGCTTTTTCAGGACTGTTTCAAATTTTTCCTTGGATAGATATTATGCATTTCTTGTTAAGTTTATCCCCTAGTATTCCATCTTTTTTGTTGCTACTAATGGGGTTTTCTCTGCCATTATGTCTTCTACTTGGTTATTGTTCTTATATAGGAAGACTTTTGACTTTTGTATACTAATTTTATATCCTGCTACCTTACTGAATTCTTTTACTTTTGGGGTGAGTTTTATCATTGATCCTCAAGGGTAAAAAAAAAAATTCTAAATGCACTGAACAGTAACAATGAATGAAAGAACCTATGGAGGTCAAAAGTGCTGTGAACTTTTGGGCAACAAGTAAGATGAAAGCCATTATTCACTCTGAAAGTATCTGCAGAGACCTGGCCCCCTTGAGCCTCTGTCATGGTGACTGTGATGAGTGTAGGAGATAAAGCTGGGCCTGCTCAGTGCAGGGAATTTAGCCTAAGATCTCCCACAAAGTGGGGCCCCTCAAAGTGCAACACTCACAGCGTAAGCATCAATACTAAGTAAACCCACCAAGCAGAAATAACAGCAAGGCCTTTCTTGGCCTTGGCTGTGGGTGGAGGAAAAGTTTGTTTTAACCTAAAAATGTTTAACAAGTTGTCCCTTATAGAGGCTTATGGCCTAAGTTTATTCTACTGGTGTGGTCCAAAATACTGCAAGTGGGAATTTAATTTACAGTGGACCCAGGTCAGTAATAACCTTAGATGACTAGCAGATGCAAACACAAATTCTCTCAGGAGGAACGAAACTTAAGTCACGGTATCAAAGAACTACCACAGATAGTTATAAAGAATATGGGTAGCTCACAGGTCAAAACCACAAACGAAAGAAGGAAACAAGAAACTATGAGTGAGAATCATTAGAAACAACATGCAGGAGAATCAGACTCAAACACATTAGATATTGTACTTATTGGCACACAGTATAAACTAAATGTTTTAAATATATTTCAAGAAATAAAAGAAAGGCTTCAAAACACCAGGCAACAAAAACACATAACTTTGAAAAGGGGTGATGAGAGTTACAGTGTCCTATTGCCCTTAAGTTGTTCAGGAGGAGTTAAAGAATCTTATTAATTTGGGGCCTTAGGTAAGTAGACATGTTAAAATATTTGGGGCAAGCATTAAAAGAATAAATATAGAGAATACAGTATTTAAGCTAATATGGGGGGAAAGAAATGGTAAAAAGACAATAAACTGGAAAGGTGAGAAAAAGCACAAAATAAGGTGGTAAAAGAATTCAAATTTATTAGTTATAAGCATTAATGAACTAGACCCTCCAGTTGAAAGATAAGGTCAATAATGCCAGATTTTAAATATCCACTTACATGCTGTTTATAAGAGATACATCCAAAACTTAGTCACAGGAAGACTGAAAGTAAAAGGATGGAAAAATATAAGAGGAAGTTAATCAGAGAAAGTAAAGATAATCTCTACGAAATAACAAACGTTGGCTCAATAACTGATAAGTGGTTCAATTTGCCAGAAAAACATACTAATTTTCAACTAAGCTTGATAACAGAGCCTCAGTATACATAAACAAAAATGGGCAAAACTAAGTTTAAAATGTCTACTTTAGTTGTTGATAATGACAAGTGGACAGAAATTGTTATGAATATAGAATATTTAAATAGTATAATAAGCTTATGGTCTAGCAGACATGAAAAGAATATCACACCCAACAATTTGAAGAATTATACATTATTTTCAAGCACTGATTGAACATTACAAAAATTGACTCTTAAGCCATAAAGCAAACTTCAGTGAATTCCAAAGGTTAGAGACAAGTAGACCACACTCTGTAATCACGATGAAAAATTTAAAAGTCAGTAACAAAAAATGAATTTGCTAACATATTTGGAAATTTCATAGCATATCTAAACTAATGAACCAATGAAAAAGTCTTAACAGATATTGGAAAATAGAACTGAATTATATGAAAATTCTATTTTCATTAACCCTCTTGAGATGCAGCTAAAGGGGTAATTTGAGGAAAACATATGGTCTGAAATGTTTAAGTCAGAGAAGAAGAAAGGACTGAAAATTGATGAGCTAAACATTCTACTTACAATTAGTAAAATAATAACAGAATAAACCCAGAGAAGGCAAAATTAATAAAATAATAGTGATAAGATCTAAATTTAATGAAATGAAATAAACATATGATTGAAAAATCAACAAAAATTATGACAAATAAAATAAGCAAAACTTTAACAGCATTAAGAAAAGATGGAGAAGGCACTAACAATATTAGGAAAGGAAAGGGACACATAGTTATAAATACAGAAGAGATCTAGAAGATAGTAAAGTAATTTTGAAAGCTTAAACAAAACAGACACATTTCCAGAAAGATAATTTATCAAAACTCAATCAGAAGAAATGGAAAACTCAATTGGTCCTGTAATCATCTAGTCAGTAGTTTGAAATCTGAGACTGTATATTCTTCGTAGGAAGATTTTGTGTGACCCACCAAAATGGTGGAAATGTCTCTGGCTTATAAAGTTTATTTGGAAGACCAAATGAGCAAGACTAGCCTAAGAAAACTGGAAGGGAAAGGATATGAGAGCTTATAGCCTTTAATACTGAAAGTGTGGTACAGGTACATGAATAGACAAACTGACCAATGGAACACAACAGAAAATTCAGAAATAGGCCCAACTGCATACAGAAGTTCAGGATACAATTAAGGTAGTGTCTGAAGTCGGTGGGGGGGAAGATGGACTATAAAAACGAATGGTATGGAGGGGCACCTGGCTGGCTCAGTCGAAAGAGCATTTGACTTTTGATCTTGGGGTTGGGAGTTTGAGCCCCATGTTGGAGGTAGAGTTTACTTTAAAAAAATTTTTTTTAATTTTCAGAATGAATGGTATTGGGATAACTGGATGGCCATATGAAAAAACAAATTTGCTTTGTTCCTCACACTATATACCAGGATAATTTTTAAATTGATCAGAGGTTTAATTGTACGATATTAAACCAGTAGCACAGTAGCACTGTGGAAAGATGCTCAACTTTTTGTTTTTGATTTTCACAACAACCTAATGCGATAGTTATTCTTATCATCCCCATTTTTCAGAGAAGGAAACTGAGTCGAAAGGAGAGTGTTCTGCCTGAACTCAAATGCTAATCAGTTATGGTTCTAGGATTTGAACCCAGTCAGGCTTGCTCCAGAAAAGAGTAATTTACCTTGACTAAATGAGGTTTATTTTAGGAACACAAGGATCATTTAATATTAAGACTAGCTGGGTGTTTCCTTAATATGATAAAATATATTTATCTCAATCCAAAGCCACCACCATGCTTAATTGAGAATTAGAGAAACAATTTCATTAAAGTCAGAAACAAGACAAGGATGTCCACTAATCATCACCATTATTTAAAATTGTTCTTCAGGACATAGACAAAACAATTAGACAAGAGAAAGAAATTAAAGGTAAAGAAATTAAGAAGAGAGGATAAAATTATAACTTGCTGAAGATAATTGGATTGTCAGCCTAGAAACTAAAAAGGACTAACCAAAAACTTAGAAACAAAATAAGAATTTAATAAATTAGATGGCTACCAAATTAATTTTCAGAATCAACAGCCTTTATATACACAATGTCTGATTACAGCTATAAAGAAAGAAAAGACCTACTTTATAAACATAAGATATAAAATCTTTAGGAATAAACTCAAGAAATATTATTTGTTGAAAATTCTAAAATACTAATGAGGGACACAAAACAAGACCTGAACAATTGTAAAGACATACCATGTTCATACATAAGAACAATCAGCATCATAAAGATGTCACCTCTCCCTAGTTAATCTATAAATTTAATGTGATATCCAATAAAAATATAATCAGATTTTTAAAAAAGATTTACACAAACTGATTCTGAAGTTCATATGGAAAACCAAGAATATATAAGAAAGAAAGGGATGTTGTTAGAGGGAGGTTAACTATAGATATTTAAAATTTATAAATCTACAGCAATTAAAACTGGTAATAATTTGTGAATAGTCAGATCAGTATAGCAGAACAGTTCAGAAACAGATCTAAATACATATGGGAATTGAGTGTATGATAAAGGTGGCTTTTCAATCAATGGGAAAAAGATTATTCAGGAAGTAGAGATAGATTACTAGGTAGTGTTCTGGAAAAAAATTAAGTTGGATCCATACTTCACTGCTATATCGGATAACTTGCAGACAGTTCTAAGACTTAAACATAAAAAATAAAACTCTGTACTAGAAAAAAAAGGAAAATCTTCTTATGACTTAAGAGTGGGGAAGGCCTTTCTGAGTCTGCCACAAAACCCAAAAGCTTTAAAAGAAATGATTGCTAGATGAGACTTCGTAGAGATAAAGAATTTCTTCATGACAGTAGCATCATAAGCAAATGCAAATGAGAACCTGAGTGAGATATGTTTAACTCCATCAAGATAAGGGCTAATTTATCTAATGTAAAAGGATCCCCCTCAAATAAAAAAGAAATAGATCAGCAATCCAATATAAAAATGGGCAAAAGAAATTAACAGACATTTCATAGAAGAGAAAATACAAATGACTCTTAAGCATATGAAAATATGCTGAACCTCACTTGTAATAAGATAAATTTTTCACCTATCAAAAATAATAAAGCTTGATAACACACTATAATGGTGAGCATGTGGTTAAATAGGCACTTTCACATATTGCACAAATTAGTACAAACTGTGGAGTTTGGCAATATCTATCAAAATTACAAAGGTACATTACATCTTTTAACCCAACAATCCTAGGAATTTTTCATATAGATAAACTTGTATTACATACAAAATGACCTATGAATGTGGCTGATCATTAGAATTCACTAGAGGTGAGTTAGTTTCAGTGTACACTCAGGGGAAGAGATTATATAAGGGCTCGAATACAGAAGGCAGGGATCATTTGGGATCATCTTAAAGAGGCTGCTTACCACATGGAAAAATATTTTTCAAAACCTAACTATATATTGCTTTCAGGAGGCACACTTTATCTATTTTTAAAGATTTATTTGACACAGAGACTGAGAGGGAATACAAGCAGGGGGAATAGGAGAGGGAGAAGCAGGCTTCCCGCTGAGCAGGGAGCCTGAGCAGGGAGCCTGATGCGGGGAGCCCGATGTGGGGAGCTCAATGTGGGGAGCCCGATGTGGGGCTCGATCACAGGATCCTGGGATCATGACCTGAGCCAAAGGCAGATGCTTAACGACTGAGCCACCCAGGCGCCCCAAGGAGGCACACTTTTTAAGTGTAAAGACAAAGATTGAAAGTAAAAGAATGGAAAAATGTACACCAACCAAGGGCTAACCTAAAGGAGGCAGATGTAGCTATACAATATCAGTCAAAGTAAATGTAAGTCAAGAAGCATTACTAAAGATACAGAAGGACAGTTCCTAAAAATAAAAAAATCTACCAGGAAGGCATAATAATTTTGTATTTTGATGCACCTAGTACTATAGTTTCAAAATAGCAAAAATACAGAACTGTAACTAATTGATAATACAGTGAAAAAATCATTAACAATATGGAAGATTTAAACATAAGTAATACCTTTAATCTAACTGATGCACATAGCGTACTACAACCAGCATTGTCAGGATATGTGTTCTTTCCAAGTGCCTGTGGAACATTTACCAAAATTTGCCATATGCTAATCCTTAAAACAAGTCCCAACACATTCCAACGAGTGAAATCATCCAAAATATGTTCTCTGACCAAAGTGGGATTAAGGTAGAAATCAATAACAAAAAGATAACCAGAAACTCCTCAAATATTTGGAAATTAAGCAATATACTTCCATATAACCAATAATTCAAAAAAAATCACATTGACAGACAATATTTTGAACTAAATTATAATAAAAATAATGATATATCAAAACTTGAAGAACAAAGCTAAAGCTATACTTAAAGGGAAATTTGTTTCTTTAAATCTGCATATAATAAAAGAGAAGAAAGGCTAAAAATCAATCTAAGTTTCTATCTGAAAAAGTAGAGAAAGAATAGGAAATTAAATCTGAAAATAGAAGAGTAAAGAAAATAATAAAGGTAATAGCAGAACTTAATGAAAAAGAAAAGAGTATATAAGAAAAATCAAATCTAGAGCTGGGTTTTTTTGAAAAGACTAATAAAATTGATAAACTGCTAGCAAGAAAAAAACTACTAGATCAAAAAAATAAGAAAAAAGGTACAAGTTACCAATATTCTAAGTAGATATTATGAAGAACTTTATACCAATAAATCTGAAAATCTACATGAAATAGAATTTCTATGAAAACAGTTTCCCAGGCGCCTGGGTGGCTCAGTTGGTTAAGCGACTGCCTTCAGCTCAGGTCATGATCCTGGAGTCCCTGGATCGAGTCCCGCATCGGGCTCCCTGCTCGGCAGGGAGTCTGCTTCTCCCTCTGACCCTCCCGACCCTCCCCCCTCTCATGCTCTCTCTCTCTCAGTCTCTCTCTCTCAAATAAATAAATAAAATCTTAAAAAAAAAAAAACCGGTTTCCCAGCTGAAGAGGAAATTGAAAATCTGAATGTTTTATAGCTAAGAAATTGAATCTGTAACTAAAACTTTCCCATAAAGAAATCTCCAGGTCCAGATTTCTTCACTAAGCAAATTCTTCTAAACATTTCATGGAATGAAACTAATCTTACACAAACTCTTTCAAATCATAGAAAAAGAACAAACAATTCCCAACTCATGTTGAGGCCACCATAATTTTAATGCCAAAGGGTGAAAAGTACATTACAAGAAATGAAAATTATAGACCAATACCTCTCCTGAGCATACTTAACAAATACCCTAAACAGAATATTAGTAAGTAGAGTCCAGTGATGTAATTTATTTCAGGAATACAATGTTGGCTTAATATTACAAAATCAAGCAGTGTTTTCAACAGGTGGTTCTGGGACAGCTGGATATCCACATGCAAGAAAATGAAGTTGGATCTCTTCATATTCCACATGCAAAAATTTTAAATGGATAAAAAACCTAAATGTAAGAACTAAAATATAAAACTATCAGAAAATACAAGTATAAATCTTCATGATCTTTCATTAGGCCATGATTTCTTACTTATGACACCAAAAGCACAAGCAATCAAAATAAAAATAGATAAACTGAACTTCATCAAAAATGTAAACTTTTGTGCTTCAAAAGACCATAACGAGAAAAAGAAAAAACAACCCACAGAGTAGGAGAAAATATTTGTAACTCATATACCTGATAAGAGTCTAATATCCAGAATATAAATAATTTTTAGAACTAAACAACAAAAAGATAAACAACCCAACTAAAAAATAGGCAGAGGGAGGAGAGCCTGGGTGGCTCAGCCAGTTAAGCGTACAACTCTTAATTTTGGCTCAGGTCATGATTTTCGGATCCTGGGATCCAGCCTCATGTCAGATGCGGGGCATCTGCTTGAGGATTCTCTCTCTCCCTCTTTCTCTGCCCCTCTTCCTGACCGCGCGCACACGCATGCACGCATGCATGCACGCATGCATATGTACGTGCGTGCACACTGCCTCTCTTAAATAAATCTTTTTAAAAATGTAGGCAAAGGATTTGAATAAACATTTTTCCAAAGAAGAGATACAGATGGCCAATAAGCACATGAAAAGATGTTCAACGTCGTTACTCATTAGGGAAATGCAAATCAAAATCACAATGAAATACTACTTCACACCCACAAAGAAGACAATAATAGAACCATAAGAGGCTATTAACTCTAGGAAACAAACTTAGGGTTGCTGGAGGGGAGGGGAGTGGGGGGATGGGGTAACTGGGTGATGGGCATTAAGGAGGGCACTTGATGTAATGAGCACTGGGTGTATACACAACTGATGAATCATTACATTCTACCCTTAAACTAAAAAAAAAAAAAGAGAGAAACTGAAAAAACCAAGAAAAAATACAGGGATGCCTGTCTGGCTTGGTCAGTGGAGCATGCAATATTTAATCTCAGGGTTATAAATTTGAGCCACACATTGGGTATAGAGATTACTTAAAAAAAAAAAAATCCTTAAAAAAGTACAGACAATAACAAGTGTTGACAAGGATGTCAAGAAATTGGAGCTTTCACAAATTGCTGTTGGGAATGTAAAATGGTATAGCCACTTGGGAAAACAGTTTGATAGTTCTTCAAAAAGTTAAATGCAGGTTATCATACGACCCAGAAATGTTATCACTAGGTATGTGCCCAAGAATTAAAAATATATGTCCCTATATTCGTAGCAGCATTATTCATAATAGCCAAAAAGTGGAAACAACTCAGATGTCCTACTAATGAATTGATAAAGAAAATGTGGTATGTCCATATGAAGGACTATTGTTCGGCCATGGTAAGGAATGAAATGCTGATTCATGCTACATGGATGAACTGTAAGAACATTATGCTAAGTGAAGGAAGTCTGACACAAAAGCCACATACTATATGATTCCACTTATAAATGAAGTGTCCAGAATAGGCAAATCTATGTAGACAGAAAGTAGGTTAGCGGCTACCAGAGACTGGGGAAAGAGGGTAATGGGGAGTGACTAACAATGGGATTGGAGTGAGTTTCTGCGAATGATTAAAATGTTTTGGAATTAGATACTGATGACAGTTGCACAGCTTTATGAATATACTGAAAACCCTGAATTGCACACTTTAAAAGGATGAACATTATGGTATATGAATTATATCTCAATTTAAAAATTAGTGTAGGGGCGCCTGGGTGGCTCAGTCATTAAGCATCTGCGTTCAGCTCAGATCATGATCTCAGGGTCCTGGGATCGAGTCCCACATCAGGCTCCCTGCTTGGCAGGGAGCCTGCTTCTCCCTCTCCCACTCCTCCTGCTTGTGTTCCCTCTCTGGCTGTCTCTCTCTCTGTCAAATAAATAAATAAAATCTTAAAAAAAAAATTAGTGTATTTAACCAAATTAGCATAATAAAGGAGAAAAATAATGAGATCATCTCAATAGAATGATGTAGAAAAAGCCTTTAATAAAATCAAATACTTATTCATGATAAATACTCAACAAACCTAAATGGAAGGAAATGTTCTTAAACTGGTAAAGATCCATCTATAAATATCTTACAGAAAACATCATAGTTATAGCAAAATGTTGAAAGCTTTCTCCTTGAGATTGGGAATACCTCCTAATCATACTTATATTCAGTATTGTTCTAGAGATTGTAGCTGTTGTAATAAGGCAAGAAAAAAGGTTATAAAGACTGAAAAGGAGAAGATAAACTGTCTTTATTTACAGATGATATGATTGTTTATGTAGAAAATCCTGAAGAATCTGTTTATTAGGAGTATTAGAAA
Source organism: Leptonychotes weddellii (assembly GCF_054177405.1). Classification (NCBI taxonomy): domain Eukaryota; kingdom Metazoa; phylum Chordata; class Mammalia; order Carnivora; family Phocidae; genus Leptonychotes; species Leptonychotes weddellii. The sequence continues at coordinate 22,934,127 of NC_138377.1, read as the reverse complement.
TATATAAATATAGCAAAGTCCCCAAATTCAAGGTATATATATTACTATATATATATATATATATACTATAATACTGTATTCTGTAAATACTGTGAACAGAATATGAATAAATAATAAACAGAATGAAATTTTTAAATACCATTTACAATAGCATTAAAGCTATAAAACACATGAGAATATATCTAATGAAAGATGTGTAAGGCCTTTACAGAGAAAACATTATTGAGAGAAAATTAAGAAGACCTAAATAAATGGAGAGATTTGCTGTGTTCATGAATTGAAAAGCTCAAATGTCAATTCCTTCCAAATTAGTCTATAGAAGGAATGCAATCCCAGTCAAAATCACAGCATTTTGGGTTTCTTTTGGGGTAGTGGGGGGGTGCAACTAACAAACTAGTTGTAACATTTATGTAAAAAGGTTAAAGACCAGGGCACCTGGCTGGCTCAGTTAGTAGAGCATGGGACTCTTGATCTTGGGGTGGTGAGTTCAAGCCCCACACTGGGCATAGAGGTTACTTAAAAAAAAAAAAAGAAAAAAAACGTTAAAGACCAAGAATAGAGCAGACATTCTTGAAGGAACAAAGCTGGAAGACTTACACCACTAGGTATCAAGATTTCTTATAAAGCTATAGTACTATGTCATATTATTGGTGCAGACATAGATACACCAATGGCACAAAATAGATCAGAAGCAGATTCATACACATACACATATAGTCATTTGGCTAAGGACAAAAGTGACTCGATTGTGCAGTAAGGAGTAGATGACCTTTTCAGTAAATGGTGCTTACTCAGTTGGATATTCATTTGCAATATAAATCTTAACCCCTATTTTCACTACTTAAATGAAACCAGTTCCATAAAGATTGCATCATAAAGGGGAAAGGGTGGGGTGCCTGGGTGGTGCGGTCGGTTAAGCAACCGACTTGGTTTTGGCTGAGATTGTGATCTCAGGGTTGTGAGATCAAGGCCCGAATCAGTCTCCGTGCTCAGTACGGAGTCTGCTTAAGACTCTCTCTTCCTCTCTTTCTGCCCCTCCACCCTGCTCTCTTCCTCGCTCTCAAATAAATAATCTTTTTTAAAAAATAAAAGTGAAAAGGTAAAACAATAAAACATCCAGAAAAAAAAAGGAAAATATCTCTGATACCTTGAAGTAGGGTAAGATTTCTTGAAATATAAAAAGTCTTACCCAGAAAGATAAAGATTGATGCATTGGATTACATTAAAGTCAAAAGACCCCACTGAGAATAAAAAAGCCAGCCACGGGTAGGAGATTATACCTGCAATGCAAAGATCTGACAAGGGACTTGCCTCCAGAATCTGTTTTTAAAACTGCTACAAATCAATCAAAACAAACAGATAATCCAACAGAATAATGGGGAAATGACTTGGACAAAACATCACAGAAGAGGCTATCCAAATGGCTGATAAATGTATGACAAAGTGTTAAATGTCATTAGTCATTCGTGAACTGCAGATTGAAACCACAATGCCATACCATGACACACTCAACAGAATGGCTGAAAATGAAAAAGACTGACAAAACCAAGGACTAGTAAGGATGTGGAGCAACAGGTACTCCCCTAAACCTGGCAAGATGTACATTGGTACAGCCACCTCGGAAAGTTATTTGACACTATCCTTTAAAGCTGAACAGGTGCAAACCCAACCACCTAGCAGTGTCACTCTTAGGTATATATTCAATAGAAATGTAAACCTCTGTGCACCAAAATAAGTGCACATAGCAGCTCCATACACAGCAGACCAAACTAAAAATATACAAGTGTCCATCAACAGAATGAATTCATAAATTGTGATATATGCATACAATGGAATGCTGTATAGAAATGAGGATTAACAAACCACATGCAACAACATGGATGAATCTCAGAAACATAAGGTTGAGCAAAGCAGCTGGATACATGAGAACGTATTGTGTGATTCCATTTATATGAGGTTAAGAACAAGCAAAATGAAATTTGCTGTTAGAAGGAAGGAGCATGCTTGCCTGTAGGTGTGAGTGATTAACTGAAGGAGACAGAGGGCCCCTGGAAGTTTTGGTAATCTTCTTGCCTTTGTTTAGTGGGTATGTTCTCTTTATGAAGATTCGTTGAGCTGTATATTTATGACTGTGCATTTCTCTGGAAGTATGTTGTATTCAATAAAAACAACACAAAACAATCAAACAAAAACGTATGTGAACAGAGGTGTTTTTGTGTGTCTGAGGGGTATGTCTGAGAGCCCAGAGCAGGGCATGTATCGATCTCATTTCCCCATTAAGCTCAGGACCTGGGCACGAAGTACTGGACAAGGCCCTCGCTCCTAGGCTGTCTGAAGTGTCCTCCCTCCCTGCGGTTTGGGGATCCTTGAGGACTCCTGGCATTTGCTTTCAGAATAGGCCATTGGGGCCATATACAATTTGCCACACTGTTTGGAAAGGAACTTCCACAGCAAAGGCCGCAGTGGGACCCTGCCCCTGAGTCTTCTGGCCAGTATCTGTTCTGATGAGGGTATGTCTCTCCCTGCAGGATATCCCTGGTATGGGACTAATTGACTGCCCAAAGATGTCTTTACCACCCCTCCCCCCAAACTCAAAGGTCCTGGGCACTTGTCTGATCAATGTGGAGTAGAGGAATGAGCCCTGGTGGCAGGGAAGTGAGGCTGATGGAGCCCCAGAGGAGCCGGGGAGAGGGACCCAGGTGCAAATGACTGTGACCAGCTGAGGGGGGTAGAGTCCAAGGCATGAAGCCGATCCCTCATGGGGAGAAGAATGTATAGAGACACTGCCTCAAGACCCTTCTAGGATGTTCCTGTTCCCCAGCCTCACTGGTAGCATAGTTTATAAGTCATTTGTGAAACGAGTAACAGAATTAATCCTATTTCTGCTAGGATACAAGCTTTTCCTCTAAGTTATGAAAAAGTAGCTCATGTTTTGTTTGTTTTGTTTTATGTATTTGTTTATTTTTTCTTTTTTAGCTCATGTTTTTAACACATACAATCCTATACATATAGCAATGCACTGCTACAACTCTAGTGGACTTGGTTATCCACATTGTGTAGGTATGCAAAACACGAGCTGCTCCATTCTCCCTACAAGCAGAAAACAGACCCTCTGTCCCACCACTCTGGTCTGTACCACAGGGACCTGACACGGAATCAGAGAGTTGGAAAGCCCACTGGAGGTCACCTGGTCCAGCCGTCCCCGGGCAGAGAGCTCAGCTCATGATTCTCGGCCCCAGGGAGTAAGGTAAGTGGAGAAAAGTCAGTTCACTTCTCCTGGGGTAACTCCTACGTGAAGGGGAAAAACAGCAATAGATAATCCTAGAGCTTTCCAGAAGCAACACCACTTTGTGGGTCTATGGGGCTGCAATACTGAGGAGGTTAAATGCTAATAAAATGCCCTGTCTGGAACCAAAAGATGAGTATAGCTCTAGGTATCAGGATATTACTGGTTGCATCCCCACTTCTAAGACAATAAAGTAGTATTGCTCTAACTTTATCCTGAGGCCCCAGAGGGAACAAAAATTCCCCTTTCTGTTAAATCCAAGATCCTCAAGCATTTTGTTTCAAATGTTGGGCTCCTTTTGGGGAGGGAGGAACATAAACACTTCCGGTGTTTGATTTGTGTGTGTGTGTGTGTGTGTGTGTGTGTGTACACAAAGAAAGGTTGCTTCCTGCCTCTCACCTCCCTGCAATACAAGTCTTTGCCTCTTTCTCTGAACTTGTAACTTTCAGCATTGTGCCAGGGGGCATGCAGTTTCTAGGTTGTCGGTTTTCCAAGGTCATCCTTTGAGATGAGCTGACTGCTGGATGCATCTGTAATAAGTCAGACAAGGGTTTCTTTGGCTGACTTAGTAGGCTCTTCCCCTCTGATCTGAACCTGCTGAGGAAGTCTCTGTGCATGCTGTAGCCTGTTAGTGACTGTAAATTCCTGAAAGAGAATGAAAGCAGAGTTTAATAATTCTGAGCACCTGGTCCTTCTCTCCTGTCCTCTCTTCTCCCTCCCCGTCCTTTGGTGAGTGTAAGAGGATGTGACAATGTCTGGAGGAGTTGGTGGGGAGAGAAACAGTGGCCTGTGGGTTGGCACTCAGAGAAAGAGGTTATCCTAGGATGAAATACAAACCATATCATTGATTTTCCCTTTGGGGGGCCCGGATATCACATCCTTCCATTTCCCTCTAGTCCCTGCCCGCCATCGACAGGGAAGCATTAACAGGGAATAATCAATGGTGTTCTGTCCTGAAAATAAAAGGCTTGTCATGTCTCTCCATTTGGTGGAATGGATGTGGGACCAGGGGTCATGTGGCCAGCTTCCATCTGTCTCCTAACACAGGCAGTGACTCAGACATGCTTTCCATCCAGAGGGCTGCAACCCACAGCCAGGTGATTGCAAACTCTCCATGGGCATCAAGAAAAAACAAGACTTCAGTGTCTTTGAACTCTTGTGTCAGGAGCTTGGCTAACTATCAACATGGCAGCTTAGTAGCAGCTTTACTGAACTTTAATTTCTGGGTTACATAATGGATTGATGTTCCCTAACATGATGGATGCTATGCTTGCAGGCAAAAGAAGGCTATGTATTTACCGTTTTGCAATAGAATCACAGAAATTCAGAACTAACAGGGACTTAAATCTGTGGTAGGGTCCTATTCCCCATCTGACGTGTGAATTTGTTACAATTTTCCCGGTAAACTCAATGGCTGCCTGAATGCTGTTGCCTACCAATATTGTTCATCCATTGTCAGAAAGCTCAGCTCTTAGAAGGCATTTCCTTACATTAACCGAAATCTGTTATGGTGCTCATGGCCATTACCCTAGTATCCTCTCCATATGCTCCCACTTCTTTCACTTAGACCCAGTTTCCACTTGGTTTCCATCTGCTGATTCTCTGCCATTCACAATCCTGTTAAGTCCCTTTAGATTTAACCCTTATATTTGGTTATTCATCAAAGGCTCTGGCTTAGAAGCATGCCAGTGGCCCTTCCCCTTTCAAACTCCTTGAGTAGCCTCCCTGTCCCTGCCCAATGCCCCACCCTTCACCTCAGAAATAAATGGGAAGCATCCACTTCCATTTTCTGTACTTGTGTCCACTTAGCCAAAGACTCATTTTGCTGGCTTCAGAAGACATCCCTTGGACTTATTTTAAAATAACGCTTTTAAAATAAAAAAGCAGCAGGATTCACTGTCCCAAACTTCTAATCTTGAGTAGATTGGTGTTAGGACAACCTCCAACAGCAAGAGACAACATCAAATGCACACATTCCAGGGGGAGTGCCCTGACAAGACCGTTCTTCTAGCCAGCTAAGTCCTGCCCATCCTTGCCCTGCCACTCCTCCTTCCTGTCAGTTCTTCGAGTTCACTGATACTTTCCCAGGAAAGTCCACTGTTTCCCATCAATGGATGAAGAGTCTATTGCTTATAGCAATATAACTGTAAGAAAAATGAGATACGAATTTTAAGAGTTACCAGGCTCTGGGGCGCCTGGGTGGCTCAGTTGGTTAAGCGACTGCCTTCGGCTCAGGTCATGATCCTGGAGTCCCGGGATCGAGACCCACATCGCAGGGAGTCTGCTTCTCCCTCTGACCCTCCTCCCTCTCATGGTCTCTGTCTCTCATTCTCTCTCTCTCAAATAAATAAATAAAAAAAAAAAATCTTAAAAAAAAAAAGAGTTACCAGGCTCTGACCCAGCCTATCCTGACTCAGGTTCTAGCTCCATGAACACAATTTTCCGGGTTTCCTGGTTGGCACCTCTTCTGACATCCTTCTTCCATCCATTAAGGCACAGCCCAACATTGTGCCTGATGGGAGGGGATTTGGAAATCCTTTGCTGAATTACAGATATACCATATCCAAGAGTCTAATAATCATGGCAAAGATAGAAATGATGTCAAGTGTGTGTGTTTTGTAAGTGAATCCATATAACATCCTAGTGTTTGCCATTTTGTTTTCTGAGTGCTTTTGGAGGTTATTTAGAATTTAAAACTCTTACGTGGGTGTCAATAATAAGCCCCTGTATTTGCAAAATGAACTAGCAATGGGACCTTGGGCAAGTCTATTTGAATCTTAATGTCTTCATCTATAAGATGGATGGAATAATTGTATCTATCCTACTTATAAGTCCAAACCTCTGTTTGGGGCTTTACCATTTAGCATTTATTCTCTAATTTGATCCAACCATACTGTTTATTGCAAAGAACAAACAAGAATTTGTGTGAAAATGCTTAGTGAAATGTAATGCATTATATCTAGGCTGCAGTTTGTTATAAATGCCCCAACCTCCATCTTCTAGAATCTTCTGTTCTCCTGGCTGCCTCTAAGATCCCTGACAATAATTTAGCAATCCCATTTGCAAGGGTTATCAGCATCCTGGAAAGTAATTCATTGAGGTAAGCAACTTTAATTCATTAGAGTAGCTAGGGAACAGGTGCACTTTTTATAATCTCTTCACTCAGGGCTTTAATTCACTCTTATCAACATTTGTGTTACCCATTTCATGGTAGAAGATGTTATTTGACAGAAAAAAATGGAAGTAAATTAGGGGTGTAGAAGTTCTGCCTTCTTTCTGATAAAAATCACCACCATTCCTAAACAGTGGCTCCTGTCATCTTTGTTTTCCAACTGGCCCTAAACTTAACTTTAAAAAGCAGAAGCCATTTTTGATGCTTTTGGCTCTTTTTTTTGCAAATTTCAACTCATTGCTGGCTTCATCCTTCTGACACTCTTTAAACCAAAACCCATCTTGTTTATTAGTTTTTGTTCACATTCCACTCTGCCAAGATTTTGAAGAACAGAATCCCATGAGAATAGGTGCATTATTTGGGGAAGTGTCTTGAGCACTCTATCAATTCAAGATCCCTTTGCCTCGATCAAGGACTGAAGCCTTAGTTAGTACTAACCTGGAAGTGATCCGAAGGGTTTGCCAGGCCATATGAACTGTTAGAGACTCACATGAACTACTGTCATGAACATCTCTTCCCTAGCACTGCCTGTCACTGTTCTCTGCACTTCATGCTCCCTGCTCTGTAGGTCCTTGGTTCTGTGTTTCTTCTCTCCACCCTCTGTATTTGTGCTTGTCAGAACACCTGCAGCTGCTTAGATCTCCTTACATTTCATCTCCCTTTCCTTTTGGTGACATCTTTAGTTTCATAGGTCTGTGCTTTTGAGAGTGGTCCAATCAAGAGCTATCTTTCTTATGCTATGGAACCATCGCTGCTAATATGGCTAAAATTTAGAAACTAAACACACACACACACATACACACACATTTCTGATTATCAAAGTAAGTTATACATATTGGCATACTGTAGACCATTTGAAAAGTTTAGAAATATACAAATTTTTTTTTTTAATTTTAGCACCCCAAAACAGCTACTCATTGGCATTTTGGTATAATTCATTTAGACATTATTCTACATGTATTTCAGTATTGACATACATATAGTAATAATACTATGCATCAAATATTTTGCACTGGACATGTTACATAGCCTCCCCCCATCAATATATAAATTCTTTATAAGTGCTGTATTTAATGCCTGCATAATTATTGCATATGTGAAACACATAGTGCTGCTAATATTAAACTATTATTCTGTTGTTCCCAGGAATTTTTTTTATTTTGTAAATAACCCATGCAAAGTTAGAGGGGGCACAATCCATAAGACTGCCCTCATTTCTTTTTAAGCTTTTTTTTTTTTTTTTTTTGAAAGAGAGAGAGAGAGCGGGGCAAGGGGGAAGGGCAGAGGGAGAGGGGCAGTGGGAAAGGGAGAGAGAGAGAATCTTAAGCAGGCTCTGTAGCCTGTGTGCATTCCGATGTGGGGCTTGATTTCACAACCCTGAGATCACGACCTGGGCTGAAATCAAAAGTCAGACGCCTAACTGACTGAGCCACCCAGGTGCCCCTGCCCTCATTTCTGATTCCAACTGCAAAGTTAGGAACAGTTTACAAGACTACCTTCACTTGTGACACCACTTGTAAGTTTGGGAGTTCCCAAGACTGCCCTGAATTTTGATAATTCACTAGAGGGACTCACAGAACTCATTGGTAGCTATCATATTCATGGCTATGATTTATTACAGTTAAAAGATACAGATGAAAACAGCCATGGGAAGAGATTTCAGGAAAGTTCTAGACATGGAGTTGTTCTTTTCCCATGGAGTCATAGACAGCATTACTTTTCCAGCAATAATGTGTGACAACATGTGTGGAGTAAGTATGGCCAACCATGGAAGCTCTCCTAAGCCTCGATGTCCTAAGTTTTTATTGGAGTTCCATGGTTGACTGCCTGTGTGGCTGATCTTTAGCCTTCAGCCCCTCCAGATATAGATTGGATACAAACATGGCCCAACACCCCCATCATAAATCACAATGTTAGACTGTCTAGTGGCCGAGGACCCCAGGTAAACAAAGACACTCTTATCAGGCAGGACATTCCAAGCACCTAGGGATCACCTCCCAAAGCTGAGGGCAAAGACCAGACTGTTCTTTGGGTAAGGTGAATTCTCTATTATACATTCTATAATAAATATCTTTGTGCATAAGCTGTTCACTTTGAAGGCTATTTCTTTAGAGTACATTTCCAGAAATGGAATTATTGGATCAAAGGATATGAACATTTTTAAGACTCTTGACATGTATCAGAATGCTTTCTGAAGAGCAAATCAATTTATATCCTACCCCTTCCCCACCCCCTTCCAACAATGCATCAGAATATCTTTCTATCACATTCTCACTTGCAATGGATATCGTCACTAAAAAAAAAAATTTTTTTCTGGCAATTTGATAGACACAAAGTAGTATCACATGGTTTTCACTTGCGTTTCTATGACTACTATTAAGGGTATATACGAATATGTTTATTTTTAAAGCTTTTGTTATACAGGATTTTGAGCACCCACAAAAATTGACAGAATAGCATATGAACTCCCATATGCCCATCATCCCAACCCCACCACCATGAATCCCTGGGAATTCTACCTCATTGATATCTCCACCTTCTCTCATTCCCATAGTTTTTTTTGTTTGTTTGTTAGAGAGAGAGAACATGGAGATTGGGGTGGGCGGGAAGGGGCAGAGAGAGAAGGAGGAGAGAATCTTAAGCAGGCTCCACGCCCAGTGCAGAGCCCAATGCAGGGCTTCATCTCACAACCCCTGGGATCATGACCTGAGCTGAAATCAAGAGTCAGATGTTTAACTGACTGAGCCACTCAAGCACCCCTCACTCCCATAGTTTTTTAAAGAAAATCTCCTAGACATATTATTTTCTCTTTATTATTTCAATAGGAAATTCTAAAAACTAAGGACTCTTTATTAAAAGACCACAAATATAATTATCATACAGTTAAAATTAACAATAATTTCTTAATGTCATCAAATATCCAGTTAATATTCAAATTTCCAATGGTTTCTTAATTATCAGAGACTTTTTTACATTAAAAAAATCAGAATCCAGGGATGCCTGGGTGGCTCAGTCAGTTTAGTGTCTGCCTTCAGCTCAGGTTATGATCCCAGGGTCCTGGGATCGTGCCCCACATCAGACTCCTTCCTCAGCGGGGAGCCTGCTTCTCCCTCTGCCTGCCGCTCCCCCTGCTTGTGCTCTCTCTCTCTCAAATAAATAAATAAAATCTTTAAAAAAAAATCAGACGGGCTGGGGGGATGGGTTAGCCTGGTGATGGGTATTAAAGAGGGCACATATTGAATGGAGCACTGGGTGTTATACGCAAACAATGAATCATGGAACGCTACATCAAAAACCAATGATGTAATGTATGGTGATTAGCATAACAATAAAATTTTAAAAATTAAAAAAAATCAGAATCCAAATGAGGTCCAGATATTGAGATTTGTAGATATATCTTTTAATCTAACATGTGACCTTTAATTTACAGATAGATTCCCCCTCTCCCTCCCTCCCTTCCTTCCCTGTCCCTCACCACTTCCTTCTTAAGATAGGACTTGTTCACTGCTGTATGCCTGGTGCCTAAAACTGAGTAGATGTGCTAGACAGGCTCTAAGATGTTCCCATGACCCCTGCCTCCTGGTGTCTGCCTCTTTATGTAATCCCCTCCTCTTGACTATGACTTCCTTCTAACCAATAGAATATGGCAAAGGTGATGAGATGTCACATCCATGATTGTATTATATAGGACTCCATCTTGCTAGCAGCCTCTCTTTCTCTCCCCCTCTCCCTCTTCCCTTTGCTGGCTTTGGAGAAACAGGCTGCTATGAAGTAAGTGACCTGGTTGGAGAAGCTCATGTGGCAAGGAACTATGAGTGAGGACTCTCTAGAAGCTGAGGGTAGATTCCAGCAAGAACCTGAAACCTGGGGCATCTAGGTGGCTCAGTTGGTTAAGCATCTGCCTTCAGCTCAGGTCATGATCCCAGGGTCCTGGGATTGAGCCCTGCATTGGGCTCCTTGCTTACTTAGAAGGGAGGCTTCTTCTCCCTCTGCCTGCCACTCCCCCTGCTTGTGCTCTTTTTCTCTCAGTCAAATAAATAAAATCTTAAAAAAAAAAAAAAAAAAAGAACTTGAAGCCCTCATCTGGCAAATACAAGGAAAATCTGTGGGACCCTGAAAGCAGATCTTAGTGAAGCCTCTGATGAGACTGCAGCCCCAGCCAACACCTGGATTATGAGATCCTTAAGCAGAGAACTCAGCCAACCTGTGTGCAGCCTTCTAACCTACAGAAACTACAGATTATGAATGTATGTTGTTTAGGGTTGCTGAGTTTGTTGTAATTAAGTAGCATAGAAATGAAGGCAGCAGCTGTGCACTAAACCAATGTTGAATTGATTGAGTGAATATATAAGAAGGCTAGTTAGGCACTGGTCAGATACTCTGCTTTTAGTTGAGTAGGTCTTCCAGCCACTGACCAGATGGCCAAACTCCACCACCACCCCAATGCCTCTTGAGATGGTTTGTGCCCACATCTGCATTGCATGAGTTGGCCAGGCCCTCCGTCTAGCCAGGCAACTGTGGTATACTCCAGCATCACCTTAAGCCATTCCTGAGCCTTCCCACATCATCTCCCCTCAGCTTGCTTACACTGACCTCAGGGTGAGTTTCTGGCGGGTAAGTCCCCTCATGGGAGCCCTCCTAAGGGTCTGAATCTTCTCAGTAGACCTAGTAGTTCCTTCTGTAAGGTGAACAACACTGCACAGATGGCTTTTGGGTGTCTGTCTCCACATTATTTGCCCCATGGCTGTTTCTGCCTTTGATAAAATTTACCTTCTCCTCTAGACACAGCATCCCCAGTATGTATACTGGATGGTTGTAAATTGCTCCAAACAAAAAACTTTTGAGTGGGACATAACCATGAAGCCTTTTTCTGACCCTGTGTGGTCACCAGGCAGAGAGGCCACCCTGGGAAACTTCCTTGTCCTTCCACCCAGCAGGGGCCATTCTCCTCTATCTCCACAGCCCAGGGCTCCACAAACCCTCTGTTCTCACGTTCTCTCTACCACCTCCTTTATTCCAGCCTGGGTGTTTAAAAGCAATCATTGTCAGAATATGCCATTTAATCTGTTTTCATTTTTTATTGTAAAAAGAGGAAGCAAGGGCTAGTGGTAAGATTGCAGATGAATAATGAAAGAATTCCTCACAGCGGTTCAGGGATATATATTTTTCCTGCAATGAAGCGAGACGGATTCCCATCACAGCTCAGAGACTTGTTCCATGAAGCCCCTCATCTGTCATGTTCTGAGGGGAAGGGGAAGGTGGAGAAGTGTCATTATGGATGTAACTGGGCTCAGAAGTGACTGGTCAAGGTTGACACTGCAGTCCTGACGGAGCTATTTATGGAAATTTTCCTGGGAGGCACTGCTGACTGGTGGCGTGGGCAGCTCCACGCAGCCCCTGCTCTGTGGCTGATTCCCAATTCCTTTCTAATAAGCCTGCCTTGAAGCTGACGGAAGTCCCTCCAAAGTAGCTGCCCAAGAATACCCTTGATCTGTTCCAAACTAGATAGATAGGAAATCGAAACAGTAAATATTCTCTGACTTTTGCAATGAGCCTGCACCAGATGCCCCTAACTGTCTCTATAATTTCCTGTCCCCAAACTGCTGGCCTGTCTCCCTGGCAACTCTGAGCAGAGTGGAATCAGGGTGGTCTCTATCTGTAGCTTGTGCATTATTACATGTAAAGCGAGAGATGCCTGGGAGCTGGGTGCCCTGCATCAGGTTTGCCAATCCTGTGTGGATGCTGATTTCATCTTACAATGAGAAGACTGAGGACAGAAATAGGTCCAACTTATAAGACAGAGAAGCCAGACCTCAATTTCCTCCCCCGCCTCCTTTCCTAACCTCAGGAAACAACTTGTGCAAAGAGCTTTTCTGCCATGAACAGCTGTTCTTACCCTCTCCGCTCCTGCTTTTTCAGAAGCTGACCCTTACTGCAGTGCCTACCCCACCTCGGTTGTGGTTCAGCAGAGAAGACCCCATCGGACCGATGGCTGTCACTCTGCCTCTGCTCTCAGGTTTTCAGTTTGCTTGAGGAAAGAAACTATACCCCCCCACCCCCCCACCACACACACACTTTAAATTTATTTTCTTATTGCCAGCCTCATTCCTAAAAGGATTTGAAATATCTGACAAAAATATGAATGGTACAGCAAGGTAGATGGTAAGGAGGAATGCCAGGCAGAGGAAATAAAAGTAGGAAAAATAAGACAGCCTCGTGAGGCTCTTATGCTGAAGGCTGATTTATGTTCACTTGCTAATTTGGCTCTGAGTCCTCTGGAAGAAGGAAGCATAGTCAACAATTCCCTTCATGGTGTGTACAAGTTAAATAGAAAACCACAGAGATCCTTCAACTTATGATGGGGTTATATCCCGATAAACCCTTCATAAGTTCAAAATATTGTAAGTTGAAAATGCATTTAATCCACCCAACGTACCAAAGATCATAGCTCAGCCTAGCCTGCCTTAAATGTGCTCAGAACAGTTACATTAGCCTGCAGTTGGGCAAAATCATGTAACACAATGCCTATTTTATAACAAGGTGTTGAATATCTCATGTAATTTTTTTAAGATTTATTTATTTGAGAGAGAGAGAGAGTGAGGGTGGTGGGGGAAGAAGGCAGGGGCAGAAGGAGAGGGAGAGAAGCAGACTCCCCACTGAGTGTGGAGCCCATTGCGGGGCTCAACCTCACATGAGCTGAGCTGAAATCAAGTCACAAGCTCAACTGACTGAGCCACCCAGGTTCCCCAAATATCTCACGTAATTTATTGAACAAGGAACTGAAAGTGAAACACAGAATGGTGTGTGGTTATAGAATGCTGTCAGTCTATTGCTTGTAACCCTAATGATCCTGTGGCTGACCGGGAGCTACGGCTCGCGGCCACTGCTCAGCATCACAAGAAAGTGTTGCCAGCCTGGGAAAAGATCAAAATTCAAAATTTGAAGCATGGTTTCTACTGAATACATATCACTTTCTCACCTTTGTTGTCAAAAAAATTATAAGTTGAACCATCCTAACTTGGGTACCATCTGTAGTTTGGTAGAAAGTTCTGAAGTACCAGACATATCTCTGTTGGGATGTTTATTCTCTTAAACATGTGAACAATGCCATCAATAATGTTGAGTTTTATGGCACATAAAATTATTTAAAATGTTTAACTTTCTTAAGGCTGCTGTGAAGATCACTGGTGTTTGTGTTCTGTGATTGTAGAAAGAATTGATGTCTTATGGACTCAAGTTTAAAAATACACAATTTTTTTCTCCTCCTCCCCCTCCTCCTCTTCCTTCTCCCTCACCCTTACTCTTCTTCTTGAAAGAACTCTGGACATTTTCCACTTTCTGGAGTCAAGGAACCTGGGCTCTTGCCCCTGACTCAGCGGTTATTGGCATCATTGTGCTGTGTGTGTTCTGATCTCTCTGTGTGTGTTTCTGCGATTGTGTGTTTGTGCATGAATAAGAATAAATGAAAGTGTCCAGCCAACTACTTTACCAATGTCAACCTTAAATAAACGGTAATTTAATTAAACAAAGATGAGTTTATTTGGGAATAGCAAGGGAATTGCAATTCAGGACAAGCAAACTATGGTGAACCATAGGCACATCCAAAGAGACAAAGGAAAGGGGGAGAGGCTAGCTTTCATTAGGTTCTGGAAGGAGATTGGGGAGGGTTGTTTTGAAAATAAGTTCGCTGGAGGAGAATGAGTTTGAGGTTGTGATGGTTTCTCTCAGCTGCAAGTGGTGGGCAGTTTGCTGTTATTGAGGCATGTGGAAATCTTCCTTTTTCCTGCTGGTCATGTTAGTTGAAATGAGTGATATGTGTGTGGGAGCTCTCCCTTCATGGCTTCGTGACTCCATTTTTTTTTTTTTTTTTTGAGAGACTGAGAAAGTGTTGCACATGGGGTGGAGGGGTGAGGCAGAGGGAGAGGGAGAGAGAGAATCTTAAATTGGGTGTGGAGCCTGATTCAGGGCTCAATCCCACAACCCTGAGGTCATGACCTGAGCTGAAATCAAGAGTCAGACGATTAACCGACTGAGCCACCCAGGTGCCCCATTGACTCCACTTTAAATCAGGTTTCCTTTATTCATTTTCACACCAAGTTATCATTAAATTAAATGCAGTGAGTTGGGCATAGGATTTTTCTAAGAAGTGATTTTCAAATTTAAGCATGCATAAAAATCTACTAAAAGCCTTGTTAAGACAGCTGGGCCCCACCTCCAGAGTTTCTGACTGAGCACATCTGGGATGGGTCCGAGACTTTGTGTTTCTTACAGGTTTCTAGGTGGTGCTGTCACTGTTTGTCTAGGGAGCACACTTTGAGAACCACTGTTTTAAAGAAACTTCCTTTCATTTCCTTTCCCCTAAACCATCCTAGGTTGAGGAACCAGTTGTGGTCCATCTGGGAGTTCCCATCTGATTTTTCATCCCAAGCCAGGCAGAAGTAGCCATTGTCTTTTGGCTAATAATCTGAATAATCTGAACCCAAACTAGAAATCTGGCTGGGTGGGGTTCAGAGGAGCTCACCCTGGAGTTATAAGGAAGCAAAAGTTTAGACTGTGAGTGTGCACATACTATTCTATTCTATACCATCCCATACCACACTATACCATTCTATACTAAACTATACTATTCTGTACTATTCCCTACACTACACTATACCATACTATTCTACACTGACTACTACTGGGTTTTTCCACAGTTCTCATTTGGGCAAAGTAACATGTGGTGCCACTCAAATGCTTGAGAATGTCCTGAAAATTAGAGAGATAACATTATTCATGTGTGTGTTAAAAATAAGTATATTAAGGCAGGTGGCAGACTAAAAAATCTATTTTGTTGGGTAAAGATTCAGGCTCCTTTCCCAACACTGTCATCTGAAACTAAAATCACTTGCTAGTCAGAGTCCATTTTGGACAGAGTCTGGCCACTGTCACCAACCAAATAGGGTTTTGGGAGGACAAAGAGCAAGCAGGGATGAAATTTCTTAGCCCCATAACACCTTGCAGTCTTTGGACTACTTGGCCATCTTTATTGATATATCTTCTGTGGTTCTGCTACTCGTCCCAGTCAAGTCAAGAGCAGGGAATCAATACCTACCTGTGGTGGTTTTAAAATATGTCCACTAAATTCTTTGATACTCCTCCCTTCAGAGAGTGAAGCTTAATTTGCCATTCTTTGGGTGTAGGCTCTACGTAGTGACTCTCTTATAATGAGCAGAACATGGCAGAAGTAATATTTTACCTGAAACTTGATAACTTTTGAAGGTGAGTTATAAAAACTTTGCAGCTTCCGGGCGCCTGGGTGGCTCAGATGGTTAAGCGTCTGCCTTCGGCTCAGGTCATGATCCCAGGGTCCTGGGATCGAGTCCCACATCGGGCTCCCTGCTCCTTGGGAGCCTGCTTCTCCCTCTGCTTCTCTCTCTCTCTGTCTCTCAAGAATAAATAAATAAAATCTTAAAAAAAAAATGGGGCGCCTGGGTGGCTCAGTCGTTAAGCGTCTGCCTTCGGCTCAGGTCATGATCCCAGAGTCCTGGGATCGAGCCCTGCATCGGGCTCTCTGCTCGGCGGGAAGCCTGCTTCTCCCTCTCCCCCTCCCTCTGCTTGTGTTCCCTCTCTCGCTGTGTTTCTCTCTGTCAAATAAATAAAATCTTTAAAAAATAAAAAATAAAAAAACAAAACAAAACAAAAAAAAAACTTTGCAGCTTCCTTCCTCCTTCCCCACCTCCTAGGATCATTCAGTCTGGGGGAAGCCAGCTGCCATGTTGTGAGGACCCTCAGGCAGCCTTATGTGGCAAGGAATTTAAGCCTCCTGCCAACAGCCTGTGAGTGAGCCCCCATGAAAATGGGCCCTCCAGCCCCAGTCAAACCTTTAAATGACTACAATTCCGGAAAATGTTTTGACTGCAACCTCATGAGAGACCATGAGACACAACTACCCAGGTAAGCTCTTTCCAAATTCTTGACCCACAGAAACTGTGAGATAATAAAAGTTTGTTTGTGAATATCTTCTCCCCTTTAATAGATTGCCTTTTCATTTTGTTGATGGTTTCCTTCACTGTGCAAAAGCTTTTTATTTTGTTGTAGTCCCATAGTTTATGTTTGCTTCTGTTTCCCTTGCTCAAGGAGACATATCTAAAAAAATGTTGCAAGGCCAATGTCAAAGAAATTTCTGCCTATGTTTTCTTCTAGGAGTCTTATGGCTTCAGGTCTCACATTTAGGCCTTAAATCGATTTTGAGTTTATTTTTGTGTGGGGTATAAGAAAGTCCAGTTTCATTCTTTTACATGTAGCTGTCCAATTTTCCAACACCATTTGTTGAAGAGACTCTCTTTTCCTCGTTGTATATTCTTGCCTCCTTTGTTATAGATTAATTGACCATATAAGCGTAGGTTTATTTCTGGGTTTCTATTTTGTTCCATTGATCTTCGTGTCTGTTTCTGCACCAGTACAATACTGTTTGATTTCTACAACTTTGAAGTGTATCTTGAAATCTGGGATTGTGATACCTCCCGTTTTGTCCTTCTTTCTCAAGATTGCATTGGCTATTTGGAGTCTTGTGGTTCCATACAAATTTTAGGATTATTTGTTCTAATTCTGTGAAAAATGCTGTTGGTATTTTGATAGGGATTACACTGAATCTATAGATTGCTCTGGGTAGTATGCAAAAGTTTGTTATTTTAAGGTACTACAGTTTGAGATAATTTGTTACACAATAATGTAAAACTAATACATTACAATAAGGCAGACCTTTATAACACCACTGCTGAGATTCTGATCCTGTCACATTCCTTAAAAGAAACTTTCAGTGACTCTTCATTACCTCATATTAAGTTCTCACTGCTCGGTTAGGTGACCAAGACCCTTCTACATTACCTCCCACAAATTTCCTAAACAGACCCAACTGAACTATTTGCTGTGCCTCAAACACCCCTCAGACTTCCATACCTTTGCCAACTAGTCTGAAATTTTTCCCTGGCTCTTATCTCCACCTTTAAAAGTCCTTGTATCCTCCAGGTCCTATCCCTAAAGTCACCTTCTTCATGAAACTATTTTTTAGTCTCAACCAGATGTTTCTCCCATCATCCAAACCTCCATTGTGCTTTGTGCCTGTTTGCTGCCTACCCAGTAGTCTTTCCTCTTCGCTCATGCTGGCAGAGTCCTGGTTTAGTTTCCCTTATCATTTCTCATTTTGACTCTTGCAAACCCTGATTAGTTGAAGCCATCCATAGTGGTCCCAATGCCCTTTTCAGTGACTGATGCAGGAGTAGTATGTTATCGATATAATTCTGGCCAATGAATAAGGAGGCAATGTCTGCATTCTGGGAAAAGCTTTTTAAAATAAAGATTAAAATAAATATTTTAAAATAAAAAGATATTATGGAAGGAACAGTTCTGCCGGACATTATCGGTATGGGTATGATTTCCAGAATCGTGGCAACTATCTTATAAACATAAAGTGAGCTAGCCCAAGGATGGATGAACACAAGATAGGAAGAACCTGGGTCCTTTATGATTTTGTCAGACCATAAATTAGCCATCTTGTTATTGCCCTATCTCTGAACTTCATGGTATGGGAAGTCCTCTTCTAGATAGCCTAGATTAAATCAGTTAGATTGGTTTTGTTGTCACTTGCAGCTGAAAATGCCCTGATTAGCACAAAACCTTGGTGATGATACTCTTTAAGACTGATATTAAAATTATCACTGTACTCATTTTTCCTTGTATTCTGTTATAATTTGGAGTGAAGGGATTATATTTTTACTGAAGTAAGACATACATACAGAAAAAGATAAAAAGTCCCTTGGAAACCACAGAGAAAATACCTATAGAAGTTACACAAAAGAAAAAGAAGAAGGAATTGAAACCTATCAGTAATAATAATAATAATAATAATAATAATAAATATTTTGCTTTAAAAGGAAGGCAGCATGAGAGAAAGAGGGACAAAAGAACTATAAGACAAACAGAAAATTGTTTTAAAAATAGCAATAGTAGGGCACCTGGGTGGCCCAGTTGGTTGGGCAACTGCCTTCAGCTCAGGTCATGATCCTGGAGTCCCAGGATCAAGTCCCGCATTGGGTTCTCTGCTCGGCGGGGAGCCTGCTTCCCCCTCTGACCCTCCCCGCTCTTGTGCTCTCGCTCTCTCTCTCTCTCATTCGCTCTCTCTCCAATAAATAAATAAAATGTTTAGAACAATAAAAAAATAAAAATGGCAATAGTAAATCCTTTCTTATCACTAATTACTTTAAATGGAAACGGACTAAACTCCTCAATAAAAAGATACAGACTGTTTGAATAGATAAAAAACCAATATCCAACTGTATACTGTTTATAAGAAACTCACTTTAGATCTAAAGACACACATAAACTGAAAGTGAAGGAATAGAAAGGATAGTCCACGCAGCAGTAACCAAAAGTAAGTAGGAGTGGTTATACTTATCTCAGGCAAAGTAGGGACACAAACCATAAGAGACTCTTAATCTCAGGAAACAAACTGAGGGTTGCTGGAGTGGAGGGGGCTAGGAGGGATGGGGTGGCTGGGTGATGGACATGGGGGAGGGTATGTACTATGATGAGCGCTGTGAATTGTGTAAGACTGACGAATCACAGACCTGTAGCCCTGAAACAAATAATACATTATATGTTAGTTAAAAAAATTAAAAGTTAATGGGGCGCCTGGGTGGCTCAGTCGTTAGCGTCTGCCTTCGGCTCAGGTCATGATCCTAGTGTCCTGGGATCGAGCCCCGCATCGGGCTCCCTGCTCCGCGGGAAGCCTGCTTCTCCCTCTCCCATTCCCCCTGCTTGTATTCCCTCTCTCACTGTGTCTCTCTCTGTCAAATAAATAAATAAAATCTTTAAAAAAAAAAAATTAAAAGTTAAAAAAAACCCAAGAATTGTCTCTAGAGGAAAAGAAGGCCATTATAAAATGATAAAAGGATCATTTCAACAGAGAAATATAACAATTATAAATATATATATACACCCAACATCAGAGCACCTAAGTGTATAAAAACAAATATTGATAGATCTGAAAAGAGAAATTGACAGCAGTACAATAATAATAAGAGACTTCAATACCCCACTTTCAATAATGCACAGAATATCGAGAGAGAAAATCAAGAATGAAACAATGGACTTGAACAACACTATAGACCAAATGGACCTAACAGACATATACAGAACTTTTCTTCCAGCAGCAGAATACACATTCCTGCTCCCAACAAAGAAAAACCCAGGGCTAGATGGCTTCATGGCTGAATTCTACCAAACATTCAAAGAATGAATACTAATCCTTCTTAAACTCTTCTAAAAAATAGAAGTAGAGGGAATACTATCAAACTCATTTTATGAGGCCAGCATCACTCTGATACCAAAGCCAGATGAAGACACCACAAGAAAAATGCACTATAGACCACTATCTCTGATGAATATAGATGTAAAATACTCAATAAAATACTAGCAAACCAAATTTAACAACGCATAAAAAAGATTATAAACATGACCAAGTGAGATTTATCCCTGAGATGCAAGATTTGTTTAACATATGCAAATCAAATGATGTGATATACCACATTAACAGAATGAAAGATAAAAACCACATGGTCATCTCAGTAGGTAAAGAAAAAACATTTGGCAAAATTCAGCATCCAATTATGATAAAAACTCTCAACAAAATAGATATAGAAGGAAATTTTCCTCAACATAATAAAGGCCATTTATGAAAAGCCCACAACTGACATCAGAAGCAATGGGGAAAACTGAAAACTTTTCTTCTAAGTTCCAGTACAAGGCAAGGATGCCCTCTTGCCATTTTTATTCAACACAACACTGGAAGTACTAGCAAGAGCAATCAAACAAGAAAAAGAAAGAAAAGGCATCTGGGTCAGAAAGGAAAAATTAAAACTGCTTTTCTTTGCAGATGACATGATCCTACATGTAGAAAACCCTGAAGACCCCATAAAAAAAACAACGGCTAGAACTAATAAATAAATTCAGTAAAATTACAGAATACAAAATCAACATACAAAAACCAGTTGCATTTCTATATGCCAACAATGATCTAGAAAGGAAATCAAGAAAATAATCCCATTTATGATAGCATCAAGAGTAAAATACTTAGATGGGTATCAAGGAGGGCATGTGTTGTGGTGAGCACTGGGTGTTACATACAACTAATGAACCGCTGAACACTACATCAAAAACTAATGATGTACTATATGTTAACTAACTGAACATAATTAAAAAAAAAAAGCAAAAGAGTGAAATACTTAGGAACAAATTTAACCAAGGCAGTAAAAGATCTGTACACTGAAAACTATAAAACGATGAAAGAAACTGAAGTCATAGATAAATGGAAAGATATCCTGGGTTCATGGATTGGAAGAATTAATATTGTTAAAATGCTTGTACCACCCAAAGTGATACAAACATTCAATGCAATCCCTATCAAAACTCCAGTGACATTTTTCACAGAAATAGAAAAACAATTCTAAAATTTGTATGGAATCACAAAAGGCCCTGAATAGCTGCAACAATCTTAAGAAAGAAGAACTGAGTTGGTGGCAGCTTACTTCCTGATTTCAAATTATACTACAAAACTATAGTAATCCAGACAATATGGTACCGGCATAACACCAGACACATAGACCATTGGAACAGACTAGAGAGCCCAGAAATAAACCCAAGTTTTATGGTCAACTGATTCTTGACAAGGCCACAATGGGGAAAGGATGGTTTCTTCAACAAATGGTGTTGGAAAAACTGGATATCCACATGCAAAAGAATGAAATTGGATCCTCATCTTACACCATACACAAAAATAAACTCAAAATAGATTAAAGACTTAAATATAAGACATGAAACCATAAAACTTCTAAAAGAAAATATAGGGAAAAATTTCCTTGACATCGGCCTTGGTAATGATTTTTTGGACATGACACCTAAAGCTCAGGCAACATAGGCAACAATAAACAAGTGGGACCCTACCTCAAACTAACATGTGTCTGCCCAGCAAAGGAAACAATCAACAAAATGAAAAGGCAACATATAGATTGAAAGGAAATATTTACAAATCATATATCTATTTTTTTAAGTAGGCTCCATGTCCAACATGGGGCTTGAACTCATGACCCTGAGATTGAGAGCCACATGCTCTACTGATTGAGTCAGCCAGGCACCCCACAAATCATATATCTAATACGGGGTTAATATCTCAAATTTATAAAGAACTCATACAACTCAGTAGCAAAAAACCCCAACTTGATTAAAAAATGGGCAAGGGACCTTAATAGACATTTTTCCAAAGAAGACATGCAAATGGCCAACAGACATTTGAAAAGATTCTTAACATCACTGATCATCAGGGAAATTTGAATAAAAACACAATGAAATATCACCTCACATCTGTTAGGAAGGCTGTTATGAAAAAAAAAGATAGTAAGTACTGGTGCAGATGTGGAGAAAAGGGAACGCTCGTGCACTGTTGGTGGGAATGTAAATTAGTACAGCCATTATTGAAATCTCTATGGAGATTCCTCAAAAATTTAAAATAGAACTACAATACGATCAGCAGTCCCTCTTTAGGGCATGTACCAAAAGTAAATGAAATCGGTACCTTGGAGAGATATCTGCACCCCCATGTTTATTGCAGCATTATTCACAATGGCCAAGATATGGAAACAACCTAAGTGTTCATCAACAGTTGAGTAGATAAAGAAATTATCACACACACACACACACACACACACACGATGGGATATTATGCAGCCTTAAAAAGAAGATTTTTCTTTTGCAACATTTGCAACGACATATATGAAACTGAAGGACATTATGCTAAGGGAAATAAGCCAGACACGGAAAGACAAATGCCTCATGATCTCACTTCTAAGTGGAATCTTTTAGTTCAAATATATTGAGGTAGAGAGTAGAACCATAGTTATCCGGAGTGGGAAGTTGGGGGAAAGGGAGAGATACTGATCAAAGGATACAAAGCTTCAGTTATAAAAGATGAATAAGTTTAGAGATCTAGTGTACAGCATGATGACTATACTTAATAATACTGTATTATATACTGGAAATTTGCTAAGACAATAGATTTCAGATGCTTTCACCACACATTAAAAAATGGTAACTGTGAGGAGATGAATATGTTGATTAGCTTAGCTAGTAATCATTTCACTATGGATATGCACATCAAACATCATGTTGTACATCATAGATGTATACTATTTTTATTTTAAAAAGTAAAAACATAAAATCTTTTTAATAAAAATACATGAAGTCCAAGTTCTAGCTTAATGAATGTTCACAAAGTAGCACCTCTGAATAACCAGCATCCAGATCAAGAAACGGTACATTGGAGATGGGAACTCCAGATGTGCGCATTGACACCAGGCTCGACAAAGCTGTCTGGGCCAAAGGAATAAGGAATGTTCCATACCATATCCGTGTGCGGTTGTCCAGAAAACGTAACGAGGATGAAGATTCACCAAA
Source organism: Leptonychotes weddellii (assembly GCF_054177405.1). Lineage (NCBI taxonomy): Eukaryota > Metazoa > Chordata > Mammalia > Carnivora > Phocidae > Leptonychotes > Leptonychotes weddellii. The sequence goes on along the minus strand of NC_138377.1, from coordinate 22,911,181 downwards.
CAAGCTCTACACACTGGTTACCTATGTACCTGTCACCACTTTCAAAAATCTACAGACAGTTAATGTGGATGAGAACTAATCGCTGATTGTCAAATAAAGGTATAAAACCACAAAAAAAAAAAAAAGAAAAGAAAAGAAACGGTACATTATCAGCACCCCAGAAACCATTCTTGTGCCTGGTCCAATTTAATCCCTCATCCCTTCCTCCCAGGGTAACCACTGTCCTTATTTCTGACAACATGGAAGAGTTTTGCCTGTTTTTAAACTTTGTGCAAATGGAAACATAGCACATACTCTCTTAGTCTGGCTTCTTTTGCTTATTATTATGTCTGTGAGATTCATCCAGTTTGTTGTATTTATCAGTTGTTCACCACTGAGTTATATATTCTATTATATAATAGCCCACAATTAATATGTTCATTATACTGTTGATGGACATCTAGGTTGTGTACAGTTTGTGGCTATTACAAACAGTGTAGCTACTTGAACATTTTCGTACATTCTTTTAGTGAATATATGTACACATACCTAGGGGTTGGAGTGATGGGTCATAGCGGGGGGTATGTACTCAATTTTGATATATATATTGCCAAATCGTTTTTCAGCTGTTGTCTTTTTTTTTAAGTTTTATTTATTTATTTTTAAGTAATCTCTACACCCAGTGTGGGGCTCGAACTTACAACCCCGAGATCAAGAGTTGCAGGCTCCTCCAACTGAGCCAGCCAGCCCCACAGCTGTTGTCTTTTAAATTCGTCTTTGTATCCCCACTCTTATGCTCATATTCTCTTGTATACTCTCTTGTCCCTGTCCTCTCCTACTTTGCACATAATGGGTACTTAACAAATAGTCATTATATAATTATATGTATATACATACACATATACACATATGTGTGTGTACTTATATATCTCTGTACTGTATGTAATGGAATTAAATACAGCAAGCCTACCCTAGCAAGCCAGCTGTCAAACATGCTATGCTGGGGTCACAAAGGGTATGAGGTCAGCTGGGAGTGGCTGGAGATCCCCACTCCCATTTGGAATTTGGGTCAACAATGGATTCATCCATAGGTGTAGTTCAGTTGCCCTTGGTCTGAATTCTGGAAGTTCTGGAATTCTTTCTCGTGGTAGTCGACAAAATGGAAGCAGGCCTTTGTAAGGAAGAGTCCTTAATAAAGAAAGGGCTTTCTTTCTTCCATAGTGCTGGAATGGGGGAAGATGAGCCAGGTTAGGATGATTGGAGAAGAAAAACAAATTTTTATGTGAGAACAGTCCAGTAAAAGCTGCCAGGCCAAGGCTCTTAGATGTGGTATTGATTTTCTTAGAATCATTTCTGTTTTCAACAAACTACCTTTTCCTGAATGCTTTTCCTCATTCAAACTTTAGAAAGAAATTGGCTTGCAAAGTGATATTAATGCTGCTCTTCTGTGAACTGTCTCCCCAAACTAGAAACAAATTTCAGAATTTCTGTAAAGGGAAACATTACAGTGTTGGGGAATTTATTTTTGTTTGTTTGGTGTTTCATTTTTTAAATTAATTAACTAATTAATTTAAAACTAATTAACTAAGTTAAACTAATTAAGTTAAAACGAATTAACTAACTGATTAATTAGTTAACCTACTAATGCTCGGTAGGCTCCACACTGAGCGTGGGGCTTGAACTCACAACCCTGAGATGAAGAGTCGCAAAGCTCCACTGAAGTGGAGGCAGCCAGGCACCACAGGGAAAAAAAATTGTTTTTTTTTTTTAATCACAGGAGTACGCACTAAAATGTGTACTACAGTTTGTTTCAGTCTTGATTTGGTCCTAAGAAGGTTATTAAGGATTACTGAAATTTCATATTCATAAGCTTCCATTAGCACATTCCCAGGGTTCACTGGGGACTTCTAGTCCAGGGCCTAGAAGTGCTAAGCTATCTGGTGTCTGCACAGTCCTTGGCCACATTGCAGGGTAACTCCTGAACACGCATGCACAGAGTCAAGATTCCCACAGCTTTGGGAAAGGACGATTTATTATCAGGGTGCCATCAGTCATCAGTGTTGAGTTGGTCAGCGTTTTCAACACTTGTCATATGAAAAAATTCTTTGTAGCTGCTCATCATTTGCCTTGAAGAACCAAGAAAGGACTCATGCCAGTTCTTGGCCCAAGAGTGGAACTATAGTTGCTAAGAAGCAGAGTCCTGTACTACTTGAGTAAATAGGAATAGAAGTCCTACTCCTCTTTGTGTGGATGTTTAAATCTTCCTGCAGGACTTGTGTTGTATGGTAAGAGTTAAAGACATACCCCGAAGGAGCAACCACAGAGAGTAGCACTGGTCATGGCTACGCAGACCCGGGAGTATTACTAGTTAATGAGTTTGGTTGAGAGGATCAAGTACCAAGGATGTTGCGGTGGGGGCTAGGTGTGGGTGTTGGAGGTGGCTGAGGTTGGAAAAGGCCAGGTCAATACATTGTCTTATCATGTCTTCTTTTTTACTACAGAAAGATTTTCAATCACCTCCTACAGCTTATATATACCCCTGTCAGATAATTTCCTTAAAAAGTAATCAGTAAGCCAGGAATTGATTTATAGCTGAAGTCAGTTTCTATGTATGTTGCTTGGTTCCAAATATATATTTCAAAGCCCTGTGTGATATATAGAACCATACAGAGATCAGAAAACATACAAAGATCAGATCCTGTCATTTGTGAATTTGGTGATTTATGCCATTTGAATCATCACTTGAAGGTGTGTTGTCCTACAAATCTTATGCACTTCTCACAATAAAGGTGGTCTTCAGATAGCCAGCTGTCCAACTGCCTCTTTATTTTAGCTACTTAATATATTTTGTATTAATCTCCACTTTGCCTTTCTTTAGTCCTCAATAGCTAAGCATTACTCTAACCAGAGTCCCAGTTGATTATTTTTTAAACAAGTGTGCTTGTGAAGGTTGCTTATAAAGATAGTTGCACATCCTGAGCTCCTGCCGGGCATCAAAAGACAGAATTAGACATGAGCCTCCCCTCTGTGCTCACCATGAAAATATTAAATAGGGTAGAGGCCTGAGGAAGGCACAAGAACACGCACCTTTGTAGTTGGGTTTTTCCACTGGAACCTGCAGATCAGTCTTCATTTTGTGGAATATTTTTACAAATGTGTTTATTGACTGAGTTTTAGAGAGGTAGGTATACCTGTGGTTTATCCTATGTTAGCTACCAGTAGGTTTAGGATTTCCTGCCCAATGTGTTAACTAGGTGTCATGAACCTGTCACGCCCCGTAAGCAATAAAAGGCCACCAGGACCTGAGGAAATGCCTAGTGCATGGATCATAATTGACATATCTAGTTTGGTCTTGGATCAAAAGTAGACAAATTTAGAAAGTCCGCTTTATTTCTGTGGTTGATATGTCTTTATTCTTTACTCTAAACTGCTAAAGAATGTTCTACCAAACACCAATTTTTAGCATTCCAACCTGTGGTAGCGGCATTAGAAGTTGCCAAATACCGTGCAATTATTCTTTCTGCCCTGTGAATGGAACTTTTAAACAGAGTCACTTTCTATACTGGCAGGGGGAAATGTGAACTTGGCTATCATTACTGCTCTAATATCTTCTACTCTCCTAAATGTTTGGGGTCACCCAAAGCTCGATTGAAAGATACACTTGGCGAATATGAGAGTCTACTGGGAATGACTAGTGGGAATGAGAGTGTTTGGATTTGGAGAGAAGGAAGACAGAGAATTGAGTAGAGGAATAGCTGTCTCAGTGATGGATTCAAGTCCTCAGAAAACTGGAGAAGGACTAGCTCAGAGAACAAGCACCAATGTACTGACACACTTTAGGCAGGAAGAACCTTGGGACTAAGAGTTCTTGGTAAAAGCCTTCTCCTTACTGTGCGTAATGTCACACACCCAATGGCCAGGGTGCCTTTGCAGTCTGGGGAAAGGAGAGATCATGGGATAAGCAATCAGAGCCGCTGTCTCCTCCTCCAAAGGGACTTTTGTACCTGAAGGAAGATGGCCCCTCTTCTTGGATTCTTGGAGCTCACTGCTCAGAGTTGGTTATAGTTGGAGAAAGGGAAAGAGGGGGAGGGAGTGTCACTGTTTCTATATTCACCCCAAATGTCCTAATACCATCTGTTCCCATCATCCGAGTGACTCCTTTTGTTTTTATAAAGTGTGTTTGTTTCATGGAAGGTCTTTATCTTCATGCTCCTTGCAGATAGAGCTTTCTACTTGTTTCTAACCACACTTCAGTGGCAAATAATCCAAGAAAGATGATGAATTAATTAGTGTTATTGACTTCCTAAAAGGGTGAGCAGTTCAACTTAGAGTCCAGTAATTTTCTAAAGCGAGAGGAAAGGGTTTGTGCACATAGAGATGTGCATATATAATGAACTTTCAGATGTATAGAATGTAACACACACTAGAACCATTCTTAAAAAATTAAACAGATCCTCATTTAGTTTTGTCACATATCCAACCAAGTCTGGAAAATGGCTGATATGACTGGTCAGTTAAGCAAGCTCTAGTCCTGGTTCCAGAGTCAATGTTAGGGTGGCCCTTTTAACATACGTGAGACAAACACACAAACAATTCAACAACACGCATCATTTTAGCTAACAGATTGAACCTCTTCTTCCCCACCCCCACCCAGCCTCCCTACCCCAAGCAGTATCTCCCAACTCTTCAATTCAAGGCACTACAATAACATTAACACATTTTGGCCTCATTTCCCTCTTTTTTTCTATCATTCTTAAATGGATATTCTGGGGAGTATGGAAGCAGTGAAAAAAAATATTGTGGGTGATTTTCGGAGGAAAAAAAGATCTAAACAGAGCAGGAGTGCCTTTTATGTTGGGATTAGTTATATGGACTCAGGAAGTATGGGGTCAATCCGTCACCTCCCTCCTCCTTTCTCCCCTAAATCCAATTCCCTTCTCCCAGCCCTATCCCCAGACTTACTCACTGTTGGTCATCTTAAAGTAGAAATTGTGAGTGGGGAGGAGAGAGCCCAACTGCACACATAACTAGTCTTGACCTTGTTTGCTTATGGCGTATGTGTTAGTGCGTGCATCTGCACGTGCGTATTTCTTTATTCTCTTTGCATGTACCTCTAATTGATCTTGAAAAGAAGGGACAGTTAAAGAAGACGTTAAGGTGAAATGAAGCCATAACTGCAGCTGGAGACTTTTATTAAGTGTGGCAAAGTTCCCTGGGCTGCGCTGAAATTGTTTATTGATTTTGGTATGGCTGGGTGCTCGGGAGTAATCGCCCAGAATGCCACTAGAGAGAGCGTCTTGTTAGCTCACGCTCGGCGTCTCCTCGGCACAGCGCAAGCTCTGGAGCTTGCCTCTTTAACCTGTAAATAAATACCCCTGGTTAACTCCTGAGATGCCTCTGCCTGAGACCAAGCTGCTTCTGACCTGAACATGCACACCCCCAGCAGCATTTAAAGACCAAGAGGGTTTAATTTCTTCTATTGGGAAGGGTTGCCTTGCCGAAGAGGGAAAACAGGATTCGGTTTGATATTAAAGACACGTATCATTTTCCATTTTTATTGTGTATTTGGCTTGTTTCTTCTCATTTGACTTTTAGTATTAAGGGGGAAGTTTGAAGAAACAAAATAAATTGAGATTTTTCAGCAGTGGTTTCACTGTCCCATCCCTGTGTCTTTCCTTTGTGTTTGTCAGTTTCATGGGTGTTGCCCATGCCTGGATCTTCCTGTTTTCCCCTCACTATAGCTAAACTTTCCCAGGGTCTCAATAGGGCAGGGGTGCCACGGCTGCTGTCCAAGCAAGCAATCCTGCGTAGGGCAGTTGTGTGGCAAGAGCAGGTGTGCACCAGGTCCCGTGGTCCGTGCCCTCAAACTAGCTTCCAGGATCATCCAGGGAAGGGATCGGATTGTGGGAGGAGAATGAGGATGTCTGGGGGAGCTGAGAGAGGGCTGGCTTACCCTGAGGACATCCTGACTCCCAAAATAGGTAAGGTTAGTGTCTCTTGGGGACGCCAGGTTGACTCTGAACAGAGTCACATTCCTAAAGGTATTTTGCTTCAGAATTAGGGTCGGCGGTGATGGGGAGTTGCAATGATGGATATTATTCCACACCATCCAATGAAATACCCCCACGGTTGTTCTCTCCTGACCTTTGCGATCCTTCTGCAATTCCTAAGCACCATTTTTTGCAAGCTCCATGACCATGCTACTTGAAGCATTGTACATATGGCTCTAAAATAACAGACCTACAGAGCACCTGGGACCAGAGACTTACAGTGGAATTCTTTGGAACCAGGAGCTATTCAAAAATTACATTCTGTGGGTTGCTCCTTTCCTAGTTATCCTTAAGCAATCTCTCTCAAGATGCTGATGTAATGTCATCGCCTTTGTAAATCCCTTTATATTTCTCTCTGTCCCCTACTTAGCAATTATTTCTTCCCGAAATCAAATAGTAGTGTATATCTTCATTCCGTTCTGACCACAATGAGGTTTGGTTTTTTTTTTTTTCCCCTCTGAGTTATCAGTTACCTGTTCCTATCAGTTATCCAGTGATCTGAGAGAAACAGAGATTCTTTGGAAAGCACCACATTCTGAGTATTTTTAGTTTTGCCACCTCCCTCATCCTGAGTATTGCGTTAGCTATGCCAAGTGTCTGAGGGGATGACTCTGCTTCCAAGGAAAGGAGTGACATGAAACACAAAGCATAGAACACGTGGGTTCTACCCCTCAACCACTACTGGTTATGCTTGTCCCTGCTTTCTCATGCCTCTATGGAGCGCCCTGTAAGAAAGGGTTCATATTTATTCCCCATCCAACTTGTCAGTGTTGGTCAAGACGAAGGAGGTAGTTGAAGCTATGAAGATGATATGGACCAAAAGTTAATTCAATGACAAGAGCCATCACCCTGAAATCTCAGTATAATCCAAAGGTTTCTGAACCTAAGATGATATCTTCCTTAACCTCAACAGCTTCTCAGCTAATGACATTCTGGTGACACAGTGGGGTTTGAACAATCCTTGGGCCAAATTTAACTTGTATAGACATATGATTTAATTAGCTATTTGACTTATGCAGATGGCATTATTCAGAGTGAACATAGTATCTTCTCCTTCTCTGCACACACGTCAAGGGGAAGATTTTGTGCATCAAGCAGACTTGTATTCAAATCCCAGCACCATTTTTTTTTTTTAAAGATTTTATTTGTCAGAGAGAGAGGGAGAGAGAGCACAAGCAGGGGGAGTGTAAGGCAGAGGGAGAAGCAGGCTCCTCGCTGAGCAAGGAGCCCGATGCCGAACTCGATCCCAGGACCCTGGGATCGTGACCTGAGCTGAAGACAGACGCTTAACACCTGAGCCACCCAGGCATCCCAACCAGCACCATTTTTAAATCGAATCCTGAGGAAGTTATTCAACCCTTAAGAATTAAAGTTTACTTATATAAAATGGAGATGTGAGAATTAACTAAGATCCTAGAAACTTTTTCTGCCACAGGCCAGATAGTAAGTACAGCTTTGCAGGCCACACAATCTCTGAGGCCTCTACTCAACTCTACCACTGTAGCAAAACAGTCATAGACAATACATGAATGTTCCGGTAAAACTTTATTTACAGAAACAGCCAGTGGTTGGATTTGGTCACAGTTCGCTGACCCCTGCAGTAGATGAAGTATTTGGTGGATGATCTGGTCTTCATATATATGAAGTGCCTTCCCTTTCACTGATCATAGAATAGCTGGCTAACACTTAAACTGTATTCAGCAAATTGGTCTGGCCAGTATGAAAAACTAATTTTTAAACATCTTCCATAAGCACTTTTTCATGTGTCTGTTGGCCATTTGGATGTCTTCTTAGCAGAAATGTCTGTTGACTGATGAATCACAGACCTGTACCCCTGAAACAAATAATATATTATGTTAATTAAAAACAAATCTTCCAGGGCGCCTGGGTGGCTCAGTTGGGTAAGCGACCGCCTTCGGCTCAGGTCATGATCCTGGAGTCCCGGGATCGAGTCCCACGTTGGGCTCCCTGCTCAGCAGGGAGTCTGCTTCTCTCTCTGACCCTCCCCCCTCTCACGCTCTATCTCATTCTCTCTCTCAAATAAATAAATAAAATCTTTAAAAAAAAAAAATCTTCCATTAGCTTGTGCTGGGTGTCAATCCTGAATTGTAATCCATTTTATCTTCCTAGTTAATTTTTTCTTGTCTCCCTAAGCTTGTATGTCACAGACCTCATCCTGACCCTCCCTCCCCAAAGTCTCCAATTTGGTGTTGGGCTACCTCAGTCTTCCATTACTTCCCCAGCCCACACCTTTTAGAGAATTTAGAATTCCTGTTAGAATTCCTCAGTCTGTTGCCTCCTTTGGAAAGAGTTATTTTTGACCTACCCTGACCCCGTCTTGAACAACAATAAAATGGGGATTGGGAGAAACGTGACACAAATCAATAGGTTATCCCAACAGACGTGATCTTTGAAGCTGTTTTTTCTCGGACACTTGCAGCAGTAACAAAGATAAATAGCAACTCCCTCACATTGCCATCTGAGCAGTAGGTGGCTCGGCAGATCACAGCGTGACCTCTAGTCTGGGTGAGCAGCAGGTCTGAGCAGGATGAGGGACGGGGGGAACAAAGATTCTGGCCAAAGGGAAGAGAAAGGGGGGACAGCCAAAGGACAACTGGTACCTCAGTTTCTCATCACAGTTGTTGGTGCCCATGGGTTTCCTACCTGCTTTTCAGTTTGTTCTGCTCCCCCACTTTCTCATTTATCCCCACCCCCTTATTTTACAGCCGTTCAATGAACACTTATTGAGCACCTACTGTGTACAGGACACTGACATGATCACTCGGGCATCACAGTAGCTGTAGTGCCTCTTTGCCTGATTCTTAGCAAAGTGAGGTCGAGAATTGAGTGTTGTGGCTGATTCCAGGACACCGTGGAGAGGGAAGGGGAGAGGACAATCACCCAGTGCCTTCCTCTTCCACCTTTCTGGCTACATTAGCTGGCTGGAGAGTGGTCACGAGCAGGCAGAACAGATGCAGGAAACTACTGCTCCTTGTATGGATTGTGTGCCCGCCCCCCAAGCCCCGTTGTACCAGTCGTTGTGGAACTAGCCGAGGTACTACTACTATAGCAGGGATGGTAATAGGTGACAAAGTAGTGATCGATGCCTTTATACCAGGGATAGCCTAGTCTTTTTTTTTTTTTTTTAAGATTTTATTTATTCATTTGACAGAGAGAGATAGCGAGAGCAGGAACACAAGCAGGGGGGCAGGGAGAGGGAGAAGCAGGCTTCCCGCGGAGCTGGGAGCCCGATGCGGGGCTCGATCCCAGGATCCTGGGATCATGACCCGAGCCGAAGGCAGACGCTTAACGACTGAGCCACCCAGGCGCCCCCAGGGATAGCCTAGTCTTATTACCTCTATTGACTCGTGTAGCTCTCGCAACACCACCGTGGGGCAAGTATGGTTATCATTCCATTTTATGACAGAGTTGAAGGCACCTGTCATCGCATGGCTAGGCACTGGGAGGTGCTGGGAGGGGAAGCCAGGCAGTCTGACTCGCCATCACATTTGTCTTGTTGTGTCATAAGCACCTGTGTGTTCCTGCTTCCCCAACTTGACTGTGAGTTGGTTGGTGGTATGAGCATCAACCTTTTTTTTAAAAAAAAATATTTTATATTGTAAAGCAAAGCAAAAATATTTTATGTTGTAAAGCCCATATACAGAAAATTGCATAAAACTAAATTGCTGTGAAACAAACATCTCTTGTATTCACTGCCTATATATTACCAGCACCCCAGAAAATCCCCCCAGCCCCCGTCTTGTTACACCTCCACTTTCCCCCCAAGTAACAGCTCCCCTGCTCTCTGGCATTACACTTAGTTTTGTCTGTTTCTGAAGGAGAGCTAAATGGGGCCATAATGCAAATTCTCTTTTGTGTCTGGCCTCTTTTGCTCAACTTGATTTTGTCCCATGTAGCTGGAATTCATTTGTTTTCATTTTGGTATAGTGTTACATTGTAGGAACATATCACATTTGATTTATTGGGTCTACTGTTGAGGGACATTGGGGTGGTTTCTAGCCTTGGGGTGTTATGAAACACCATGTCTTTTGGTGTTCCTGTGCACATATTTCTCTTGGATGTAGATCGAAGAGTGGACTTTCTGAGTCAAAACATACCTCTAGGTTCACTATTGTTGTACAAATTTCCCTTCCTCCGCAGCATATGAGAGTCCCTATTGCATCATGCCTCCTTAGCACTAAGGATGTCAGGTTTTTAAAGTAGATAGTGGTATGGGCGCCTGGGTGGCTCAGTTGGTTAAGCGACTGCCTTCGGCTCAGGTCATGATCCTGGAGTCCCGGGATCGAGTCCCGCATCGGGCTGCCTGCTCAGCAGGGAGTCTGCTTCTCCCTCTGACCCTCACCCCTCTCATGCTCTCTCTCTCATTCTCTCTCTCAAATAAATAAATAAAATCTTTAAAAAAAAAATAAAAAAATAAAGTAGATAGTGGTAACTCATTCTGACCTTAATTTCCATCTTCCTGATTTGTAATGTGATGGACATTTTCATATGTTTATTGGCTCTTTCAAATCCTCTTTTTGAATTGCCTGTTCAAACCTCTTACCCATTTTTCTTTTTAATGTTTGCCTTTTTAAAAAAAACGGATTTGAGGGAGTTATATATTCTGAATACAAGTCTTATGCTGGTTATACGTTTGGCACATAATCTTCTCTTAATCCGTTGCTTGCTTTTCACTCTCTTGATGGTGTCTTTTGCTGGACTGAGGTTCTTAATTTTAGCAAAGTTAAATATATTGATCTCTTCCTTTGTGAGTAGTGCTTTTTGTCTTATTATCCTCTAGAAGCTTTATTGTTCTGTTTTCTTTATAGAGCTGTAGTCTACTTGGAATCAATTTTTGTGTATGGTATGAGATAGGGGCTGTCTTTCTTTTTCTTTTCTTTATTGATATTGAATTGGCTCAGTACCATTTATTCAAACAACCATCCTTTCCCCACTGCTTTTCGGTGTCACTTTTGTTGTAAATCAAGTGACCCTATATGTGTTCTGTTTATGGACTCTATTTTGTTCCAAAGGTCCATTTTCCTATACTTGTGCCAATACCGTACTGTCTTAATTACCGTAGCTTCATACTAAGTCTTATATTCAGCAAAGGAACTCCCACCTAGATCTTATTTAAATCCTACCTTTGTGTCCCCAGGGCCAAACATAGTGGTTGGCACATTATAGATGCTCAATAAATACTCGTTGGATGAGAGGGCCTCTGGTGCTGGTTTCTGTGGATTTACCATTGCAGAAGGTGGTCGGAGGAGGGTGACTTCACTCTTCTCCGAAGATGGAGGTTGGATTTGGAGGGTGTTTTGGACACGTGGGTGGTTTTTTTGGGGTAGCAAGACCTCAGTGTCTCCATTAGGCATATTCAAAGAGGCCATAGGGGTTAATGGAGCTGGGAAGCTCTGACAGAAATTGGCATCAGGGGTGGGGCAGAAATGATGGGGTGGGTTAGCTGGATGCCCTTAGCGGTGACAGTGGCATCCAGCTGTGTCTCTGGCAGGAGGCAGAGGCTTATAGGGGAAATGCAGGAAGCATTAGCAAACTGAAGCTTCCACCAGATCTAACCCCAAAGCCTTCCATCAGCCTCCCCGCCACCCATGGAGACTTTTCCTTTGCCTGGAACTAGACTTTGTCTCAGACAAATTGGTTGGTTGCCTCCCCCTCTCTTCATCTCCCTGTGAGATTCTGGCAGGGATCCATATTTCAGAGATGGGTTCCCTGACTCTGGTCTCCCCTGTTTCCACAGGCAGCTAAGCTTCCTCAAACACCACCTTCAAGCTGTCACCTCTCTACCCCAAGACCAACAATGAACTCTGTCATTTTCAGCATATATTCCAAACTCCTCAGTTTGGACTTTAAGACCCTCCATACTCTAACCCCTAAATACCCAGTCTTCCTTTTCTCTCCCAACCATTCCCTGGTTAGTTTGTTGAATTATTTTATTTCCCATACATAAAATGCTCATTCCCAGCTGAGTTGTTCCTTCTACTTAAATGCTTTTATCTTTTCTTCTATTTATTCTAGTGATTCTCTAAAATCCAACCCAGGTTTTATCTTTTTCCTCCTCAAGTCCTTTCTGACTACTTTAGCTCCCTATTCTCTCCTATCTCTGAAACTCCTGGCATATTCATATCCAGTATTAAAAGGTTGCTATTTATGGTTCTCTTCATAGACTGCAAGAAAGGAAAGCTGTATTAGTCAGGATTCTTCTGGTAACTATATTATTTTGCTAGAGCTACTATATTAACCAGGGTTCTCCAGAGAAATAGAACCAATAGGATAGTTAGATGATAGATAGATAGATAGATAGATAGATAGATGATAAAGAGATTTATTACAGGAATTGGTTCACATTGTTATGGAGGCTGAGAAGTCCCACAGTCTGCCACATGCAAGCTGGAGAACGAGGGAAGCTTGTGGTATAATTCAGTCCAACTCCATGGGCCTGAGAAACAGGGGAGCTGATGGTGTAACTCCCAGGCCTAAGTCAAAACCCTAGAGACGGACGTCCTGAAAACCAGGAGCTCTGATGGCTGAGGGCAGAAAATGATGGACATTCCAGTTCGAGAAGACAGAGAGAATTCGCCTTCCTTTGCCTTTTTGTTTCATTCAGGTTTCCCAACATATTGGAATGTGCTGCCCATACTGGTGAGGGCAGATCTCTTGACTCAGCCCACAGAACTGAATGCTAACCTGTTCCAGAAACACCCTCAAGGACACACCCAGAAATTATATTTTACCAACTATCTGGGCATCCCATAGGCCAGTCAAGTTGACACATAAAATTAACTATCACAGCTGCCATAATAAAATACCACAGACGGGTGGCTCAAACAACAGAAATTTATTTTCTTATGGTTCTGGAGGCTAGAAGTCTTAGGTCAAGGTGTCAGGTTTGGTTCTTCTGATGCCTTCTCCTTGATGTGCAGATGATCATCTTCACCCTGTGTTCTCACATGGCCTTTCCTTTGTGTGTGCCTGTGGTGTCTCTGTATGTCCAATTTTCTCTTATGAGGATACCAATCATATTGGATTGGGGTCCACCCTAATGGCTCCATTTTAACTTTATTACCTCTTTAAAAGTCCTTATCTCTAAATCCAGTCATATTCTCAGGTACTGGGGGTTAGGGCTTCAACATGTGAATTTGGGAGAGACACATTTCAGTCTGTAACAGGAGCCAACTCACAGTGGATAAAGCCAAAGAGAGAATTTATCATCTTCAGTATCTGAAAAGTTGAGGTTGATTAAATTGTTAGAGCTGGATCCTATCCTATGTTGTCCAGAACCTTGTGCTCTCCCTTACTCACCTCCATTTTTTTCTGTGTTGAAATCATTCTAAATAGGCTTCCCTTCACTTGTGGTAAGATGGCTGCCATAGTCCTTGGCTTGTTATTATACCAACTCATCAACTCTAGGAAAAAGAAAGCTTCTATCCCAGTGGTCCTGGGAAAAGTCCTGGGGCCAATTCTCATTGGCCCAGACTCAGTCATGTGTGTATAACTGAACCAATCACTGAAATTCTAATTAGCTGGATTTTGGCCTATAACACCGCCTCCCTCACTGCCCATTCTAGACAAAAGGTAGAATCAGCTCAATCAAATCATATAGACTAAGAGTGGGGACGGTGGTTCCCTAAAGAAAAACCAAGGCATTGTTATAGAAGAAGGGGAACAGCATGCAGAGCAAGGAAAATAAATATCCATTCCAGCTGCTTTCCTATTCATCTTATTTTGATCCACACATTAACCCTGAGAAGTAGGTTTTGTGATTCTCATTTCATAATTTAGAAATGGGGGCTCAGGGAGGATAAATCAATCAAATAGCTGGTATATTGAGAGCTAGATTTAAGTACCAATCTGTGTGACTCCAAAACCCACATCCTTTCCCCTACTATACCATCTCCTTCAACTTCTAGGCAGGGATTTAGCTTCTAGCTTCATCAACAACTGGCCCAGCTATAAGAAATCATAGGAGCTCAATAGATGATAGAGGCCAGAGGTTGATTATAATTGGTTGCATACTGGACATGCTGCAAAGTGTGTTAAGCCTCAGGGTCTGAGGTGGGGGCAGGTAAGGCTCAGGGCTGTGTACCGAGGGTGTGTGAACAGGGAATTCTGGAGTGAGAGAGTGTGGGGAATGGGGAGGAGTAAACTGGGAAGGACATACAAATAGCAAGTTGGTGGATGGAACAGGTACAATTTTTCTTCCTATGGCTTTGCCTGGACACATGTGGCTCTTCTGGAAGACTCCCCTGCTTTTTCTCCCCTCTCCCATTTCTCCCCTCTAAGACTTGAGTTCTGCTTATAAGTAAGTAAGGGTGGGTCTGCCTGGCTCCTTCAGGTCTTTCCCTTTGTTCTTCTTTGCAGACGCCTTTCCAGAATTCCAAACCCAAGAACATGAAATTCAGAGATCGCACAGTTCATTGCAGTGGAATGGGGTGAGATACCAGCCTAGAGGTGGTCTGCTTGGCTCTCTGCCACTTAGCTGTTGTGTGACCTTGGGCAAGTTATTGAGCTCTCTGGGCTTCAGTTTCTGTATGTGTAAGATAGGGAGAGGAAGAGGTTGGTGTTTTAGAGCAGAAACAATCTTCCAAAATTTCTCAGGACAGTGTGCCACTCTATACACTCAGAAATAAAAATATTAGGCATTACTGACTCCAGGCTGAGAAGCCTGGGTGGACAGGGGGCTGCTCAGCCCAGAGCAAAGACCCTGAGCAGAGGTGAGCTGGCTCCTTGTTCAGAATGTTCCCACAAACTCAACTCAGAGTTTCAGTGTCCTTTTTTTTTTTTTTTTAATTTTTTTTAATTTATTTATTTGAGACAGAGAGAATGAGAGAGACAGAGCACATGAGAGGGGGGAGGGTCAGAGGCAGAAGCAGGCTCCCTGCCGAGCAGGGAGCCCGATGCGGGACTCGATCCAGGGACTCCAGGATCCTGACCTGAGCCGAAGGCAGTCGCTTAACCAACTGAGCCACCCAGGCGCCCAAGTTTCAGTGTCCTTTGGGAGAGGGCTCGTGGGCAGGCAGGCAGGGTTACATCTGAGTTTGCTTTCCTTAAGGCTTAGAATAGGCTTCTCAGAAGAAGTGAGTCATAGGGAATGATTTTAAGAAAGGGGAGGTGCAGATGAATGGAGTGGCATGAAACTTCAAAAGCTGACCTCCAGAAAAATTTAGCCAGTAAAACGGAACAATTTTACACTCCCCCCATCAACTGAGGGCTCCTTTGCCATGGAAATCTATATCCACTGATAATCCCAAATGCACCTTTGATTTCAGAATACATTTATATATAGATTTGGCGGTAGATCTACTTCCTAATCATGTTTATAGCTTAAATTAGTATGGAAATTAACCCTGAAACCCCAGACCATTTCAAAGCACTGGATTTTACAGGCCTTGAGCTACTTTAAAATAAATGTTGAAAATGTGCACTGCATAAAAAATAAAAGCTGATAGTATTAATTTAATTTCATCTCCATTAAAGGTATCACAAATTATTTATTGAGCTTTTAAAAGTAAAAAGGCAGGGACGCCTGGGTGGCTCAGTCGGTTAAGTGTCTGCCTTCGGCTCAGGTCATGATCCCAGGGTCCTGGGATCGAGTCCCGCATCGGGCTCCCCGCTCTGCGGGGAGCCTGCTTCTCCCTCTGCCTCTGCCTCTCTCTCTCTCTGTCTCTCATGAATAAATAAATAAAATCTTAAAAAAAAAAAAAAGTAAAAAGGCATATGCTCTGTTATGGGTACATGCCACTTAGAGCTGCAGGTTGTTTGAATGAAAAATAATGCTTTTGCCAGATGCTAGCTTATGGCTGGATCCCAATTGGAAATAAAATTCTGTGGGTTTCACTGTAATGATAATGTCTATGAGCATATCTTTGTGCAGAAACATCTCCTATCTTTAGCAATATATAGCTACATACCATGTTTTATCACATTCCTGGTTCTGGGGAGAATAAGTTTCAAACCATCTTTCTTGTGATTATGAATTTGTTCATTCACAAATATGTACTGAACACTCACTACGTGCCCTGGTCTGTGTTATGTGTTTACTGAAAATAGTGGGTAAAGAGAGCAGATGTGGTCTCTGCCTTCCTGGAACTAGCAGCCTGGGGACCATGTGTTAGCATGTGTTAGCTCAGGGTGAGGGTGGGTAGGGACTTCATAGGTAGGAGTCGAAGCGGGCATCATTCCCAGCTCAGAGAGGCTGTCACCTGCTCCCAGCCACACTCCTGGTAAGTGGCATAGCTGACATCTGAGCCCGCGTCTCGGCTTCAAAGCATGTGTTCTTTCTTCACAAGACAAGGCCTCTCAGGAGAGAGGGGGCCCCCACCCCCTTAAATTCCAAATACTTCATCAAGTGCTTCCCTGCGGGCGGTTGGAATTTCAGCTGCCTTCTTCAGTTTAGGCCGAGACAAATGGGTCTTTTTCCCTCAAGAGCCGCCCTGGACCAGAAGACCGGAGCTGTGGCCTCACCCTCTGAGGCGGTGGCTGCTGGCGCAGTCCAGATGGATGGGCAGTCTCCATGGAACAACTGTAACCCAAGCCGAGGAGCTCCTTTGGATGTTGAGAGGTTTCTGTAGTCCTTCTCTTTCCCACTAGAAGCCTGCGAGATAATTGGATCACTGAGGGTGATGAGGCTGGAGGCTCAGGATAACTGGACTTGCCTGAGGGTGGAGAGCAGGTCTGGGGAGTGCCAGGTGTCACCTGTAGGTCTGCCACACCTGTGGGGGAGGGGAGACACGTGGCATTCTAAGCCCCAGAGAAGAGCAGCTCCTGGACTTCTCTTCTTTTTTTTTAAACTGACACCAAAAATAACAATTCAGTTATAATGCACACATGATAAAATGCACAGATCAGTTCAGTTCCACGGATTATGACAAGGGGTACACCTATGAAATTGCCACCCCGAACAAGGTATGGAATATTTCCATCACCCCAGAAAGTTCTCTTGTCCCCCTTTCCAGTCAGTCCCCTGGCCCCACCCCACCATAGACAACCAGTGTTCTGACTTCCTTCACCATACGTTAGTCTGGCCTGGTCTTGGATTTCACTTACATGGAATCACACCGTATGTAGTCTCTAGTATCTGGCTGCTATCTCTCACCTCATGTTTATGGGGTTCATCCAACTTGTTGCCCATATCAGTAGCTTGTTCCTTTTGTTTCTTGTTTTTGCTTTTTTTTTTAATTTAATTTTATTATGTTTATTATTATTTTATTTATTATGTTTATTATTATTTTGCTTGCCAAATAAAATTCCACGGTATGGATATACCATAATTTGTTTATCCAATTTTAGTTGGTAGATATCTGGGTTGTTTTTGGTTTGGGGTTATGATGAGTAAAACTGCTATGAACATTTATGTTGAAATATTTTTATAGACATACATTTTTATTTCTCTTGGGTAATCTAAGAGTAGAATTGCTGGGTCATAGGGAAGTTGTATTTTATGTACCTTTCTTTACTCTAGCTTATATTGGAAAGAGAAGCAGCAGAGAGATGGAATCTCATGTGCTCATGGCTTTGCTGTCTTATCCGATGAACTTCAGTAGGTACAGTGTATTTATGACCAACCCCCACTCCCATGCTGATCAGACAGCCTTGAACAAATGCCTGTGGACTCTGGTCAGCAGGTGCCACTGACTGGAAGGGCCTGCTCTCACCCTAAAATCATCTTTCCTTGGCTTCACTCTCTGTCCATTCTTGGTTCTTTAACCCCAGTAGCTAGGCCCATCTCCATGTGTCGGCTATTCTTGCCATAGGAAGGCAGCGCTGTGTCATTGGAAAGTTCTGGAGTCAGGCAGATTTGGTCTGTCTTCTGGCTCTGCTATTCGCTAGCTGAGCAAAATGAGTAAGTTACTTAATGTCTCTGGGCCTTGGTTTCCTAGAAACAGTGGAAAACACCTGTTCTGAAGAGTAGTTATAGGAATTGCATCAACGCTGCCAGGTACACCTTGTGGAGGTTGCTCTTGCCCAAAGGACCCACCACATGCTCTGCTGCTGAGCCCCGTGGCTTCCATGTGCAGCTGTGTCAGCAGAGAGGAAGGGGCATCTTTTACAATTTATCTGCCAGAGGGGGAAAGTTTTTCAAATTTTTCCAGCCCACATAGGATGTCTCCTTGTCATTCATACAAAGGCAGTTGTAGTCATACCACGAGCTGTACAATGTTCCACATTCAGAAAGCACTAAATACATGGTAGCTATTATAATGCAAATTGTATCAGGCAGGATTCTTGGTTGCAAGCAATAGAAATTGGCTCTGGCTCTCTTATAGATAAAGGGGAATTTTCTAAAGGGACACTGAGGGCTCACAAATTTATTAGGAGAGGGGAGAGCCAGGCTTGGGAATGTCAGGAACCAGGGGCAGGGGGCTGTTTTGAGGATTGAACAGCAGGAACTTCAACCAGAGCCACCTAAGCAGGAACCGGCTTGTCTGTGCCCTGCAGTGTTTTTGCTGAGATAAATGTGGCCTCCAGCTGTCCTACATCTTTGTCTTACTTGCTCCGGGAAAGCGTATCTGATTGGCCAGTTCAGACTCACATTCTTGCCCACTGTTGGAGATGGACTGAAAGAGTCAGAATTGAACTCCAGCTTCCTTAATAATGGGCAGGCACCCACTACCCTGAAGATATCACCCCCTGGGAAATCCCCATAGGTGCTCCCTACCCCCAAGATGTCACCCTATGGGGGATTCTCCATTGTGATGGGCAGGGGCTCTCTTTCCTAAGAAGGTACCCCATGGGGGATTCCCTGTAAATGATGGGCAGATGCTCCCAAGAAGGTACCCAATGGGGACTTTCCACACTGGGATGGTAACAGGTAGGGGGATTATATGCTGGACAGCCAACAAAATGATGAATCCACTACTTAGGTATATTTTGAGGAATGAAAGATGTTCTGATTTATTGCCAGAAGTCATCATCACTTGGTAAACCAAGCCTTAAAAATGCAGGATCCCATTAAGCCAAGCGTTCTCTTAAGTTGATAGAGGGATAATGACCCTCAGACAGAGCAGGACACAAAGCCTCAGTCTTTTCACTTTCATTTTTGGAAAACATATTCATTCATTGTTATTTTTTTTTTAAAGGCAGAATCACCTGAAAAGATACCGTTTGAGTTCTTGGAGAGCTGCCTGCTGACTTCTAGAAGATTTATTCCTCACATTAATGACTGTTAGCATAGCAGAGAGAAATGTGCCTGAGAAGCTGTGAAAATAGTAATGATCATGGTGGTGATCAAGGCTGATAGGAGGATGCTCTTGGGGAGAGTTGAGGCTTTGATTTACAGCTTTAGCGTCAAGGAGTCATGAGCATCACCGTTGCAAGCCACCTGATATTAATCATGGGACAGGGTGGAGTCTTGCATCTAGAAGGTTGCAAGATGACTAAGTTTTTGGAGGGGCACAGATGCCAAGGAGAATGTATTATACATTCTATGCTGGGGTGACAATGTGGTGGGGTAGGAGGATAAGGGTAGGGTGAGCTTCATGGTTTCAGTTCCTAGAGAAAGAAAGCCAGCCTTGTGGAGCAGGGAAAAGAAGAGGCTAATAATAGTTGGCCATTGTGCCTGGCACTTCACCCATGTCAGCTTGTTTACCCCCTCCACAACTGGGAATAATAAGTATTATTATTATTCCCATTATACATATAAGGAAACTGAGGCTCAGAGAAGCCATGTAAATTGCAGTATGGTCTGATTTATGTGGAGTGATATGTGACTAGAAATTCTGAAGGAAGTCTTAGAACACTGCCCCACGGTTTAGATCTGGAAATAGTGGGAGGAAAGGATATTCTAAACTGCCACATCAGCCAGAAGAGAAGACACCTTCATCACCTCTGCCTTTTGATGACTTTTCATGGTCATTAACATATCCTAGTGGCCCTCGACACAGGTTTTCAAGGCAGATCTCCCCTGGTGGCGGGAGAGAGCATGGAGCCCTCCCCACCACTGATGGCCTCTCCTACCCGGAAGGCCCAGCTGCTGCTTGTCAAGGAGAGATGGAAGATGGGGGAGGGAGGAAGGGTGAGAGCCGATAGGTACTCAAGCCCCCAAGGCTCTTTTCTCTAAGCAAACAGCCCCGGAAGTGCCACAGAGAGGCCTGGACTTTGATGATGCCGCAGGCTGCACTCTTACTTTCGTCATAGAGGCTGTAAACAGAAGTGGCTTATCCTTCCACCCCATGCCTCCCATATCTTGTGTGTTCTGAAGAGACACCCCGTCCCAGGGCTGGGACACCCCCAACCAGCTGGAGAGTGACGGTGATTATTTGGTTAGTAACTGCCTCCGCTGTTGAACTTCCAGGAACTTGCTTCTGCGGAAGCTATCCAAATAATCATTCATTCCTTCACCCATTCCTTCATCCCACAAATACTTACTGAGCATCCGCTATATGCCACTTACCATGGGTATGGCAAGCAATCTTTGTTCTCAAGAAACTTACAGTCTAGTGGGGAAGACAAAGCATTCTCTTCTGTAGCCTCCGCCACCCAACATCCATGCTGTTCTCTCCCACATATCCCCATGCTTACGGCCCCTGGGTCATCCCGGCAGGCCAGACACCATGATGACAAACACTGGGCTGCTCCTCAAAGACTCCATTGAGAGCTGGTCACCACATGCAGAAAGCAGCAGTGTTAATCCTGAACCTGACCCGGGGTGGGGGAGGGGGAGCAAAGCTATTATCAGTAGTGTTCTGACAGTCCTTGACAGCAGGTGTCTGTCAGCCCTCCATTCCTCCCTCCACCCTCACCCCACTCCCCAGGCTCCAAGTGTCACTTCCATTTGGAAGGCATGGAAGAAGCAGGTGGAGAGAGGACCTGGTCATCACTCTGCCTGCTGACCAGGGACGGAGGTCAGGTGTGGCCTGAGGACAAAGGCAGCTGTGCTGAAACATCCCAGGGGTGTGATACAGCCCTCTGCCCTTGAGGATGAAGGCGGCTGGGGTCGCAGCTGGGGTCAGCCACAGCACTTCCCTCTGCCCATGCTTTTGAAGAGGGGGCTTTCTTCCACGCAGCTCTCATCAGAGCACGCCTTCTCAGTGTCTCACCCAGTGGAAATCAGATTTCTCTGCATAGGAGAAGGGTGATAAGTGGAGGGGAACGTCCTGGTTAAGGGTTTGAGTTGCCAGAGACTGATTTTAAGGGAAGAACAAAATGAGATAGGGTAGTAAGTTAAAGCTTTGGGGTAAGACAGACCTAGACTCAAGTGCAAAATAAAATCCAGCAGTTCCACTCCTAGGTATCGATCTACCCCAGAGAAATGAAAACATTTGTCCACACAAGGACACGTATGCAAGTATCCTTAAAAGCATTATTCATAACAGCCCAAGAGCAGTCATAATCCGAAAGTCCATCAACTGATGAATGGATACATACAATCTGATAGATCCATACAGTAGACTACGATTCAACCATAAACAGGAACAAAGTGCTGATGCATGCTACAACATGGACAGCCTTTCTGCTAAGCAAAAGAAGCCAGAACGCAAAAGTTCGCATGCTGTATGATTCCATTTATATCAAAGGTCCAGAAAAGGCAAATCTCTAGATACAGAAAGCACATGAGTGGTTGCCTGGGGCTGGGGATAAAGGGTAAGGGCTGGGACAGGGAGTGACTGCAAATGGGCACAAAGGTGATCTTTTTAGGGGGGTGGAAATGTTCTAAAACTAGGTGGGGAGAGTTGCACAACTTGTAACTTACTAGAAATCACTGGATTGTACATTTAAAATGGGTAAATCTTACGATATGTAAATTATACTTCAGAAACAGCTTTTAAAATCCTAATTATGCCACTCACTAGCTACAGACCTGGGGCAAGTTACTTAACTACAGAGTATCCCCATCCGTAAAATTGGTATAATGAGATCTACTTCACAGGCCCATTGTGAAAGTTAAGGGCCTGATTCATAGTGAGCACTCAATAAATAAGAGCAGCTATTGCTACAACTTCTGTTTTTGTTTTTTTAAAGAAGTGATTTGACTTTTTTTTTTTTTAAGATTTTTATTTATTTATTTGACAGAGAAAGACACAGCGAGAGAGGGAACACAAGCAGGGGGAGCGGGAGAGGGAGAAGCAGGCTTCCCGCTGAGCAGGGAGCCCGACGCGGGGCTCGATCCCAGGACCCTGGGATCATGACCTGAGCCGAAGGCAGACGCTTAACGACTGAGCCACCCAGGTGCCCCTAAAGAAGTGATTTGACTTATAAAAAGAGACAGATACCAAGACTCATGGATAGCAGTGAAATTACAGGGTTTAAGGGTTTGTGAGATGTGGCCTCTCCCTGTACCACACAGATTTTTTTGTAATGGTCTGCCTCCATATACATTTCCGAATGTTTCTCTGAATGCCAAGGAGTCTGGCTAAAAACAAAAACAAACTCACCCCAGCCAGAAGCATAATGGAGATGCAGGTCTTCTATTAATATTAACAGCAAGGGGAGTGAATTACGCTGAAGGGGTAGTGAGGGCAATCTTTGGGGTTCAAGTGGTGTCTAGTGCTCCTTCCTATGCCAGTTCTTCATCTTTATTTATGAATCCAGGAATGTCTTTGGAGTTTACTAGGAGCCACGGATGGCTGAAAAATCTTCCTGGGTCAAGACCCTTCTCACTGCAAGTGCAAAAACACAACCCAGAGTGGCCAAGGCAAAAAGAAAGGAAAAGAAAAGAAGGAAGGAAGGCAAGACACACAGATCTAGAGACAGAAAGGGCTTTAAGTTTGTCTGAATCTAGGGTCTCAAGTGCGGTGATTCTGACCCCTCTCTCTCTTGGCCCTCTTTTCCTCTGGGTTAGTTTCAGTCCCAGAAAACTGCTCACCTAGTGATGACAACAGGGTTTTCAGCAACCCCAGGCTCATGTTCATTCAGCTTAACAACCCCAGGGAAACAACAGTTCTTTCCCAATGGTTTCAGCAAAATCCCCCGGGTTTACTCTCCTCAAGTGTACTGAGATCTCATGCTCATCCTGAACCAACCACTGTCTAGAGAACCTGCCATGCTGATTGGCCAGACCTGGGTCACATGTCCGTGGGTAGGCGGGGTCAACGCCCACATAACCCACACTGGTAGCAAGAGGGGAGGAGGTCCTCAGAAGCAGCTTAAGTGATTCTTGCCAGAGGAAGCAGGAATAGCCGATGGACAGATAAAACACAGATGTCCAGTGTGACCATCCGTTTTGGGGCTCTCCCTCCCTGTGCAGGTCTTGGAGGAATGCTAAAACTGTCGTGTGAAGAACACTTTGGCTCTGTCTGATGGGTTCCCTTAGTCTGTTGTTTTCCAAAAGCCCCAAAGCTGGCCTTCTGTTCAAGCATGAGTACTGGTTTAGCAACTTCACTTTCATAAGAGGATGTTAATCCCACCTCCCGTCTGGCTCATTTTCAAAGCATAATATGTTTCAACACTTAACTAGAAGCGCAATATCTGTATTACAAATTCTTGATAAGGAATATAACCTCAAAGATTTAACTGGCCAATTCCTGTGAGAATTTTTATTTCAAAATATAAGTCTCATGGAGAACTGTCTGGAGCATTTATAGTCTGATAGTTTCTCCAGATATTCCACACTGCACCCCTGGGTCAAGCCAGAACTACCCAAGAGCTGTGTACTTCGACTGGATGGCTTCGCACACCCCCCTCCCCAGTACAACCATCTCTTGGGAATATGCCCGTGGCTTTCACTACCATATGCTATAAAAAGCAGTTGTATTAGTCAGGATATCCCAGGCCATGATGCAACAACAAATAAACCCTAAATTCTTAGGAGTTTAACACGGTAAAGCTTGACTTTGCGTTTACCTCACAGTCTGATGTGGGTCAGGTGGTTCCCCTCCAAAACAGGCTCGGGGATCCCGGCTGCTTCTGCCTGGCCCCCCAGCTATCTCTGACTTCTTTCCTTCTTGAGGATGAAGGGGCCGGGAGGAAGGGAACAAGTGAGCAGAATTTCACTGACCTTACATCCCCATTCCTGAAAATTCAGCCGCTTGATCCCAAACGACAAGGGGGACTGGGAGGTCTAGTCTCCGTGAGTGCCTAAGAAGAGAAGTCAGGCTGGCGAACGCACAGCTCTGTCTGTCACATTGGCTGTAGGAAAAACACAAGCATATTTATTATAAGAAGGCTGTTGAGACCCAGGATTAAGTATAGCAAACAGAAACATACCTTTATTACCATTCCTTCCCCAAACCCAGCTAAATGGGCAGTAAATAGATTTTCAAGAGGCGTGGGTCCATAAGGGTAACGAGAATGAGGAGGACATGCTAGTAATTAAATATTGGAAGTGGGAAAACAAATGAACAGTGGGTACTGACCACTTCAGGGAACCCAGAGTGGTGGTCGAGGCAGGTTCAAGAGGGGAACCCAGGGACAGCTTACGCAGAGCCCCAGAAGAGCTTTAAGTGTTAGAGGCACCAGGTATTTTGAAAATGAGAAGATAGATGGTACTAAAAACAGAGGACTGGTTAGACAAGGGATTTCTCTCCCCCACCCCAGAGAGAGAAGAGGGATTTATTTTCTAGGGAAGCTGAGCCAGAAAGGCTCTGAACTCACGTGTCTGGAGCAGGGAGCCCAGGTGTGGACAGCAGGAGGATTGGGGCAGGTGTGCACACTGACAGTTAATCCCCTCTGCCCCTTCCCCATTTGGCTCCCAGGTCTCCAGCAGTCAGATTTCATACAACCCAAGCTGGAGAGTGGAAGCGTTCCCTCTGAGGGAACCCACGAAACCAAGAGAAAAGACCCACACGAGCTTGATGGTTCCTTTATTGCTCGGTGCCCTCTTGATGGGCCTCAGGAGAAATTCCTTTCAAACCTTTGTTGTGCTTCTATTGAACAGCTGAGGAACACTATCTTAGGAGCACTGTGAATTTTGTAATGAAGGGACTTCCCTTCTTTGCTTAGTCTCTAGGAAACTTAACTCCAGATTTTCTACCCAGCTCAAACAGTTGTGTGTGATATTCTGGTATATATTTCTGGGCACTGAATTTATTCCAGACTTTACTCTGCCTCTTTATGTTAATTTCACCCTGATTTCCATCTGCTCATCTCCTGACTCAGTAATTCAACAAACATGGGTATACTGAATGCATTTTGTGTGCCAGACAATAGGCTTGGGGTTGGGCCTGTGGACTTGCTCCCAAGGAACTTACACACTGGCATTGTATGCATTTTGGTAAGTGTTCTCAAATCCATTTTGGAAGTACGGGTGGGTGTATAATCATTATAAATAAGTACATATAGGAAGAATAGAGCTGATCATTTCATGATGATGCTGGAGACTATGCCTCATTGCAGGGGCAAAATTCCACTGGTGTCTAAATATATCTGCAGCCATGATGTTTAGGCATGGAGGGGGTATGGTGGAGAGGGGAAGGTTCTGGGAATAGTGTGCCTTCTCGGGAGGGACCCCATACTTCGAGGAATCTAAATAAGAGAGGAACAAAAGAATGAGCTCTTACCTCTCGGGTATATCTCCAAAGAGTCTTTACTCGGGATTTATGCCTCTGGGTCTCTGAGTAACCCTGCAAGACCACAGCATTGCAGAACATCCCTAGCCAATTTCAGGAACACCACCGCGGGCCAGTTACTGCTTCTCTCCATGTTGATCTCTGCTATGAATGGGGGTCAGATCTGCCCAGATCTCCCCCTGTCCCACCGCCCCTTATTGGCTAGGTGAGGCCAGGGTGTGCAGAACTCGGGTGACCTGCGTCTAGGATGTACATGCTCTGGTCCAGATGGGTCTGAAGACTGGTCTCACTTCAGGGCGGTGTTAACAGGACGCCCTCTTCCCCCCCTCCCGCCCCTGGTGCATGTGCATGCACACCCATGCTCACATATGTGCACACCCTATAGGGAGGTTAATAGAGATCTACAGCCCTTGTTACCATTTGCTTTCATAAATAAATATATTAAATAGGTAAGCCAAATTTATTTCCGGCAACAGCTTGCTGGCTACACGTCCACCTCTTATTCACAGTTCCCGAAGCGACTCCAGCCTCTTCCACCCCACCCCCAGGCGTGACTTTCCCTCTTAAAATTTTATTTTTAATTTGTTGTGATGAATGAGTGACACCTCTGACAGCCGATTCGCGGAGATTAATAGAAACGACACAATATTTACGTCGGCGCTACGAACAATTATCCCGCCATCTATCTCTGAGATTATCTTCCTGATTGAAAACTACTCATCCGTGTAATCGGAATTATTTGGAATTAGAAGGGAATTTATAGCCCCCCTGGAGCACAGTCTCTCCCCTCCTGTCTATACCGAGGTCTCCATCATTCTCTTGTCCCTTCTCTGGGCCTTTGGCCTTCTCTTCCATCTTGGTGATGGGGCAGAGAAAATTCTCCTCTCCTCCAGGAGGGCCACTTGTCAGGGCACCCAGCATCCTGTTGGTGTGTTGTGGGGGTGTGTGTGCTAAGGGGTCTAGACCTAGTGGTCGGTGGGAGGGAAGGTCTCAGTGATGTTCAAAGGATTAGGGGTCAGCAAGGCCAGCTCATGAGCTCAAGATAGATGAATATAATCTCAAGAAAGGTTTAATGTGAGGGTGGAGAAGAAAGGTGACTTTGGAAAGAGTGTGGAGTCAGATTGTGCCCACCGCAAGAAATCTAAAGGAGCAGAATAGCGTTTTCATAGTGATGCTGAGATTGCTGTTAAGACAGGTGGTATGAGGGGTTGAGGGGGCTGAGGCAGGTTATCTGGAGCTCGACCCTAGTAAGGGCTACATTTGGGTTGCAGGGGTGGAAGAGAGGAGGCTGGATAGAGCATGTGCAGATCCAGAGAGGCCAGAGAACCTTCTTGTCACACTGAGGAGGCCAGGCCATGGGATTCAAAGCAGGAGAGAATGGAGATGCTGTGAGTGTGTTCTCTGTTCTCTTCTGGCCCCTGCCTGTCCTTGCAGTGGATACAGGCTTTGAGCCAGACAGACCTCAATTTGACTCCTCACTGTGCCACTTCGGAGCTGTGCAACCCCAGGCAAGTTTCTTAACCTCTCTGAGCTTCAATGTTCAATCTCTAAATCCCTAATTTACAATCCTCCCCACAGGAGTATACATGGTCTATAAATTGAGGGTAGTAATAGTACCTGCTTGACAGGGATGTCATGAAGATTAAATGAGATGGTGTCTGCAGGGCACTTCTCACAGTTCCTAGTACCTAGGAAAGGCTCACAATACATAGATGCCGCCAGTAAGATAAACCTGAACACTGGGCCCATGTAGGAGGCAAAGATCTGGGCTCCAGGAATAGCCCAGCTTGCCAGGTTCCTCCCCCTTTTATCTACCCCCCCCACACCGTCCCAACATCCTCATCCTTATGACCTATCAACCGCACCCACCTACCTCCCGCTCTGTGGCTACTGGAAGGTCATCTGCAGCTGCAGCAGAACAGGTAGGAGCCTAGTTTGTTGGGTGCACACTAGGATCTCAAACCCATTCTGTTACTTGCCCCGTCCTCCTGCTGCTGGCATGTATTGAGCACATACTCTTCCCAGACACTATTCTGAGTTCTTTACCTGCATTCATATACTTCATCCACACAATATCTCCGGAGGCTAGGAGCTATTAATTATCGACATTTTACAGATGGAGAGACTGAAGCCCTGAGAGGTTGGGTAACTTGCCAAAGTCAAATGACAGGTTGGGTAGGCAGCCTCTAAGATGCCCGCACTGATCTCTACCTCCGGCGTTCATACCCCTGGGCATCCTTGGGCGTGGGCTGGGTCTAGTGACTTGCTTCTGATGAACAGAATATGAAAAGAGTGAGGGGAAGACGCTTTAGAAATTCGGTCACAGAAGACTGTGGCCTTTGTCATGCTCCCTCCCTCCATCCCCTCTCTTCCCAACTCTTCTTGGGTCACTTGCTCTGATGAAGCAAGCTGCCCCATGGTGAGTTGCCCAATGGAGAAGCCTCAGGGACTTAGGGTGGCCTCTGGCCAACAGCCCACAAGGGACTGAAACCTGCCAAAAACGATGTGAGTTGGGAGGTGACTCACCCCCAGTGGAGACTCGAGATGACTGCTACAGCTGCTTGGACACCTTGCCTGTAGCTTTTTGAGTGATGCTGAGCCAGAGGACCCAGCTCGGTGGGTCCCAGACCCATGCAACTGTGAGATAATAAGTGTTGTTTAAAGTGCTGAGTGTGGGGATTATTGGTTATACAGCAATAGCTAACCCATGAGCAAGTAATAGCTGAGCCAGGATTTGGACCTAGGCGGCTAGACTCTGGAGCATGTGCTCTTGACCTCTTTGCTACATGGCACCCGAGGGGTGAGCCACTCAGGTTCTTAGGTCATCAAGTGAGCTTACACGGCTTTCTCATGTCACCTCAGACATAGATTGAAACAGAGATTAAAATAATGACTTGGTGAAAAGAGATTTACAAACACCCCCTGGAAAAGGTCTCTTCCCCTTTAGGAGTCCCTGTCCAAGAGAACAATGGGAACTATGTGTTCTTTAGGTCTAGAGGAGCTTTATTCTTTAAGTAGCTGGTAGCCAGGGAAGGCAATGTCATCAGGGGAGTCGTGGGCCCTGAGCAGGTGAAAATAATCTCTGACGGTGTCCTCAGGAAATGCTTCCAAGTCAAGGAAGCCTCATATGATATAGAAGATGGCCCTGCCTCGAGAGTTGGCAGGACTTTGTCCACAACAGGAAAGTGATCCAGATTTTAGCTCACTAACACTGGAAATAAGAGGAACTAATCTGGATTAAATAGCGCACTCTTTAAATAGTGAAATTCTGCAGTCTCTCTCCTGGAAGTAGGGATAACATAAATTTGTTATTATGAAATTATTCTTCCCTTTTAATGAAGTCTTCTTTCAGCTCTGGAAGAATTGGCAAAGTCTCCCAGAGGGAGACTGTGGAACCTTTAGAACTTTGTCCGGAACTCATCCTTGAGAACAAGGAAAACCAATGTGAAGGCTAGGATAGTGCATTTGCTGGATAGGTGGGACCCACATGGAGCAAGAAGGAGAACAAATACTTCGTTCAGATACTAGGAAGCACCATCTGAAGGAAGGGAAAGATGCCTTCATAACTGAGAAAACATTGCTCTTTTCAAGTTGGGTTTAGACTGTGTTATCCCCCCAAATTCATCTTTTGGGGGAACTATGTATGTGTCTACTTTAACGGGCCAGTAGATGAAGCATCCACCTTTCCTGTAGCTTATGCTGATTTAGCTACTGAAGAGGGGTTTTACCCAGAGGCACCTGCATCCACCACAGGGCCCAGAGTCCCTTTGTCCTCCCAGTTTGGGTGGATTGCACTTAGGTGGATTCAAGTCCATCCTGACCATCTTGTCAGGGTTTGGTCTACTACTCCAGAATGACAGGCTCAGACCCAGGGGACATTGCACAGGGACAGGAAGGTTGGAGCCAGGAGAGAGAGAGCCTCTCCTGTGTGGGATATGGTTCCCAAGGGAGGTGGAGAAAGTTTCTGAGAAACAGTCTGAGAAGAAAGAGACTCAGGGACACGACAAGGGAAGAGGAATGTTAACCTTCAGCCTCCTATTTCATAATTTCCTTCTAAAATCACCCAACCTCTGAATAAAGAACATTCCCACCAACCTGCTGTTAGGAAATAAGAGGGGGAAGGGAGGTTTAGACTGTCCAGGTTTTGTAGTCATCATCTCCATAGTTGTCTGGTTGCAAACCATAGAAACTGACCAAACAAACCTAAGCAAAACTGGAATGTACTGGAAGGATGGAGGAGCTTGCAGGAAGTGCCAAGCCTCAGAGAGGCCAAGAGCTAGGGCCGCTAGCCTTTGGGGCACCTGGTTCAAGACTCAGCACCACGGAGAGAGCATCCTGTTGGCCTAGCTTAAGTCTTGTTACTGACAGTCCCAAGGCCACAAGAAATGGGCGTGGGACAGCTCTCCAATGCAAAACTGGAGTGAAGTTACCAGGAAAAGGGTATGCTGAGCAGACAAAAACAATTGGTCATCTGCTACATTACAACACACACACACACACACACACATGAAAACTTTGTGTTTGTCTGATAAGTTAATATTGGGCAAAGACAGCTTTCTTTCCATTGATCCCAAGCTTATCCAACAGAAATGAATTCATCACCATCTCATTGTAGATGACCCTCCCTCCCTTCACAGACACCCATCAATACCAAGTCCCCCTTCCCACTGCCCTTGTCCAGTGTGCATTCTGGAGAAATAAGCAGACAGGGCAGAAGCTACTAGGGAGAAAACACGTGTGAAATGATGTGTGTGGTTGCCCCTTTCTTAGGAACCTCTTCGGATGCAAATAGACAATTCTACAGAGGACCAGGGCAGGGCCCAGGGACAGAAGCTGAACCTTATTTAAAATGACAGTGAGATGTCTGTATTTGTTTGGGAGTGTGGATTGCGGGGGCAGGGGGCACTGCAGTGAGGTGTGTGCTATTCTGATGGGGCCTGGGAGCAGAACAGACAGGGCCACTGGTGTCTCTTCCACCCTGAGCTTAGGGGCGTGAACTCGCCTATCGTTGGGCAGCACCTGGTGCTAGAGGAAAATCAACCCAAAGCACGTCCTCAGAGAACAGCCTCTTCATGAGAGGGGCCACCAGGGGCATGCGAGAAAGTCATCAGGGTAACCAGCCTTAATAAAGGTAGAAGATGAGATGCGAGAGGGGTGGGTTGGAGCAGGGGGAGTCAGGGGGAAGGAAATGATTGCAGGGAAACAGATGCAATTGAACAAGACTTGTGGAGATGGATTTCCCTGCCTTGGTCCAAGCTCAAATCCCTGTGCTCAGATTAATTAGCAAGGAAATATTTTCCTGTCTGCAGAAAAAGGCTGCTGGATTGCCAGTGGGACATGAGGGTGGGCAGTCTATCAAATAACTACTAATTAGGTTACTTCCCACTGCTGTTGACATGCTGGGGACACGTTCCTGGGCCAAAATAAAGCAGGGAGGAGGGGAGAGGAACAGAGATGGAGAGAGAGGTACAGGCCAAGATCCTTCCTGCTCATTGTAGAAAATCGTTGGCTGGAATTCAGAAGGAGACCTGGGTCCAGAGTCCAAGGGGGAGAGGACACAAGAGGAGCAACGTGCTGATTAGCAGATAGCCTATGGCCGAGACCTGCGCTTAGTGCTTGTTTTCCATGGCTGTCTACCACTGCTCTGAAAACATGCACAGTGTGGCTAGTCACAGGTAAGCCCTGGGCGGGACTGGCGTCGGTGGGGTAGGACTTTGGGTGGTGGTATTAATGACAAGAGCCACTTTTTGAATGTTTCCTACCTGTCAGTGACACTGCACACATTCATTCACTGCACAAGAGTGAGAAGGGGATGAGGAGATTAACATATATTTGCCTCACCGATTCTCATAACTTTGGGGAAGGTATTTTAGCCCTTTCTTATAGATGAGAAGATTGGGGCCCAGAGGGTTTAATAACTTGCCCATAGTTATACAGCAAATAAAAAGTGGTAAAGCTGAGTTTTGAACCCAAGATTAGCCTGACTCCAGTCCTGCCTGCCCTTGACCACTGCTCAATGGATAATGCACATTGGACAATATATATTGTCTTCTTTTGTGTTCCTTTGCCTAAGTTCCCTAATTCTGCCCTGAAGTTCTCAAGGCATATTCTTCAGTACATCACATGCAGGAACTTGAACTATTCTGCAGGAGGGGTACCACCATTTTTCCTGAGATCTGAGACTGAGGACGTCACCTAGTTCCCTATCTTAGAGACTGCAAATGAGGGTTGGACAACCCATTCCAGTGGCGACACCACCAAGCCATCTACATTGTGCCTGTGTGGAGTTTGCCCTCTTCCTTACGTCTGTCTTCATTAGAGACAGGGCAGTGAATCAGCAGCTGCGAGAAAGGGCCCACGGCCATGCCTTCTCCTGGGCAGAGCCACCACCCTCCCTCCACCCCTTCCTAGTAGGCAGAGTTGGACCACAAGGTGCCCCACTGCTCTGGGTAAGCCTCCTGCCTGCTGAGGCCTGTTCTTCACTGTTGTTTCTTTCCTCAAAGCTCTTTGTTGTTGTTCCTCCTGCTGTTAAAGTAGTTATTTGTAGCTTGTGTACTAGCTTGTGAGTTTCTTGAGGCCAAGGACTCTGTGTTACTCATCTTTGTGTCCCCTGCACTTCCTAGCGTATCAGGGACCTAATGATGAATATTCCATGAATATTTGCTGAATGAGGGAGTAGGAGTAAGTGCCTGAACAGCTCTATCTGGCTGGCATCCAGCCTGCCTCTAAATGTTTCCGTAATTTTTAGTAGTGCACCAGACACCCCAGTATTCCCTGCTAAGTATGGCAGAAAGATGATAGTGCCCCCCCTCTATGATGCCATTTTACCCTGCATGAATCCAGTTTCCCTTTTGACATTAAACACAGTGAAGACTACAGAAGGTGTTGCTCCTGCTACAAATGGAGATCGGAGGTGATCTGCTTTCCATCTCACACTTTCGAGAACCAGGCCGAGACCTGAGGGCCTGGGCATGGGGATGCCGCAGGGTGGTATGGGGAGACACACCAGAGTGGCTGGGAAGGAAAGAGTGTACCAGAAACCTGCTTCCTCCAAGCGAGTCCTGTGCCAGCAGAAGGAATCTATCCACAGAGCGGTGAGATAGCAGAGCAAGTGGGTTACCTAAAAATAGCAGTGCTGGTTTCCCATGTTTAGAGATGGGTCCTCTGCGATTCATCTTGGCTGGTTTATGCAAGTTTGCTTATTTGTCGAGAGTCTGAGAAAAGAATCAAATCATACGCCCTGAGATGGAAATCTGTAACCCCTTCTACCATGAGCAAGCAGACAGGTGAGCTGAGTGAGAAGCTCCTGAAACACCAGAGGCCTGGGGCTTGCTGTGGGGGAGGTAGATCTGTCCAGCTGCTCCCTCTTAGCTGGTCTCTGCCTTCAGGGCACCGTGGATGGTGGGCAGAACCTCACCTTGTCATGGGGACTCCTGTGGAAAAGGTACATATTTCCATGCAAGTGAACATAGGGAGATGTACGACTGTGTATCTCTTTGAGGGAGTAGATGAGATACTGTGCGTAAATCACCTAGCCCAGCACCAGGCACACATTGTAGGGACTCAGTAAATGTTAATTAGGGAGTCAGTTAGGTGGGAGTTGAAGTCAGGGCAGGACGTGGCAGGGAATGAGGAATATAATGTAAAATAGCCTTAGTGTTTTTGAAGCAAAGGGATGGATTTTGGAGGCAAGAAGTTGTGGGTTCATATCCTAACTCTGCCACTTGATAACATTGTAACTTCAGGCCAGTTTCTTTACCTCTCAGAATCTCGGTTCTCAACTATAAAGTTAAAAAATGAGAGTCATAACACCTGTCTCATAGGATTTCTGGGATTGTTAAGTGAAATTATATAGAGAAAATATCTGTACAAGCCTGAGTTCAATAAATATAGCTATTTTTTCTTTTTGATCATTTGTTATAAATATCATCAACAACAAGGATCCTAAGATTAACAGGATGTTACCATAAAGAAGAACTCAAAGATGCCAGTTTTCCCCCAGATCAATCTATAGAGTTAATGAAATTCCAATCAAAATATCAGTAGTCTTACTTAAAATCAAAATTGACAATTTATTCTAAAACTTATATGAAAATGCAAAGCCTCATAATAAACCAAAACAATTTTGAAAAAGAACAAAGTTGGAAGAGTTATGCTACCATCTTTCAAGTCTTAAAAGCTACAGCATAAAATACTGGCATAAGGATAGGCATACTGATGAATGAAATAGAATGGAGAGTTCATATGTAGACCCATAGACATATATAGTCAGCTGATTTTTCTACCAAGGTGCCAAGTTTTTCAATGGGGAAAGGAGAGTATTTTCAACACACGGTGCTGGAATGGCTGGATATCCATTTGGAAAGAAAAAAAAAAAAACCAAAACACTAAAAACTCAATTCTTCTTACCCCACATCATACACAGAAATTAACTCAAAATGGACTGTAGACCTGTGATGATTAATCTTATGTGTGAACTTGACTGGACCATGGGGTGCCCAGATATTTGGCCAAACATTATTCTGCACATTTCTATGAGGGGGTTTCTGGATGAGATTAACATTTAAATCAGATAGATTGCATAAAGCAGATAGCTCCCCCCAATATGGGTGGGCCTCATCCAATCAGTTGAAGGCCTGAATAGAACAAAAAGCCTGATGGTCCCTTGAGAAAGAAGGGATTCCTCCTGCTTGATTGCCTCTGCACTGGGACGTTGGCTTTTTCTTGCCTTCAGACTTGAATTGAAACCTCAGCTCTTCCTGAGTCTCAAGCCTGCCAGCTTTCAGACTGGAACTATACCCCTGGCTCTTCTGGATCTCCAGCTGGACAACTCACCCTGCAGATCTTGGGACTTGTCATCTTCCATAAGTCAATCTCACATGAACCAATTCCTTATTAAAAATCTCTTTCCATAAAGATGTAGATATATCTCCTATTGGTTCTGTCTCTCTGGAGAACCCTATTACAGACAAAAACTTTTGTTCATTGAAAGACACTATGGTGAGGGTTGAATAATGGCCTCCCCAAGATGTCCACATCCTAATCCTGGAACCTGTGAAGATGTTACCTTACATGTTGCCTACTCCAAGGTTATAAAGATATTCCCCTGTTTTCTGGGAAAAGCTTTCTTCCTAAAGTGAAAACTTAGATTATTGATTTTATATGTTTCTTTTTTTCTAATATGTGCATTCAGTGCTATTTCCTTCTGAGCTCTGCTTTCACTCTATCCCACAAATTATGATAAGTTGTGTCTTCATTTTCATTTCATTCAAAGTATTTTAAAATTTCTTTGGAGGCACATCTGGGTGGCTCAGTCAGTTAAGTGTCTGACTTCAGCTCAGGTCATGATCTCAGGGTCCTGGGATTGAGTCTCACATTGGGCTCTGCCCTCAGTGAGGAATCTACTTGTCCCTCTCCCTCTGCCCCTCCCCCCACTCATGTTCTTTCTTTCTCTCTCTCTCTCTCAAATAAATAAACAAAATCTTAAGAATATTTCTTTTGAGATTTCTTCTTTGACCCATTGCTATTTACAAGTGTGCATACTGTCTTAATTACTTGAAATTTATCAAAATTCTTGACACCTGCTTATAGCTCCTCAAGTTTGGTTTTTCTACTTCAACACTGGCTTTTATTGAGCCTTTGCATTTCCATAAGATTTTAGAATCACCTTGTCAATTTCTTTAAAAAGCTGCTGGGTATCTGATTGGAATTACACTGAAAATAGAGATCATTTCATGAACAATTGACCTCTTTACAATATTGACTTTTTTTTTTTTTTGAGGAGGTTGACATCTTTATTGCTTTAGAGGCAGGGGCAGGTGCTCAGGAACTCTTGGTGGGGCGGGCCCGCTTCCTCTTCACCATCACAGGCTTCTGGCTGCGCAGGACGGCGCTGGCTCTGCGAACGGCAGCCGTGCGCAGATCTGGGCGGTACTTGTTCTTGCGGATCATGTGCCGGGTGCTGCTGAGGGTGGCCCGGGCATTCTTGTTGATGGTGGTTCGAACCTAGGAGGTGGCGGGTTTCCGCTGGCCGGATCTCCGCTTCATGACCACCACCACGCCTTTACCGTCGGCCGCCGGCTCCACGCCCACGGTCTTGCGGTGAATCAGCCCGTTGTAGCGGAACGAGTTGCGAGCCTTCAGGTTGTTGGGCTCAGTGCTGTAGGTCTGCTTGTTCCTCTTGATCAGGAAGCTGGAGCAGTTCCGCACGACCATCCACTGCAGGTGGGCGGACATGGCGGCGGCTCCTCTTCACTACGGCAGCCGGAGACGGAAAGAGCCATTTTTTTTAATAGTTTTTTTTTTAAGATTTTATTTATTCATTTGAGAC
>NC_138377.1:22856603-22874859 GCF_054177405.1 Leptonychotes weddellii | reverse complement strand
GAGCCCTTCTCCTTTTCTTTCCCCACTGCTAAGCCACGTATTTCCTAATTGAAACAGGGATCCCCAGTGTGAATCCCGGGTCCACCCAGACTGACAGAGTGCCCGTGTTGTTCTTACTGCCCCCCTCTCTGCTCTCCCTCCTCGAAGTGGGAGTACCACTACTAAACCCTGCAATCCTCACTGCAACCCCTTTGCCTCCTCACTATGCATCTTTGAAATTCCCCAGTGCCTAGAACAGTGCCTGGCACATAGTGTGTGTTCCATCAACACATGCAAAGTGAGTTGCATGGAGTTGCTTCTCTCGAGGGGGCACCTCTGATCCCTTCATTGTGGGAGGAGTGATTGGAAGTTGTGAACGTCCAACCGCCGTAACTACATTTGCCTGTGACCCATGGATCGTGGTCCTTGCCCAGCCCCTCTTCCCCTCTGTCCCCCCTGCTTTCATGTCCCTCTGGCCAGACCAAAAAAAAAAAAAAAAAAAGAGGTGTGTCTTTTATTTAGATGTGCACAAACCTTCCTAGGAATTTTATTCTGTCTGTAAAGAAGCTTTGTCTAAGCCGAAGTCAGGTGGAATTGCTAAACTGGTATCTCTCCTGTGACTGTTTCCCTCGTTTGTCATGCCCTGTCCTCTGCCCTTTCTGGGCCGTACTTACCTACCTCTTCTGGCTGCTCACACTCAGTGGGGCCCTCGTTCTCTTCCTGCTATAGCCACGTTGGTCCCATGTGGCACACAGAAGACGGAGACCTTCCTTCTGAAGTGTTCCAGAGTGTCTGCTTCCATTAGCACAGACAAGGCTTTTGAAAGGTGGCAAGAGAGGAACATCATCTTAGGCACAGGATTCTTCCCAGAAGAGTATTTCTGCCTCTTTTGGAAGGCAGTGGATAAAAACTCAGGCTGCTAAGGGTTAAATGATAGCAATGAAAAGTCTAGGCATCTCCTGGGGGCTGGTGGCTGGCTGAGACAATTGATTAGCTTGGCTTAGTGATCTTTCCAGCAATATTCAGGAGTGAAATTATTGCTGATTAGGCTGTGTGTGTGTGTGTGTGTGTGTGTGTGTGTGTTAGGGTTCATGGCAGTGATGGGGTAGGATAAGATCTGAGAAAGAAATGTCATAGATTGTTTGCTCCTAAGTCAGCCCCAGAACTGACCTATCACCCCATGTATGTCTGCAGTTATATTAAGACTTTGCGTGTGTACACGTCAGCTGGGGAGGGCAGCTCCTTGCAAATCGAGAATTATTTTGAAATAAAAAGTTGGAGGGAGGTTGAATGTTGAGGGCTGCTTGCATCTGCAGCTTCTGAGGGCAGAGGGGCAGACAGGTGCCATGGACAGAGGCAGGGGCCAGGTAGGCCCAGCCCAGTTCCCACCTCAGACCAGTGATAATGAAGGTGCACATGCTCTCAGGGCCTCAGTTCCCTGATCATAAAATGGTGGATTGGAGGAGGTCTCTTAGGCTCTCACACTCTAAAAGTTGACATTTAAAACTGTTGTTCGTGACGGAGCCGACTTGTTGTGCTCCTAACTGAACCGATAACCACGGGTCAGCCTGCTGTGTCCCTTTACTGCAAGGCCGTGGGCCCATGGCTTTTCTCTGGCTTCATGCCTTGACCATCCTCACTCAGTTCCTGTTCTCTTATCATTTTCCTCAGTTTGTTCTTTCTCCTCAGCCGCCCCACCCCCACCCCGTCTGTAAGTACATCTGGGCAGTGAGTGGAAAAACTGGTCAGGCCCACTTGCTCCACAACACTTGACAAACTGTGCGTTTTTAATTTTGTTTTTTTTAAAGATTTTATTTATGTATTTGACAGAGAGAGACACAGCGAGAGAGGGAACACAAGCAGGGGGAGTGGGAGAGGGAGAAGCAGGCTTCCCACGGAGCAGAGAGCCCAGTGCGGGGCTCCATCCCAGGACCCTGGAATCATGATCTGAGCCGAAGGCAGATGCTTAACGACTGAGCCACCCAGGCGCCCCAATTTTGTTTTTAATATGTAGACACTCTTGTTTCACGCCTCTGTGGTCCTCACATTCTGCCCCCACAATCCTCCACCCCAGAAGTTGTGTCTAGGCTTCCACAGTTCTGGAGAAGCCCCAGCACCAGGGCGCCGGAGGCTCCTCAGGATTTGCTCAAAGTCCTTGGGCAGCCAAGAGAGGAGCACGCTTGGGATTTGGAAGACGGTTCCCAGTCAGGGTGACCTCAGCAAGTACCTAACCCCTTCCTGCCTTCCCTTCTTCACCCACGGAAAAGGGGGCAGAAACCTGCTTGAGTGCCTCACGAGACTGGCGTGAAGCTAAAATAAGAATCAGAGCACAAACTTCCCTTTGAAATGGGAAGGCTCACCAGTCTTAGCGTGCTCCCCTGAGGTGATCTCCACAAAGTGGTTGGGGGTGGTGACTACACAGGCTTCAGAGCCACGCCAGACTCACGTCTACCCTGTACTGGCTGTGACCTTGAGCAAGTTCCCCAGCCTCTCCACTCCACACCTGACTTCTTCATCTGTATAATGGGCATGATGAGAGCACCTTCCCCGTGGAGTCGTCGTGAAGATTAAAGAAGATGCACACAGAGGCCCTCAGAGCAGTGGTTCCTGGCTGATAAGCAATCAGAGCCCTTGTTGTTGTTGTTGATGACGATGATGATAGCATTTTGGCCACGGTAATCATTTTCTAGGGCTGCATGCCAAAAAGGCCAAGAGGAGGGAAATTTCAAAGTCCCTACATTCCTCCCCCTAGACGGCTTACAGATAGAGCAGGCAGGAAGTGCTCCTCTAGGGGTGGTTTGGAGACGTGCCCCGGTCCTCCACAATTCCCCACACTTCCTTCCATATCCCAGAGCCAAGTGAGCATACTCCCAGCGCTTGCCTGGGTCTGGGGAGATCTGGCCAAGCCTCCCAGCCCCCATGGAGATCTGTTCTCCATAGCCTCCCATTGTCCAGGCGTGAAAGTTGGAAATGGTTTCGATGGTCATGTGTGTCCGTAAGGGTTGTGAAGTCACTGAAGTGTAGTTTCTGCATGGGGTGAATTCCTCCTCCTCATACACAGTGTGGCTAAACAAGGATGGCTTGTTTTCCACGTATTTGATGGTGCATCTTTAGGGGATACTCCTCGAGGAAAGAAGAATGCGAGTAGGTAAGGACAATTTCTGATGTCTCCAAAGCGGTCTGATTTGTATATTTCAAGGGACTTATAGAAGTGACATCACACTCTTAGGGGAAAATTCTGAATCCGGCCTTTGAACAGCTTGTGTTTTTGCGCACACGTGTCTACATTAAGGGTACTGTGGTCAGCCATCCATGACTCTCTTCTTTCCCCATCTCGGGCTGAGAGTAATCTTGAAGGAACATGTAATTACTATTTACTCTAGGGCACTCAACTGAGAACACCCTCATGTAATGACTCTTGTGTTAATTCTGCCTTCAGATGCCCATCTGCTGTTGCTCCTTTGGAAACCAGTGGGAACCAAGCACCACTTTTTAGCCCAGGGGAAAAGGTCATGAGATGGATATTAGTCCCTGTAAGTTCAGGCTTTACTCTTGGGCAACTGAAATATGGTGGTAGCATCTTTCTCATGCAGAATTTTCACCCAGATTTCTGTGCGCGGTGATAGAAGCTTCAAACAGAAGCAACTGTTTATCTAATGAGCAGTCTTGGTGGATTTGGACAGTCAGCAGCATTGATAAGGGAAGGGCATTCAGAAAGATTCTAGAGACAGGACTGTAGCATTTATATAAAGTTTTAAAACAAATGCAGAGATGCTCTGCATTGCCTAGGGGTCGGACATAGACATGCATGAGAATGAGAAACACCAGCTCCAGGAGAGGAGGGGCACGTGCCTATTAGAGTATATTCTCTATCCCCATTTGCCAAGTGCACGTGCTTGCTTTGGCTTCCTGAGGTTCCTCTCTTGCCTTCTTTCCCCATTTATTTTTGGGGGTGAATTTGCCTCATCAATGAAGATGGGGGATGGGGGCAGAGGGAAGGAAAGTGGGTGCATTATAATGAAACCTGTGGAATCTATTTGCTAAAAATATCAGAAATATTACCTTGAAATATGACACTCTACTGAGGTAGTTGGACACTGTTGTGGAGGCTACCAAACTGTTTATGGAAACACAACTGATTTTTATGGCAGCATATTGAGCAAGCCTTTAGACAAACTTCCAGAAGGCCCCCGTTCTAGTCCTAGCTCTCACACTGCCTGGTAACTTTGTACAAGTCACTTGATCTCTCTCTCTGCCTCTGTTTCTTTACCTATAAAAGGAATGGGTAGACTAGCTGACATTTTCTGGGTGCTGAACTTCTCTTGCACCCCACCCGGGCCATGATCGTCTTGTATCACAACTGTTTGCAGGGCGGTTTCCCCTCCAGAATTAAGGCACTCTGGGCAGGGACTGGTGGTCCCACTCCTCAGTGCAGTCCTCAGGATGAGTCCCTCAGCATGCCTTTGAATGTTCTAATGAAATAAAGGACATGAGTAAATGCCAGCCCCCACCCCCCAACCCAGTATCGACTTGGCTCTTTCAGAAATGCTGCTGACCTGGCTGATTATCCTGAATGGCTCCAGCGTCTCCCCTCTGTGTCCCCCTCACTGGTGGTTCTTGCCTCCATGGTGTGAGTTGGGAAATCTTTTTGCAATATGTAGATTGAGCTGCCTAAAACCAGCCCACTGAAAATATCTTTTAGGAAGGACATTATTTCCCAACTGCCACATCTACTTCTCTATTTGACCATTCTACTGTCTGTTTCTGTTCTCTTCCCCCCTCTCTCCATCATATTCTATTAATTTAAAAATATTACATTTGGAGTCTTGCTAAATAAAGAGACCTCAGAGCACAAAGTGTCCTTATCTATTTTCTGGGTCCCTATGTGCTTCCCTGTAAAGATTTTTTTCTTATTTTTTACTAAATGGCCTTGATTTTTATCATTAATTGCTGTGTGACCATTCTTTTTACTGCATCTAACTTATTTCTAGACTATTCTCCCGTAAGTCCTTACCTATACTTCGATTGATCCCTTGTGCCACTTCTCACTTCTGTCTTTGCCATTTCATAAACTTAGAAAGGGATTCCTTTATATGTTGGACCCTTGATCCCGGGCCTTTCCTAGCCCTCCATCAAAATTTCCCAGAAGAATAGCTCTTACAATTGGACTTTCACAGCTCAGGTGGTCTTGGGTCTCTGTCATTTCCATACTGAGCCTGGGGACGTGCTTTGTTCTCTGCCACCTAAAACCTCCTATTTCCTTCAACCAGCACCTTTCACACTGCGGATGAACCATGTTAGGAATTGAAAGCCTTAAAAATTCTTCAGTATCTCTCTTTTGCACTCTATTGTGAAAGATTCCGCTTTTTTCCCCCGACAATAATCTCAATGCACGTTAACTGTACCATTACCTGATGATACCTAAGCATGACATTTCCTCAAGACATTGCTTCTTTGTTTTTCAGTACTTCATTCCTTTTTATTGTTAAATCATATTCCATGATGTAAATACAAAACATGTTTTGCTTGCAATTTTTTTATCCGAAGTTTTTATTTTATTTTTTTAAATTTTTTATTGTTGTGTTAATCACCTTGTCCCTCCTTGGGACATTTCTTTACTGTTGCATTTTATATTGTTGCTTAGTGCTTGCCTAGTTTCTGAACGTTTCCATGTGTCCTACCTCTGTGACTCCTACTCTTCTGAGTGTGGGAAAAGGAAAGAGGCATGTATTGAGGTTGTGTTATGTGCTGGAAACTTTACACAGTTTACCTTCACTGATCCTTCGATCCAATGACCGAAAGATATAAGTATATTATTATTATTATTATTATTATTATTATTATTCCCATTTTACAGAAAAGGAAACAGACACAGAGGTTATGGACCTTGCTGAAGGTCACCCAGGTGGTAGGTAGTGTGGTCTGACATCATCTTCCACAATATACTACAGAGCTAAGTGCAAGAAGGTAACCAATAAAAACTACATCAGCGCGCTCTTTGGTATCATTTACATAAACATTGAACTTGGCCCAACATTCTCCCCCTTTCACAGACCATAGGACAGCTCCTATAGCTCTCGCTTTCATCGGCCAGGTCCCTGCATCCTCGTAAGTTTCACCACACACTCACATTTCCACCTCTCTTAATCATCCTTACCTCTCCTTTGCCACGGCTAATGGTCTTGCGCCTCCTAAATAAATGGTTAAAATTCTCTCCAGAGGAGCTGGCAACCATATTAGTAAAATGGAGACCCAAACTGTGGCTAAAATGGGTAGACTTTAAGAGCTCCCAGGGTGCAGGGTCCTCTTTCAGAAAGCACGTCCCTGTTTTCTCCTGCTTTATGATGGCTGCTCCTTCCCGTTCCCTCTTCTGATGTCTGATCCTCCCTTCAGTCAGCCCGGAGCAGTGCTCTCGTGCCCTTTGTTGCCTATTTTGTCTTTCCCCACCAACCATAATCCGCCGCACGGTTTTCTTATTGAGGGAGCAAGGCGAGGAAGGAGGCATCTCTTGCCAATGCCAGGGTCTGCGACGGCTGGACTCCTTGCCCAATCTCCTGTGACCTTTGTCTCCTCTCAGTCCACCCATCTGGGCTCTTGGGATGCTAATCACATCCCTGAGGACAGTTATAATATTTCCCCACCTTGGATGGAGTCCGGCATGCACTCACTGTTTGGGACAGAGTGTTTGTCATCTCCCTGTCCGTGACCTTCCCTGGGTACAGGTTCATCAGATTTCTGCCTCTTCTCTGGCTTCCCTGGCTCTTAAGGGGCCCTCACAGCCTGCAGTCTGCCTCCTGACGACAGCAAGAGAAGAGAGATAGGGTCGGGGAGGGGGCTAAGGAAGGACAGGGGTTTCCTCAGGGAGCTCTGGAGCATAAAGGCCACCACAGGGTTGTTCCATATTGATGTGGGACAAGCATACTGGCCAGCTCTACCCCCATATCAATCAGCCATTGGCTGTGAACTGCCATAAGGGGAGAGAGTAACCTCCCAAGCTCTACTGGATCGAGGGGGTTCCCACTGCTCAAGGAAATTTCTCAGGAGAAGGCTGCAGCCCTTCAGAGCTGGAGACGGGTACACCGGTGGCAAAGGGACCCAAGCAGAACACTACCAACACCTACAACACAGAGATTATATGAGGCAGGGTCCCGGTGTGGGCTTCTCTCTCTCCATCTCCATGTGAGCCACTCTGGAATTTGATGGTGAGTCCCATCACTCTCTTTCCTGAGATAAGCCCAGGGAAGAGCCATTATAAAGTACCAGGACCCTGGGTGCTGAAGATGGCAGGTGACATCTTCAAGATGCCAATGTCCAGAGACTGCATTATTGCATCAGAGGTCCGCAGCAAACCCTGAGGGGCTTGGTATCTCCGATTTATAGCTGAAGGAACAGAGGCTCCCACATCAGCCTGCCTGGGGGCACTGCATGCCTACAAAATGGTGCAGATGAGTTTTGAACTCGAGCCTGGTTGCCTCTATAACTCCATGTCATCTTAGCACAAAACCAGTAGGGCTTGGGTACTAAATTCTGGGAACACTGGGGTCGGGTGCCAGAGGGCATGCTGGTGTGGCGAGTCCAGGTTGCCACCTTCATCCCTGTCGCTGAGGGCTTGAT
The DNA here is from genome assembly GCF_054177405.1 of Leptonychotes weddellii. Taxonomy (NCBI): domain Eukaryota; kingdom Metazoa; phylum Chordata; class Mammalia; order Carnivora; family Phocidae; genus Leptonychotes; species Leptonychotes weddellii. The sequence goes on along the minus strand of NC_138377.1, from coordinate 22,867,266 downwards.
GCTTCTCCCAGAGTAGGCTCCTCACCCTCCTGAATCCCCTCCTGGCACCCACCCACCAGTAAGGCACAGCCATCAGGCTCCCTGCCCCAGCCCCACACCAAACCACGTCCTCTCTCTGTTATTGTAAGATACCTCCTCCCCGGGGCTGCCCTCATATTATACAGCCTGAGTAACGCGCCCCATCCTGCATGTGCAGCGCCCCTCGCTGACTCCGTGGGAACGTGCGGTCGCCTGCGCCTGCTGGGCCAGCGGCTCAGCACCTCCTCACACACCCACAGGGCTGTCCCCCGACGCCCGAGCCGTGCTCTGCACTGTCAAAACTAACTGAAAAGTGACTTCAAGGCACCCTGCTGTCCCCGTGCTGAAGGAGCTTGCACCTGCACACAAGGACCTTGTGGCCTGATGCCAGCATAAGGGAGGGCACACGTTCTGACCTTGGACTAGTTCAGGTTCAGATTCTGGTCTGCTACTTATCCACTTTATGGTCCCGGGACGCGAATCTGCCACTTGGCACTGGGTTTTCTCTTGTGGGCAGAAGAGATGCTCACATCCAGAGGCAGCACAAGCTCGGGGCTGGGCTCAGGAACTCTGCTGTCCTTGTGACAAGGTGGCTAAAACTCCGGGACAAGGGGTGCCATAGAGTTTTTAGGGACACAAACTCTGGGGGGGTGGGGTTCCGATGGTGACAATATTTAGTCTAATTCAAAACACTGCTGACTCAAGAATTTGATGGTCGCCGTGGGAAGAGGGTGGGAATGAGGTTTGCTCTGGAAGACGTTCGGTGCCACGCAATTGTCCACTCCTCCTCTGCATTCAGGACCCCAGGACACTTTGGAAAAGCCACGCTGCTTCCTTCTCTGGCTGTGGGCTGCACAGAGTGGGGAAGAAAGCACCTTCCTGCCAACAGCTTTTCCCAGGGTCTGGCGTGTTTGTTTCCCTGGGTAGAGGGAGGCTCTGGGGTGCCCGGGCCACCATCTGCTGGAGCCGCCGTGCCTGGGCCCGGCACCAGCCCAGCCGCCAGCAGGACCCCGTCCCCAGCTTTTGGCAGCTGCCTGGGCCAGGGGAGCCCAGGCCTGGGCTGGATGACCTCACAGCTGTGCCTTCAGCCCCTCGGGGGCTTGTGTTTCTGTCTGTCTCAGGGGCCCAGCCCGGCTGCCAGGCAGAGGGCCCACTGTCCTTCAATACCAGAGGCTCACATTGCCTGGCCTGTGCCAGCGGTTGGCAAAGGATTTTCAACCAAGAGGCCCCGTGTCTCTTGCATCCGTGGCCGCCTGCTTGTCCCACCAGAGGCAGGGACCCCAAGTGGGGGTGGGGCTTTGCCAGCTTTTCCATTTCTCCTTGACAGGTCTGGAAACTCCTTGAAAGCTCTCTGGTTTCACATGAGGCAAGGGGGAAAATCATGCAGGTGGCTCTGAAAAGAGAGACACTTGTTAAATTGTAGCGAAAAGATAGCTGACACTAAGCAAGGTATGAGTTTTCTACCCTGACTCTATGGAAGGGTATACGGCTGATGATGAGGGGGGAGGAGGGGGGAGGAGGGGGAGGAAGAGGCACGGGGAAGGGGGTGGGGAGAGGGAGAGGGATGGGGAGGAAGAGGGAGAAGGGGAGGCAGCCCCATGATGGAGCACACACCATGTTTGGTGTCCTACCCCCGCCTTTCCTTCTCATACTCAGCAACCATAGGAAATAGATGCTGTGATTCCCCATTTGACAGACGAGAAAGATGAGGGCAGAGGAGTTAAATGATTTGCCCTAGGCCACACAGCTGCTGAGTGGCTGCAGGGGATTTGAGCCTGGTCTCTCTCTAACATCCGTCCTTTTTTTTTTTTTTAAACATACTTTTATTTACATTTTAATATTTGAACCACAAATATATATTCAAAAACTTAAAGAATTTTTTAAAATTAAGTGGTTGACAGCTTATGTTGTTTTGTTTTGCTTGCCGGGTTTTTTTATTGTGGTAAAATACACATAACATAAAATTTACCATACTAACCATTTTTAAGTGTACAGCTCAGTGATGCTAAGTTCATTTTGTATTGTTGTGCAGTTATCATCAGCATCCATTGCCAGGATTCTTCTCATCTTGTAAAACTGAAACTCTGTTTCCCTTAGACACTAACTTGCCACCCTGCCTTCCCCCAGCCTCCGACAACCACCATCCGACTTCCTGCCTCTATGCATTAGACTGCTCTAAGTCCCTCAGATGAGTGAAATCCTACAGGGTTTGCCTTTTTGTAACTGGCGTATTTCACTGAGCGTAATGTCCTCAGGGTTCATCCATGTTGTAGCAGGGGTCAGAGTTTCTTTCCCTTGTAAGGCTGAATAATATTCCATCGTGGGCATAATACCTCATTCTGCTTAGCTGTTCATCTGCCAACGAACGATTGGGTTGCTGCCACATTTTAGCTTTTTGAATAATGCTGCTATGAAATGGGTGCACAAATATCTCTTCAAGACTCTGCTCTCAATTCTTTTGGGGCACATACCCACAGTGGAATTGCTGGATTATATGTCAAATCTATCCCTAATTTTTCGAGGAACCATCATACTGGTTTCCACGGTGGCTGCCCCATATTACATTCCCCGCAGGCGTGCACGAGGGTCCAGTTTCTCCACATCCTCGCCGATCCTTGTTTTTTTCTGGTGTTTTGATAGTGGCCATCCCGCTGGTGGGAGGCGGCATCTCACGGTGGCTTTGATTTGTATTTCCCTGATGATCAGTGATGTTGCGCTTCTTTCCACGTGCTTATTGACCATTCATTTATCTTCTTTGGAGAAATGTCATTTCAAATCCTTTGTCCACTTTATAATCAGGTTGTTTGGTTTTTGAGGCTCTTGAGTTTTAGGAGTTTTCTCTATATTCTAGATATTAATCTCTTATCAGAGGTATGATTTGCAAATATTTTCATTCTGTAGGTTGCCTTGCATTCTGTCAATGCTATCCTTTGGTACACAGAAGTTTTTATGAAGTCCAAAGGGTCTGTTTTTTTTCTCTTGGTGTCCGTGCCTTTTGTGTTACAGGAAAGAGGTCACTGCCGAATCCAGTGTCATGAAGCTTTGCCCTATGCTTTCTTCTAGGAGTTTTGTTGTTTTGGCTCTTACATTTAGGACTTGACACATTTTGAGTTAATTTTTTGTATGGTGCTAGGTTAAGGGTCCAGCTTCATTTTGCTGCATATGGATATCCAGTTTTCCCAACACCATTTGTTGAAAAGGCTGTACATTCCTTATTGAATGGTCTCAACACCCTTGTCAAAAATCATTTGACCATATGTGTGAGGGTTTATTTCTGGTAATACCTATGCTTTTAACGGTTCTTGCACTGCATCTCAAAACTGTGCAACGCTCAGGAGAATTACGGAGTTTCAAAGCTGCAGGAGACCCCCAAACAAGTAAGGAGCACTTCTCCATTCTGTAGGTGGAAAAACAGAGGCCAGTGGGCAGAGCACTCTCGGTCCACTGCTCATGCCGATACAGGACTCTGTCAGGATCCTCACCGCCTGGAGTGAACTGAGGGGTCAGAGGGGTGCTTTTCTTGCCTTTTAGCAAATGTTTCATTCTGTGGGCAAATGCACTCATGTGTTTTGGAAACCCAAAGTGTAGAATATGGAGGAGAGAGGAAGCAACTGGAATTGGCCCAGGAGTGAGGTGGGCTGGTTGGGAGGCCACATAAACCTCTCGAGTCAGGCTCCAGGACCACTCTCTTCTGGGTGACTCTGGGGGATGCCCCTAATCCGTACACAGGTGCAGCAGGCAACCTTAAAAATCATGTACGTGGTCCAAGACTACCGCTCCTCCCACCGGCCCCCAGCACATGTCCTACGCGCCGTGCCCACCTCTACCTCTTTCCTGCCCTTCACTGTCCTTGAGTCCCAGGCTCCAGCCATGCCGAACCACGCTATTTTCCTGAACAAGGGCCAGGCTGGGTGGCACTCCTGTGTCCTGGCTCACACAGATGCCTTTATGACTCTGCTTAGGTCATCTGCTTCTCAGAGCCATCTTCACTGTACCTGCTCTTATAGAAGTCATCTCGCCTGCCCTGGTCTACTGATAGACTCTGAGCCCCCTTGCACAGTGGCCCCCAAGTCATAGTCACATATGTGTCTTCCTACCAGGACTGAGATCTCTTGAGCCAGGAATTGTGTTGCAAATATTCAAAAGAATGCCCTAAAGAACTTGTGTGCATGTGTGTGCGTGTTCCTGTGTGCATGTGTGTGTAATCCTCAGTGCACACAATAGTTGCTCAATACACTTTGAATCCAGTTCAGAAAGGGAACAGTGGCTAAAAAGCCAGGTCGTCAAGAGAGCTGAGCACTCAGCAGAGGCCGGGGATAGGACAGTGAGGTACGGGCTCAACAGCCAGTACTTTATGGTATTTAGGAGAAAGCAGTTGGGTATCTTTTTGGCCACCACGCCCCACTAACTCTGGTGTGAAATTAGATTTTCAGTCTGGGAAAGGGGCCACCAACAAACTGGTTTTCCCAGGGCCCAGGAAGGAGTGGGGACGAGGGGGTCTTGGTTCTGGCCCAAGAATAAATAATCAAGTCAACCCCAGGTTTAATTCCCCTTTGACCGCATGTCCGTGACCGTCACTGGCACCAGCTGGTCCAGGTGCTGGCAGGTAACTTCTGCATGCCAGTTCCCTATCCCGGTCCTCTGCAGGGAGCTGGAGGCTCTGTGCACCCCGACACTGGCTGGCCCAGCTGCAAACAGCTGGGCACAGAACAGATGCCCCGCTCACCACAAGCCGGGCACTGACCTATGCAAACACAAGCAGAATTATAGCCACCCATAAACAAATTAGCATCCTTTAAAAGGTGAAAAGCTCCATAAAATGTCTGGGTTTTGTTTACGGCTGCTAGGTGGGGGTGACAGAGCCTTGGATTAAATCACCGGGGTGCCCATGGGGCGCTGGCTCTCCTTCCTTCCCCTGGCCTGCCCCCAGCCTTACCAGTACAGACCAGGGCGCACTCCCGGGCACGCAGCCCCGCCTTAAATGGCCACTCCGTCCGTCCTGCCGTTGTTCCTGCCAGCCCGGGTCCCAGCAGGTGTTCCCTAATTAGCAATCTCTTCATTTCCAATCAAAGCACAAAGCGGCCCCAAAAGCCTGTCTTTATGAGGGAGCCAGCAGCGGCTAGGGATGTGCGGGGGGATAATTGTCTTCGCCAGTGGCGGCAGTAAGCGGGCTGGCTAATTCATTATTGTAATAACTTTGCTTGTCCTTGGGGAGGTGGGGGTGGGGGAGGGGAGGAGGGGAGGGGGGAGGGGACCGAGTGGCTGAGGGGGGCAGGGTGAGGGTCTGGGGCAAAGGGGTGGGAAACAGAGGAGCGAATGAACGGGCACTTGCTGCCTCCCCTTCTCGCCGACGCTCTGTCCCCACTTCCCGCCGCAGGGGAGTGCCGGGGCTTGCCAGTCCTCTGCGGCCGCCACCGAGTGGCAAGGAGTCTTCCAGAATTTCCAGAATTTCCATGGTGCGGGGAGGAGCCCTGGGGTCTGGAGGGGGCTCTGGGCTCTGGGAAGTGTATGCTCAGGTACCCTCGGGGCCTGAGGAGCTGAGATCTGGAAGAAGTCAGGGTCAGGGCTGTGCAGTGGGGTCTGAGGAGCCAGCCCTCTATCCTACCAAGGGCTCAAGTCCTGTCAACTCCTAGACCTTGACTGTCATCCTGCCTGGGCACAGTGGCAGAAGGTCACACCAGTGAGAACGCTTCAAGGGTCTGCGCTATACTTCTGTTGGCAGAATGATGTGGGAGACCTGCCAAAGACCCCTCCAAGTCTGCAGGGACTACAGAGGTGGCTGAGCGTGTCCCTCAGACGAGGCTGAGGTGCTGCTGGCCCAATTGCCCTCTCACCCCGTCCTGGCGCACTCTCCCTGAACCATTTCCCTCACAGTGAGCAGGGCCTTGTGAGTGAAAGTTTGGAGAGACCCTGCGTGGCAGCTGTGGGCTGCGTCCTCAGGTGGCTTTGGGGAGGCTTTGGGATTGCAGCTGAGCCTCTATCCAAAAATGAAATGCAGGTACAGAGGTGGGAAGGGAGGGTGACCTGGAGGGGGCGCAGCAGGGGCAAAGGCAGAGGGTGAATCCTGGGATTGGGGGTGGAAGGAGGCAAGTCTTGGGAAGCGGGTATGAGTGGGGAGCGTGCCGAGGACTCAGGGGAGATTTGGGAATGGAGGGTGAGGCCAGCCCATGGACTGACTGGCAGGCTGAGGGTTCAGTTTTTATTTCTTGTGCCCGCAAGTCAATAGCAACACAGCCCCTGCCAGAGAGCCCGTGATTGGCCTTGCTCGGCCCCGGAGGGAAGGCATTAGGGTAAACCCTGCCTGGGCTTTCCATGGCAGCAGTACTTGTTGAGAAAAGGTCTGGACCGGGGGTGCCTGGCCAGCTCAGGGGAGCCTGGGACTCTTGATCTTGGGGTCATGAATTCGAGCCCCGTGTTGGGTGTAGTTTACTTAAAAGAAAAGGCCTGGACCAGAGCAGGGACCTTCCAGGGGACCAGAGGGAAAGTTCCCCAGACTCCTCCCTCTCCACCTGCAGGGGCAATCTCCAGTCCCTGCCCGTGGCACTTGCCATGGGACAGTAGCAATGGATTACTGACCAGCACTTGCCTGACTCCTCACAGCCTGGCTCTGAGCTCTGAACATTTCCCTGGGGCCTCAGTGCACAGTGGTTAGGATCGGGGACTCTAGAATCAGAAGACCTGTGATCGAATCCTGACTCCACCAGCTAATTCATCACTTTGTGCCTCAGTTTCCTCCTCGGTGAAATGGGGGTGATGAGTCCCTACCACACATGAGCTAACACATGTGAAGTGCACAGCACAGTCCTGGATGGTAGTGAGGGCTCCTGCTGGGCCAGTTCCTGCTCTGAAAGACTCGGGAATGGGGACAGGGGGTGTGAGGGGACCGGAAGAGGGTATTCAGCCTCAGGGAGGCTGAACTTGGATGCTCTCAGGTTCTCAGGTGGAAGAACGCTGGGAGGGGCCGTGGCAGGAAGGGTTTTGCTTGCTGCAGCCCATCCTCTAGTCCGGGGCTAACTTGGAGATCTCTACACTGACCCGGAGGCTGAGGCCCAGCCCCACTCCCCCCACCCCTGTCTGTGTGTTTCCGGTGGGGAGGCCCTGGGGCTGTTTCCTGGACCCCACACCTGTGAGTCGTGGGGGGAGGGGGTGGCTGTGCTGACTGGGGGGGTCCTCCCGGCCCTGGACTTGGTCTGGCCACAGAACAGTTTGGGAGGCCCGGTGCCCAGCCCCCAGCTCTCAAAGGACGTTTCCTCGGGCTTTGATCCCTGCCTCTCACAGGAGCTTCAGAGTCTAGAAAACCCAAAAGTCAGGCTTCGTCTTCGCCCACTCCTGATTTACAGATCATTCTACAACAGCCTTTCAGCAGTTATTTATGAAGCATCTTACCATATGCTGAGCAGAATCCAATTCTAACAAGTGAATGAGGGGAAGTTTTGGGGATCCCCTTCTCTCGGGGGATGGAGAAGGCCACTCTGAGGAGGTGACATGTAAGCTTCAGCCCAAATGACTGGGAGAGAGCCTACTTAGGATCCATAGGGGCAGAGGAATGCTGCCCAGGGGAAATATAATGCAAGCCGCAAATGGGAACCACTTGGGTAATTTTAAAATTTTCTAGTAGCTATATTTTTAAGAAGTCAAAAGAAACAGGTAAAACTAATTTTAATAGTATATTTAATTTAACCCAATGTATCAAAATATTATTTTAACAAGGACTCAATATAAAAAATTATTCCTAGATATTTTACGTTCTTTTTCTTGTGCTAAATCTCTGAGCTCTGGTGTCTGTTTTACACTCAGCACTTTTCAACTTGGACTAGCTGCATTCCAAGTGCTCAGTGGCTACATGTGGCTAGTGGCCCCTGTCTCTGACAGCACAGTGTAGAAGTTAAGGGCATCACCACTTGCTGTGTGACATTGGGCAAGTTGCTGAACCACTCTGTGCCTTGGTTTCTTGATCTGTACAATAGGGTGGTAATAGAACCTGCCCCTTAGAGAGCTGCTATGAGAATTAAATAAACTCATGAACATAAAGAGCTAAAATAGTGCCTGGCAGGCAGAAAGTGCTATTTAAATGTCAGCTATTAATAAGAATTAGAAAAATAAGAATAATAAATCTCTGGAGGCAGAGCATCAAGGCAGACAACAGAGAGCAGAAGGAAGAGCAGGAGTGTTTGGGGGGGGCACTGGAGCAGGGGCGGTGGGGGGACGCAGGGGAGGCCTGCAGGGTGGTGCCCATCACACCCAGGACTTGAAAAGGTTTCCTTTTCAGCTCCAAGAGCAGAGCCTGAGAAACCGGAGAGAAAATTCTAGGGTCCGAGACTTTGTCTGATACCTGTTGCCATCTCAAGGGATGGGGTGTGAGCCCTGAGTGGGGGGCCTGGAGCACCTCTCAGTCTTCCCCATCTTGCTCTGACTCCAGAACTGTTGCATTCCTCCCCCTCACAGCCTACTGAGAGGCCGGGGCATCAGCTGGAGGGGGAATATTAATGATTCAATTTTCAACCGGGTTCCACTCCAGGGCCTCGCCTGCGACATACATTTTTAATCATAACAAAACAGAATGACAAAGGGAGTCATTTACAGCAAGGCAACCCCTGCGCCTGGCCCCCCTGAAGGGTCTGCTTGGGGGGAGGGGGAGCTGGCTTCCCAGCCCTCAAGACATTCCTCATTCTGGTGCCCACCTTCAGAGAGGGTCGAACCAGGGGCCCAGCCTCTGGCCTTGCCATGCCAAGCAAGTCATTCTCTCTGAGCTATGGCTCTCTTCCAAAAGGGAGCTAGCTACCCGGCCGGGGGAGCCAGAAACACTCGGGGGCCCAAGGGCCAGAACTGGAAAGCTGGGGGGAGCAGAGACTTGACCACCTCCCTGAAGGTTCTGGCTGATCCACAGCAGGGACGAGGAACCCTGGGGGTGACGAGGGGCCATGTGGATATGGAGGTCGCAGAGAATTCTACCTGCCCATCCTCCCAGGCCTGGAGTCATTCTTCTTTCTTCCGAGCCTCTGTGGGGCTTGGGGTTGGGTGCCCCAGAGCCGGCCAGGTACCTTCTGAGCTGACCTCACCTTGCTGGTTGCGGGTGATTATCTGGCTCCTCCTGATGGAAGCAGCACCTTCGTTCCCAGCTGGCTCTCTGTGGAACTCTGTGGGCTGCTGGGTCCGGGCCCATCCTCTCTGGTGACTAGCTTGGCACGGGGTCGATCTGGAATGCTCTCCTTCGGTCCATCTCCGTGAGCCTTCCCTGACGACCTGGCCACAACGGCAACCTCCAGCAACCAGTCTGTCTTCTTTCCCACCACAGTCTCCATGTCTGCACCACCCTCTTAGAGCTTCTGCTGCCCTCTGACCATCGCCTTGTCCACTCTTCCAATCTCTGAGCACGCAGTATGTATGTGGGGCTGTGTCTGCTGGCTCAGTACAGTGGGCAAGGCAAACAACCTACACACGTCTACACTGTATAGAAAGCACTGTAGTGGGGGGCGTCACAAAGCTATAGGAGCATAGGGACCAATACACGTCAATGCGTCATGCTGTTTCTTCCACTAATATTTATGAAGGACTTCGTCCATGCCAGGCGCTGTACTAGGTCCTGCAGCCACAGTGGTGAAGATGATAGTCTCCACCTTCACAGACTTTACACTTAGGTGGAGAAGATGAAACAAACCAACAGGTGCCCCCTGCTCCTTCTTACATCCTCCCTTGGGTCTTATACACAGCAGGCGCTCAATAAATCCTTGCTGGCTGGTTGTTCTCAGGTGGTTCATTCTCTGTGCTACTTTCTTCCCCCTTGCTTTATGTTTGTGAGGCTGGTTCCTAGGTCGGGCTTTTACCTATTTCCCACCAGGAAGTCCCCGTCCTGATCCGGTTAGCTCTGATCTCAGGTGTAATAAATTAGGTGTAGCAACACCAACTTTTATTAGGTGCTCGTTATGTGTCAGGTGCTAAACACTTGGCCAATACAGGTAACACAGGGAATACAACCTCGAATCTTCACAACAACCCCATGGAACAGGTGCTACGATTTAATCTATTTTGCCAAAGAGGAGAAGCAGGTGCAGAGAGGATAAGTCACTTGCCTGAGGTTGCACAGCAAGTAATGAGCAGAACCGGGATATAAACCCAAGCAGTCTGGCTCTAAACCCCACTGTGTCATTCTGTAGCTGCCTCCTATCATGGAGAAAACAGGTCAGAAAGACCTATTTTCACCCCATTTACAGAAACTCGCTGCCTTTTAGGTGACAGGGAGCCGCTGCTGAGGACATCTAGGCTCTGCACCACACTGTCCAGGAAATCATGGAAGGGCAGTGCTCGGGTGGGGGGTCCTCAGGGTCCCTCTTCTGCATCCCTCTCATGTTTCAGCCCAAGCAGCCAAGGCCAGAGATGGGAATGGACTGGTCCAGGATCTCAAAACCAAGTCCTGACTGAGGAGGGGCTTTCCTGGCCCAGGCTATCCGCGGCCCCAGGCTGCCTTCCTGAGCACCAGATAGCTGGTCTCACGTGAAGATGGCAGAAAGGCCCAGGAGCGGCCCCTGAGTTCCTGAGTGTGCAGCTGCCTCCCGGCAGGGACCCTTCTTCCTGGGCTCTCTGGGGCCGACGGCTTCCTGCCCTTCTGGTTCGATGCCATCTACTCCACCACGCGCACCCCCCTCCC
>NC_138377.1:22800677-22856103 GCF_054177405.1 Leptonychotes weddellii | reverse complement strand
AAAGAGTATTTTTAAGAAAAAAACTACAGAAAATAGTATGTATCTACCACCCTGAATTGACAATTGATAACATGTTGTTACATATGTTTCATGTTTTAATAACAGAATTAATATTGCCGGCAAGTTAGAAACTCCTTTGTGCCCATCCCCCAGTTGCATTATTCCTCTCCCCTCCCCAGGGCCAAGTATCAGGGATTTATTATGTATGTTTCTAGGCCCTGAAGAATTCTTTTAAGTAACATACACATATCCGAGGATGGCACCGTCTAGCGGGTACAGTCGCCCACCTCCACTCTGCAGCATCACAAGTTTCTGTGTGGACTCTGACATCAAACTGCAGGTTGCAGCTCTGTGCCCTTGGACAAGTGACCTAACTTCCCTACGCCTCAGTTTCCCTATCTCTGAAATGGGGATAACAGCACCACCCCTTAGGATCTGTTGTGAGGATGTAATGAGCTGAGTAAAGCACTTAGCAAAGCGCCTGGCATGGGTGATGCGTACTTCTCTCTCCTCTCCCCCTTCCACCTGCACCTCGTGGGGGGGCACATGTGGCTTCTGGGCTCCGTGTCAAATGGACACGTTCATGCCCACCCAGCTTTAGGCTGCTGAAGGATGTGTGGTGTGCAGTGTCCAGACAGACCCCGCTGGTCAAGGTGTCCTGGGACTCTACCATTCAACGCATGGAGAAAGCAGGCTGGGCCGGAGAATCTGGCCCATCTGGCTCCTCGGCCCACCATCCCCTGGGCCCACCCGGGCTGGAGCAGAGAAGCAGCCCCCAGCCTGGCCAGCCTGAGGCCAGGGGTTCTTCCAGCTGCACAGGCCGCCTCCATGGCCCCAGGAAGGGTTCAAAAGGCTACGCCGCATGCCCCATCACGTCGCACAAAAGGACGTATTGATTGGTTTGTAGGAGCATTTCCTGGGGTCCTTTATATCTCGCTCCCTTGCTGCTGTAATGAAGAGGCTGAGAGCACAGAGGAGGGGAGAGGCCGCACACATGCATCCGGGTGGGATTTCTTCATCTTATCAATCAGGACTTTAATTAGACACGTCCGAGAGGGCAGTTCCATCTTGGGGCAGGCGGCAATCTTTATCAAGCTTGCCGCATCTCTAATTACTGTGTACTGACAGATAACAATTGGGGGGCAGGGTGGGGAGCCTAGGAGGCAGAGAAAGGACAGCAGGGCCCAGAGAGGGGCCATTCACCCAGGGAGTGCGTCCTTCCTAAGCAACCTGGAAGGAATGGCTCTGGTTCCCATAGCCAGGGGCAGGGGATGAGGCCCCAGATAAGAGCCCTCAGAGTGATTGCAGGGATGCAGAGTGGAGAATGGCCAGGTCAGTAGATGGACAGATGTGAGGATCCCCTGCCCCTAGTTCCTGTGCTCCTCGCGTGCACTTCTTTTTTTCTTTTCTTCAGCTCTGAATTTCAGTTTTGCTCAGTGTTTTGAATGACACAGTAGTAAGAGCAAGGAAGTTCTAAGTTTGAATCCTATGGCTTTGTTCCACATCCACCCGTTTGTGTGACCTTGGACAAGTGGCTTAACCTCTCTGGGCTCAGTTGCCTTCCCTGGTAAATGGGGTAGTCACACCTACTCATAGGATCGCTGTAGCCATGAATTGAAATGAAGAGAATGTATATTCTCCTTCCCTGCCTTTCCCTCCATCCTGTCCGGTGAACAGTTTTATTCAGGGATTTAGGGGACCGTTTAAATCATCAAAGGCTAAAGACAAAGGCTCCTGCCTTTCTGGAGTGAGTTTTCCGCTCAGCAGTGTGGACCAGTCATCAGGGACAGTGGGTCCGGGGGTGGCAATGAGGCACAGAGCCTCAGTTGACCAGCTCTGACTCGGCGGACGTCTGCAGGCTGAGAGGTGACGGAGAGAGCACGGGTGGAGGCAGGGGCCTGAACTGGAATGATTGTGCTCAGTTATGAACCCAATGAGTTGAGTCATTTACTCTCTCTGAGCCTCAGTTTCCTCACGGGCAGAAGGGGTGTGATCATCCTCCCTCTCAGGGCCGGCACACTTCGGGGCACACAAAGCACCTGCTCCCAGGTGACTGCCCAGTGGATTAAGCAAGACGGTGCTGCCCCGGACGCAGCTCTAACGCGCATGCTCCAGCCTCCTGCACGTGCGATTTTCCCTCGCTCTTTCTCCAGGGATTGGCTCTCCTGCCCCTGGGCTCTTCCCTCCCCGATCCTGGGACCTGCCCTTTCTCCCAGAGAAGCCTGCACGATGCTAACCCTGTCTGGACACCTTCCCAACTCTTTGCTCACCGCTTCTCAGGTGGAGGGCCTTGCGTCCAGCTGTCCCCTCCCCAGCCACCACACTCTGACCTCCTGCAGAGATCCCTCAGAAGCATACCTCCAATCACCAGTTCCCCATGGCCTCCTGTCCCCTAAAGCCTCCTGGCTCTTCTGACACCATCAGAGCCCTTGGTCCCAGGCTCCGGGGCCCAGCATTTCTCTTGAGGGACAGACTTGGCTTGAAGGCTTTATTATTATTTTTTCAAAGATTTATTTATTTATTTATTTGAGAGAGAGAGACCAGAGGGGCAGAGGGAGAGGGAGAGTCCTAAGCAGACTCCCCGCTGAGCACGGAGCCCAACGCGGGGTTCAGTGTCACCATCCTGAGATCACCACCTGAGCCCAAACCAAGAGTCGGATCCCTAACCGACTGTGTCACCCAGGCACCCTGGCTTGAAGGCTTTAAATGCTTCTGGCCTCTAGGGTCTCAGGCCAAGTCCCAGCAAGGAATGGGTCCCGAGGGTGTCCCAGGGGTGGAGTGGGGAAACAAAGGCTAAGTGCTAGTTCTTCATGAATCATTGAATCTGTCAAAACAGCCTTGCTAGACAGAGATCGTAATCCCTGCTCAGAGAGATAAACCAACTTGCCCACCATCTCCCGGAGCTATAATATGAACCTACTTCTAGTGGTTAAGTTGGTATTCTTTAAACTACTTAGGAAAGTGAGGACACTCAAAACAGAATGAGATTGGGCAGCATAGGCTAGGGGGGTAGCCGAGAACGTCCCTGGATGAGAATTCTTGTGAGAAGCTTTGATAAGCCTACAGCCACATTTCTCCAAAAGGACAGCACACTATCTGTCAGAGAAGGGTAGGGGAAGGCAGTACTCTGGGAAGCAAGAGTTACGGTGTCCCTGGGAGTGCCTCCGAGGCCATCGGCCTGGTCTACCCTGGACTTGGGCTGACGGAGACGCCAGGGTGGAGTTTCACAATGCCAGGCTGGTCAGGACATGGGAGGACAGGTAGGTAGAAGTGGCGATGGGGGTGCACAGAAGGTTGGGGAACAGCCTCACCTTAGAGACATCGGGATGTGGGTGGGGGGAAAGAGCTAACACACAAGACCCCGTGAGAGAACAATGAGGGGCTCACTGGGTGGCGTAATGAGAGCTCCCAGGAGGGAGTGGGCACCATGGTGTAGATGTGAGCTACCTTCTCTCCTCTGCCTCTCTAGATCGCATACCTTCCAGAAGAGGTGGCATTCTAGCAGGAAAGAAGGAATATGATGAGCAAAGGTGGGGGGTTAGCAGGGAACTTGGTGAGAGCACTAAACAAGGCTGCAGGCCAAACCCCCTGAGATCCAGGACCTTTCCAGGGAGGTGCTGCTGATCCCAGTAAAGGTGCTTCTTCACCTGACACGTAAGGTGGCTTGCATTCTTCCCTGGGCACCAACCCCCCTGAGAGGTAGGTGGTAAGATCAACCCCATTCATCCAGATTTGGAAACCGAGGCAAGTGAAGAGGCTTGTCGGGGGGGGATGGGAGGGGGACAGGTAAGAACATGGGCTATGGAGCCAGAGTTCTGGTTTGCATTCGGGCCACTTGAGCTTTGATTTTCTCATCTTTAAAATAGGAATAGTGACGTTTATGCCACAGAGTTGTTGGATGGTCATCACTAAGTGTGTTTCCCGGCACAGAGTAAAAACTTGATTAAGTAGTAACTGCTTGAATTTTCCATTCATTCACTCATTCGTTTGTTTGTTTGTTCGTTCATTCATTGAAAGGAATACTTGTCAAGCACTTACCCCTTGCCAGGCATGGTGCCACATCCTGGGATCACAGCAGCAAATGCCCAGCCAAGTCCTACTCTTGAGGCACTTATGTGCTAGTAGGGAGATGGGCAGGGACCAAGTAAACAGGATGAGATCATTACAGAGTGGAATAAGCAGCGACGAAGGGTGGTGGCGAGGGGGGTGAGGGTGGAGGTGAAGGGGCAATCGTCTAGATGAGGTGCTTAGGGAAGGCCTCTCAGAACTTTCTGGCCTCAGGCCTGAAGTGTAAGAATGACTCAGTCATGCCAAGAGCAGCTCAGGTGGGGGGAAGGACAAGTGCAAAGCTGGGGGTCTTTAGAATATTCGAGGAACAGAAGTGAGTGAGCCCAGTGAGGGGGAGGGTGGTCCCAAGGAAAGGTGGTCTGCAAGAAGTTGGACAGACAGATCAGGCAGGGCCTTGTAAGTTATAGTCGATTCTAAACACAGTGTGAAGTCTTTGCGTGGTTTTGAGTAGGGGAGTTGAGGGCATTTTGCAGTGTTCAAGGGCATGGGATCTGAGGCCAGCTCATCTGGGTTTGAGCCCTCTGGAACCACACCTGCCCAAAACTTGTGTCCTAAAGCAACAAACATCATTAATTTTGCTCACAAATCTGGAATGTGGGTGGAGCTTGGGGAGGGTGGTCCGTCTCTGCTCAGGAAGCATCAGGCTGGGGTGGAGCGGGAGTCGGTGGCTCACTCCCACGTCTGGCAGGTGGTACTGGTGTAACTGGGAGCTCGGGTGAGGGGGCTGGCAGCCACGGGCCTCATTCCTCTCCAAGTGGGCCTGGGCTTCCTCACGGCAGCGTGCGTGGGCTCCCAGGGTGAATGTTCCAAGCTGCATGGCTTCTTCTGGTCTGGCCTTGGAAATCATGCCTCATCACTTCTGCCTCTATGGATTTAAGCTGGTCACTAGGGGACAGGAATTAGGCTCCATTTCAAAACAGCAAGAGCAGTAAAGAATTTGTAGGGGCGTCTGGGTGGCTTAATCAGTTAAGCATCTGCTGTCAGTTCAGGTCATGATCCCAGGGTCCTGGGATCAAGCCCCACATCGGGCTCCCTGCTCAGCAGGGAGTCTGCCCCTCCCTCTCCCTGCAACTCCCCCTGCTTGTGTGAGCTCTCTCTCTCTCTCTCTGTCAAATAAGTAAATAAATCTTAAAAAAAAAAAAAAGAATTTGTAGCCATGTCCTAAGGAGTTTAGAGAGGTAGGTCAGAGGTTAGGTCAGAGACAGATCAGGCAAAACCTCATCGGTCGTGCTACGGAATTTTTAGCAGTGCGAAGGCATTGGATGATTTGAAATAGGAGGTGATGGCAAGTGTAGTGGGTGAGAACACGGATCCTTGAATTAGGCTGCCTGGATTTCAATGGTGCCTGCACTACGTATGAGCTGTGTGACTTTGGATGTGTTTCATAACTTCTCTGGGCTTGGTCTCCTCATCTGTGAAATGGGATTAGTAATGGGACCTGCCTCAGAGAGCTGTTGTGAGGAAATCAGTTTAATTCTTATGAAGGGCTGGAACCATGCCTGGCACAGATCATGTGCTCCAAGCGTTCTCTATCGCTGTTAGATTTATGCTTGGAAAGAGTTGCTCCGGCTGCCATGTAGAGAAGGCATTGTAGGGCAACTGGAGTAGGGCCAGGGAGACCCGGTTAGATGGTAGAGCCAAGACCTCAACACAGACCTTCCCCGCGCTCTGCACGCTTTCTTTTGACGAGGTGCTTACTGTGTGCAAGTTACTTGTCGTTGTCAGTTCCTGGGGCCGCTGTGACAGATAACCACAAATTGGGTGGCTCAAAACATCAGAAATTTATTCTCCCACAATTCCGGAGGCCAGAGTCCAAAATCAAGCTGCCTGGCAGGGCCGTGCTCCCTCTGAAGGCTTTAAGGAAGGAGCAGTTCCGTGCCTCTTCTCTTAGCTTCCCGTGGCTGCCGGAAAGCCTGGGCATCCCTCGGCTCATGGATGCGCCCCTCCCGTCTCTGCCTGTGTGTTCACGTGGCCTTCTTCTCCGTGTGTCTCTGTCTCTGTGTCCAAGTTTCCCTCCTCTTCTAAGGACACCAGCACCCACTGAATCCAGGATGACCTCACCTTAACGTGGTTACATCTGCAATGGCCGTGTTCCTAAAGAAGGTCACATTCACAGGGTGGGAATGAATTTTAGCGGGAAGAGTATTTAATCCCCTTCACTGTCAGGGCCATTACTGGGGGTCAGAGGACGGAATCGCTGCCCTTAAGGTGAAGGAAAGCTGCTACATCGGCTGCTGGTATAGCTGGTGGGAAACGAGGTGCCCTAGTGGAAAAGCGAGCACCCCCTCAGCCACTGAGCTGCCCAGACCCGGGCCTTCTCCAAACACCTCCAAGGCCAGCCCTTGAGAGGCCAGGGCAGCACACTTAGTTTCCAGGGTTCTAAACCAGGAGACAGAGAGGATGGGAGCCTACAGGCTGCTTTTGTCTGGCACCAGGCCTCCAGATGCCCAGGGGGCTGGGGCTGGGTGAGCTTGCCGGTGCCCAGGCGGCCAGCTTGGCCCGCACACCTCCGCCTGGGCTGCTGCCTCTGGGGTCCCCCTGTGCGCGCGGGCCTGGGGGCGTCTGCCCTCGCTGCTCCCGACAGGCTGTGTCCAGCCGGGCTGAGCGAGCCCGGGCCCCCCGAAGTCCGAGGAGTATGCCCAGGATCAACCAGGATTCCGTAATTGGACTGTTGTTCTTTCATTTTGCCACGTCGTAGCGTGCGGATTATAGACACCACATGCTATAGATTTCCTGTCAGACCTCATGAATCAAGTCCCACTGTCTTATTTACTGTTGGCCAGAGGCTGTGAATAACGGCGTCCGACACACTCGTGCGTGGGCACACGCTAGTGCAAACACAGCCCACAGAGCCAGCCCTGCTCGGGGGGAGCACGGGGCGCGGCTCCCCACAGCCCTTCCTCCCCGGCCCTGGCCTCCGCAGCCAGCAAGAGGCCTGGTCGTCTGGGCTGTTGCCCCCCCACCCCCACCCCCACCCCCACCCCAGTAGGGAGATGGCTTCGCTGAGGCTTCATTTTTCTGCATCCCACTTAGGGTTACTGTCTGTGGACTTAAGGGGGAGTCCAGCCCCTCGACCAGCCTGTGCCTACACATGTAGGCAGTGAGGAAAGATGAATATTGTGCATGGGCTTGGGGGCCAGAGAGATGCGGCTCAAATCCCAGTAAGGTTTCTCGATACCTGTGTCACCCTGGGCTTGCTATGTGTTCCCTATCTGAGCTTCCTCATCTGTAGAATGAAGTAATGACAGCATTCATTCATGAGTGCACACGTGTGTGTGTGTGCGCGCGCGCGCGCATGTGTGAGGGGAGGATGAAGATCAAGGGAGTGGGGGGCGGCAGTGGGAGAATTAGCTGAGAACTCTTGGGAGCACCCAGCATGGTGCGGAAGGCTAGCCGCCATGAGCTAGCCCCATGTTGCTGAGGGCCACTGCCTGAGTGGGGCCGACTGGAGATACTGAGCTAGCTCACCAGTCTGTCCAGCGACTCTTCCGGGTGGGTATGGCTCCATTTTGCATGTAAAGAATTCCAGGCTCAGAGGGATTACGTAATTTGTTCAAAGTTGCACAGCTATGGAGTGATGGAGCCCAGACTCAAATCCAGCTCTCTCTGGCCCTAAGGTCCAGGGTATCTCCATTAGGCCCACTTTGAGGTCAAGGACTCCAAGGCAGACAATTCGGAAGGAGCCTCTTCCCCACACTAAGCCACCAACCAGCCCCGCTGCCAAGGCAGCAGCCCCTTCCTTCTCTCTCCTGCCTATGTAGGGGCTGCTCAGATGGACGTTGATCCTCCTTGTGGAGCTTAAACCCTTATCCCGTTGCTCAGGGCTGGTGGGGGTCAGGGGTGGAGCTTATGAGACGTTTGCCTTTTTGTATAGAGCATCTTTATCACTTCTAGCACGCACTTCTAGCACCAGACTGTGAGCTGCTGAGGGTATGTGCCATGTGCGTCCAGCTCACTGTTCTCCCTATACCTGATAATTGGGCAGGAAGTATCTGGATGGATGGATGGATGGATGGATGGATGGATGGATGGTTGGATGGATATGTCCCTACCAGCTTCATAAGAAAAGTGTCTGGGTACATTTTAAACTAAGTATGTGCCACGTTTCCCATTGAACCTCTCTTGTCCAGTTTCCTTAATAACAGCCACTTCAAGGTGGCACAGACCTAGGAAAATCATCATGAAAATGCAAATTCCTTTGCTTCAATTTAAACGGAGATGCTGCCTCCCAGAAGAGGAAACACCAATGACCTTTTCCCCATGGGTTCAGGGCTGGACCCAGCCCAAGGGAGGGTGACGCCCCTGCCCCACTGCCGTGAGCCTTCCCGGGGGCGGGACTTGGCAGGCAGCCGGCCCTTTCCCACCCAGACGCTGCTGTGTTACAACCAGCACAGGCTGATTTCTTACTTTCCTCTCTGTGCGTCTTCAAAACGCAAGTCAGGAAAGGGCACTGAGGCTTTAGTCTTTTCTCGGCTGTTCCCGAGGCACCTGTGTGAGACCTCAGAATCACTTTTGACTAATTTCCTTCTTGAAGGCAGTGTGGTTCCTGAGAAAGCAGGTCGCTGTGATTTCCTGATCCATAAAATGGGCCTAAGAACACCTGTCTCACAAAGACATTGTGGGGCTTGGGGTCTCTGAGTCCTCCCCCAAGTCTATGATAAAGGGTCATATTTCATTTCTTCTGTGTCTTGACAGGCACAGGGAGTGTGTTAAACCCATGTGTGTAATCGATCGTAGAGCTTTGGGTTCCACCCAGAGCTTTGGGGATTCTAAGCATGGGTGCCTCTGCCAGGGCCTGATGTGCCCCATGGTGACGTGCATATTAGGCCCCTTTTTTCTAGGAGGTAGACACATTTTCTTCCTTCCCCCAAGAAGAGAGACTTCCATAGGGTAATAAGGCCCACGGGCAGATAAGTGTTGAGTGAACGGCACCTGCCCTTGGGGAACCACCAACCTTAAGGCCTGTTCCATGAGTCATCTCCAAACAGGGCCCCTCCCCGCTCCCCCAGAAAAGCTTTCACTAGCTTGTTCTGTGCCCAGAGGAAATGCTTCGTCCTCAAATGTAATTGTGTCTGAGGAGGTGTCCTCTGCGACCAGGCGGGTCATGGAGCCCACGAGTGAGTCAGCGCATCCGGGCTGAGTTAATTAAAGTGCAAGGGCTGGCTGGCAGCTGGAGTCTAGCTGGAGATGACTTCCATTACGAAAGGGGTCCAGGGCGGGCCAAGGCTTCTGGCTGGGGTCTGCTGGGCTGCAAAGGGCCCGGGGGGGGGGGGGCATGGTCAGGAGAGGGGTAGTCTGGGTCTAGGTGGGGTGGTGGAAACAAGGAGGGAGGTGGCTCTCCAAACTAGCTCAATGCTTTGGCTTCATAAGGGCTATTTCCATTTTTCTTTGGATTCTGTATACAGTATTCACAAGCAATCAAAAGTTTTCTATGACTTCTCTGTGCCCAGTGAAATGGACTGGTCTGGTAGCCAGGGGTAAGTCTCTTAGACTGCTATTCACCCAGGAAGGCACACCCTCATGAGGGGTGCCCCAAATGCCCAGAGCCTAGAATGGTGCCCAGCACATTGTAGGCACTTAACTGACAGCTTTGAATGAATGACTGAGATTTAGACTCCCCCGTTGGGTTTATCTTAGCTATCAATAGCTGGGCAGGTGGCAAGAGAAGAAAGAAATGAGTTAGAAAGAAATGAGTTGTTAACAGGAAAGAGAGAAATGGGTCTACTGGAACGTAAGTCCACAAAGGCAGAACTTTGGTGTGTTCTCTCCCTGCCGGTCCCTTGCTCATTAAAGATTTGTTAAATGATGAGAGAATGGAGAAAAAAGGCAGAGAAGGAGGGAGGGGGGAGGGGGCACCCATGCACCTGGGGCAGGTCTAATGAAAACCAGGGAAACTTAGTGAGGGCAGTCCTCCTCTCTCTTGCACCCTTCCCTTCTCCGCATTTCCAGGCGCCTGTTCAGGGGAAGACAAATCTCTTAGTGAATGATATTGGAGATTTCTCTTCTTCCTGCACACGCCCTCACTGCCACCTGCCAACCTGCTCCGCTTTCTGCAATGTCCACTCCAAAGGAGATTTCTGTTCGAGAGTAGTCTCCAGTCCCAGACGGGACATCTAAACGGAATCTCTGCTTCTTTCCCTCCTTCATAAACCGGGCTGGACAATCCAGATGGAAGCTCTGCTTCTCCGGAAACCTGTCCTCCCTCAAGCCAGCTGAGGCCGTGGGGAGGGCAGACCACATGCCCAGCTCCTTTTGGTTGTGTGGAAGGCTCTGTGCTAGACGGGGGGCTCATTCAGAATAGCCCCTGCCCTGGCAAGCTTTGCTGTCTTCCTAGAGAGACGGGGGATCTGCATACGAAAGCCTGGATGCCTGGAAGAGTTCCAGTGAGCTAGCTGAAGGGGTCAGGGAGAGGCTTGCCAGCCTGCCCAGGTTATTCAGAGTGAGCACTGCAGGGACCCCAAGCTCCCAGGACAGTAGAAGCCACCAGCCATATGTGTCCACAGCTCTGCAGTGAAGGCCTGGGTCATTGTGGAGTTTTCAGATTTGACACTTGGTGCGTTTTCCAACTAGAATATCCTGAGCCAAGTGAGTCAGTATTTTGCCTCCCAGAACCTGGAGCCCTCACATGAACCAGGCACGATGACAGGTATGTCAGGGTACTTTGTGGGGTAACTGTTGAGTGAGAGGACCAGGCCACGCATGACTCCCCATGGGGCTGATGCCCTCCGTTTGCCATGGCGGTGGGTCACCTGGACACAGCTGGAGGGACTAGCATGATGCTGCCTCTCTCTCTGCCCTCCTCCTCCAGGAACCCATGAGCAGCACATTGGCGACGTGGGGCTTTGGCAATGCTGAGTGAGGCTGGCAGAGGGAAACTGGCAGGTGAGGTGCGGGGGCCTGGGCACACCTGCCTGCCGTCTGCCCTGCCTCTGCCAACTAGATGCTCCTTTGTCATCCTGCCTAGGAACCATGGGCTAGTTCAGACATGTAGAGGACAGCGATGCTGAGACCGCAGGCTTGGGATGGATGCCACTGTGGCCGGCGAGCTTTGTACTAGGGCATGGCCATGGCAATCCCCCTGACTGTGAGCATTACGGGCATGGGGTGAGAGAAACAGTGGGTGGGCAGGTCAGGTTCATCCCCATTAATGAGAAAAAAATTAAAGTTAACACCCCATTATAGTAGTTTCCTAGGGCAGCTCTAACAAAGTACCACACATTGGGTGGCTAAAATGACAGAAACTTATTGTCTCCAAGTTCTGGAGCCTGGAAGTCTGAAATCAAGCTGTCAGCAGGATCATGCTTTCTCTGAAAACTGTAGGGGAAAATCCTTCCTTGCTTCTCCCTAGCTTCTGATGGGGGCTGGCAATCCTAGGGTTCCTTGGCTCACAGATGCAGCTCTTCAACTTCTGCTTCCATCGTCCCATGATGTTCTCTACACGCACGTGTGCGTGCGTGTGTGTGTTCTGTTCTTATAAGGATGCTAGTCCTATTGGATTATGGCCCACCCTGCTCCAGTATGACCTCATCTTAACTTGATTACATCTTCAAAGACCATATTTCCAAATGAGGTCACATTCACAGGTACTAGGGGCTAAAACTTCACAAATTTTAGGGGACACAGTTCTACCAGTAACGACTATCAGTATCTTATCTTGCAGGTGAAGGACAGGAATGTTATCTCATGTACGGAACCATATGCAAAAAACTGGTTTTCCTTTCTGTTCAGTACACATGGTCTCTTCTCATAAGCCATCCAGAAACAGGAATTGGGTTCATGCCAGCAGGGCCCTCCCTCTAACTGATGAGGAATGTAAGCTCCGAGAAAGAAAGGGTTTTGGCTGTCCTGTCAACTGTTGAATCCACAGCATCTAAACAGTGTCTGGCACAAAGGTTTGCTGAATGAATGAATGAATGAATGAATGGGTTTGGTGGTGGGAGCTCCAGAAGCTGTTAGGTTTTAACTGTGTGACCCAAGGAAAATCACTTACCTCCCTGACTTTGTTTCCTCATACGTAAAATGGAAAGAGGAATGAGCACTTATTGGGAGTATTGCGTGAGAAACTATGTAAACGCATCAACTCAGTTCCTGGCACATAGTAAGTATTGAATAAATGCTGATTAAGTGAGAATCTGTTGGAGGCTGTGGTTTGGTCTTTGAATTTTACAGCTGGAGCGATGCCAACCTGCTGAGTGGAAATGTAGCTACACACTTCTGCAGGGGAGGGTTGAGCTGCTTTAACCAGGGATCCGCTAGTGAGAAATGATTAACCCTCGGGTGGAAGGAGGAGAATGGATCACTGGAGAGGGATTATCATAGAGAGCTGGATAAGGGCACAGGTTCTGGAGCCATTCCCTAGGGGTTCAAATCCCAGCTTGGGCTCTTGCCAGCTGTGTGGCCTCTGGCACACTGAGGCTCAGTTTCTCCGACTGTAAAGTGCAGCAATAATAGCATCTACCTGGTGGCCTTGTGGCAAGGATTGACCTACGGTGTGTGGCACATGGTGACAAATAGGTAAGTTTACTATTATTAGGATCACTGTTGAGTCCTCTGCCCTGATTGCTCGGAGCTGGATCATTGGAAAACCTACCTCTCGTGTTGTGGGCAGACTCCCGGGAACGCAGGCTCTCGCTCTTCTCTCCCTGGCGCCCGGCGCGCACCTGGCCATGCACCTGCCCACCCGCCCCCGGCACCCGCGCCCGCGCCCGGCGGAGCTCCGCGCACTCCGAGATCCAGCGCGCCCTCTGGTGGCGCTCGGCCGAGACGCGGCTGCGCCGGGGAGCCCCCCCCCCCCGCTGCTGTCAGGCTGGCCGCGAGGGTCACCCCGTGCGCAGTCCCGCGGCCTCGACGCGTCCCTTCCGAGGCGCCCTTGTCTGTGGTCCTTCTCCGTGCGTGCGGTCTATAGGAGAAGCTGTCTTTCTCTGCGGGCTCCCTCGCGAGCGTGCCGCTGTCCCAGAGAGAGCAGGAGGACAGAGCACAGCCCCTCATCGGGGATGCCAGGGTCTGCGCCCCAGGTGCCGGCTGCAAGGGGGGAACAGGGCTCATCAGGCTCTCTCACAGCCCCCACCCCGCTACTTTTTTCCTTAGCATGATGCTGAAGCCGTCTGGGCAGCTGAAAGGGCCTAGTATCTGAAATTTGCCTGTTTGAAGGTTCACACCATGTATCTTGGGCTCCCCAGCTATTTCCAACCCAGAAGCTTGAGGAGGAGCGTTCTGGCTGTGTCTGTGGCTGCGAGGACCTGTTCTGGCATCTTCCGCAGCAGCATCTCCAACGGTATTTAGTGCTAAGCCCTTGCCAGATGCTGTTCTAAGTGCTGGATGGGTGTACCTCCTGCTCCAACGGTGGTAGGACCCAGAAGGGCAGTAGCACCTAGGAGGGAACCAAGGCTCAGAGAGGTTAGTGACTTGGGCAAGGTCACTCAGAGTGGGCCAGTCTGCCTCCAAGCTGATGTCACTACCCCCTGGCCTACTGCGCCCCGGCTGAATTCTGTGCAGTTAGTTGGCCCAGCTCGCCTGCCCTTGTGTATGTGTCCCCTGATCTCCCCATCTAGAGTGCCCTTCCTCATGCCCAGAACGTCTGCTTGGCAAGCTCTTCTGTGAGTTCTTCCCTGCCTCTCTGTGGCCTCCAGGACCCCCGCTCCCACCCCATCTCTCCGTGCACCTGTCACCCGTGGTACTTTGCTAGCCTCTGGTACGAGGCTGTGGATCTGCTGACAGCTGGGGGCCCTTGGCTAGCTCTCTTTGCTCCCCCACTGTCTAGCACAGCAGGTGCTCACTGGGTGGAGCCAGGCTCCAGCAGCCGCAGCCTTTTCCCAGGGACATAGCTCCACATTGCCCTCTGAAGTGGGGAGGAAAAGCACATCAGTCCCATCTTAGAGATGGGAATGCGGAGGTCACAGGGGTGAGGGGTTCCGCCCACTCCACAGAATGAACTGTTTAAACAGGAGATGTTCTCACAAGGTCCCTTGTTCTGTGCTCGGCTACTCAGGCCAGAGACTTGTGAGGAACGCCCCACAAGGACCTGTGGCGTGGGTCACGGGGACGGAAGTGTAGGGGTGTCTGTGCAGGGAGATCCTGGGCTTTATCTGCAGAGGCCACGGGGGAGAGAATTTCAAATCAATATTTGTTTTATTCTGCAGGGTCTCCCCTTGAAAGACCTCATCGTGGGGGCACATCTTCCTTCTGGATGTGTCTCCTTTCCGGGAAGCCTTCTTTGCTGTCTGAGGCAGTAGAGACCCTCCTGGGCACGGAGGTGCGGCTCCCCAGGGGCAGCTGGGGGCCAGGAGGCAGAGTGGGTGCCTGTGAAGGGCCTGGCATGCCCTCACCCCTTCTCACTTGCTTGCCTCGCTCCCGACCCCGACCCGGCGGCTCCCAGCCTTCCCAGTCCCTCCCATCGGAGCCTCCCACTCCCCTTCTGGTCCACCCCCACCACACCCCAACCAGCTAGCTCACTGGGCGCTCGCGTCTGTGTCAGCTTGGAGCTCGGCAGGCATTTCTCCTGCCGTAGTGAGCTCTTCTTAAGGAGAAGGATCAGGTCTTCTGTTCTGTCTGCCTCCCTGTCAGTGGCCAGCGCAATGCTGGGCACTCATAGATGCTCCAGAGGGGGCAAGTTGCTTAGCTTCGCAGAGCCTCAGTGTCCTCCTCCGTGAAATGGGGATAACATAGCCACATGTGTGAGACTACGTCAGAGTACCTAGCACAGGGTCCAGCACCCAGGAAGCAACTACTCAGGGTTAGTTCTGCATCTTCCCTGTCAACACAGGCGGCCTCAGCCCCCGACCTCCCGCTCTGACCGGGTATGACCCACGGTGAGTAGCACGTGTATTCTCTCCCTCCTCCCCAGACCCAGGGGACTGGTGTTCAGAGGTCCAATGCCCTCTCCTCTGTATGCCTCTCCCCCATCTCCGGGGACGGGCAGGGAAGGGCAGGAGCCTCGGTAGGCTCCAGCGAAGTGTAGGTAGGGTCTTGGCGTGTCCCCCAGTGCCCACCGGGGCCCTAGGAGCTGGCAGTAGACGTTGTGGGCGCGGCCGTCATTGACCTGATCTGTTCCAGAGCCCTTCCCACCTTCTCCATAGGCGACAGATGAATGGATGGGTGGGGGTGTTGGGGACAGGGCCAGGATTTCTGACCCTGGCACTTGCTGTGTTTGTGAGCGATGGCACAGGGCATTACCCTTTCCCCACCTGGCTGCGTCTTCAAGCCAAAGCACTGGTTCCCACAGTGTGTGCAGGGGTAGGTTTATCGAATATGATTTTCTAAGAGTTGTCTCGTATTAGCTCACTTCACCTGCACAATAATCCTATGAGCTAGGTACAGTATTTCCCACGTTTTACAGATCAGAAACCCGAGAGAAACTAGCTCTGGAAGCCGTGCCCCCTACCATGGCTATACTGTCTCGAGGATGACAGAAACACATTTTCATGTACACCCCACAGCCTGCTTTTCTCTAATCCCAGCCTGCTTTTCTGGCCTGTGTCCAAGTGGGCCTGCCAGTCTCACGTGGCCCCAGGTGAGTGCTCCCACCCTGGACCTCCCAGTTCTGAGCCGGCTGCAGACTCGTCCTACCCTCTGGGCACTGCCCAGCTTTTGAGGGGAAAAGGAAAGTCCCCTGGGGATGGAGAACGAGCAGCACATGGATAAACAGCCACTCCCGTCCTGCCCCATCAGCGCACGGCCTCGTGACTGCTCTAGGCAGCTGGACTCTTTCTGTGGATTTGAACTCGCTCTTGCTGTCTTGTCCACCTTTATGCTCCCTCACTGTGCCCCTCCTCCACGATTTCTGTCTCTTCAGAGGACAGAAAAGGGCTTTGTTGAACCTTTGGCTGGCCACTGAGAGCTTCTTCTGGGGATCCCCAGGGAAGGTTTACACTCTCCTCAAACCACCCCCGCCCCAGGGGAAAGTTGTCCCAACGCCTGGCTCCTGGCCAAGCTAACTTACTAGCATTCTCCACCCAGGCCCAAAGTGGACAACAGTATTTTTCTGAGTTCACAGGAGGATGGGATTCCAGAATTCTAAGATGCTGGGAAGAGCTCAGAAATGCACAAAATATTACCAAAATGTGATGGGATATGCGTTTTTAAAAAACAGTGTCAAAAATAAAGAGATCTGATAAACTGTGAAGGGCCTTTTACTCAGTAATTTCACTTCTGGAGCTGATTCTAAGGAGATCATTCCAGAGAAGAAGAAGGAAGCATGAGGTCCGGAGAGGTTCGCTGCAAAAGTGGAAAATGAGAAGCAGCCTAAATATGGGGGCAGAGCGAAACAAGTGGGGGCTTTGGTGCAGGGGTGTGATGTGGGGTCATTTTCAATGATGCTTATGAAGAGTATTAACCACAGGGAAACTGCGTACATTATAACTACATAATGCATACATGTGTCCAAACCTACATAAAATATATGTGCGGAAGGGAATGAGCCCAATTAAAATAATTTCAGTGTGAGGTGATTAGGGATTCCTTCTTTGAGTTAATTTTCCTCGTTTAAAATATTCCTACAATTAAGAAAAATAAATGCTTGGGGGGCAGGGATAGTGACCAGACGGGGGACATTGGATTGCCAGCAGCGTTCATTGACTTGATCTGGGTGCTGGGTACGTAGACGTGTTCATCTTATGAAAATTCGGTGAAATGTACCCTTAGATATGTGAACACTTCTGTGAGTATACTTCAATGGAAAGTTGAAAAATAAAAGAAAAAAATGAGATCTTAAAAACAGAAAGGTGATCAACTCGTGTTCAATGAGACACACTGTGAACTGCAGACCGTATGATCAGTAAAGGTTTTTTGCCCCTAAAATGTATTCTTATTAAAAATTAGTCATGACTGTTTTCAAAAGTCCTTTCGTCTGGGCTTGTTTGAAGCTAGAGACATAGTCTGCAAGATGATAGACTTAAGAGCTTATAATACTTAATATTCGGGAAACCATTAAAGCAGTGGTTTCCAAAGCAGTGCGTGCATCCGAATCTTCTGGATGACTTGACCACTTGTTAAAATACAGAGTGCCGGGCCCCACCCAGGTCTGAGGTGGGCCCAAGACTTAGCATTTTCAACAAATTCCCAGGCGATGCCAATCCTGTTGGTCAGTGGAACCCCCTTTGAGAATCACTGCTCTGAAATCACCCCCTAGAATCCCATGCACGATGATAGGGTAGGACCATTGCTGATGAATAGCGAGGCATATTCTTCCTTCTGCAAAACCAAAACAGGTGCTAGGTCTTGATAATAATAATTCTATCATCCAAGAAGATGTCAGTGCCCATGATGGTCTGACACTCTGCTCTGGGCGGAATGGATTGATTTAGCCCGGCCCTGCTGATACCCTCCAAACACTGTCGCCGAGGCTGGTATTGGTGTCGCCAGGTGTGAAAAGGGACACAGAGGCAAAATTACTCTAGCATGGGGAACGTACACAGTAAAACTCTGGCATTGTACCTTTAAAACACAAGCGAGTGCTTTTTTCGGGGTGAAGACACAGTAAGCATTGAGCGCTGGACTCTGGGCCAGACACTATCCGGAGAGCTTTATACACCTTGTCTAGTCCGTCCCCAGAACCACCCCCCCCTCACCCGAGGGTCAGTACCATCATTATCCCCGTGGCCCAGAGACTCAGAGAATTGAGTAGCTCATACCTGGAGGAGTCAGCATGGAAGGCCGGGTCCAGAGCCTGGAACCACCCATGGAAGCGGCCAAGGGAGGCGGGAGTCCAGGGCTGCGAGCACCAGAGCAGGGAAAGGATGGTTTTCCTGGGAAGGGACGGGGAGGAGGGAGGTCAGGGGAAGGTAGGCATGAGCGGGGAGGAGGAGGAGGCAATGTGTGGGAAGAGAGCCAGGAAGCAAGGTAACATGGGCTGCATTAGCCAAGCCCCCGGGGCCTGCAAGACGTGCGTCGCACAGACGCAGAAGCCCCAAAGGCTTGCTTGGCTGCAGATCTTATCCCCAGCTGTGGCCGGATCCGAGACCATCAGAACTCCACTGCTCCTTATTTTCTGACTTTCTACAAGCGACAGAACAGCAAAAGAAAAACAAAGAGGCAAAAGGTGCCCTTCACGTGGCCCCAGGGCAGGGGGAGGGGCTAGGTGCTGCTGCCCTGGCTCGAGGCCTCTGGGTGGGAAAGCCCCCCATGCCAGCGGGGGCTCTTGCCCCCTTCCCTGGGGAAGCACAGCAGGCCGAGAGTGCCCTGTTGCACGGTCCCTGTGACACTGTCCCGTTGCTGTGCTCTGTGTTTGGGCTGGTGTGCGAGGGCGGCACATGGAGAAGCTTGTGGACCTTGGCAGGGCCCCCGTGGGTACCACTGGGTTTCCCCCTGTGCATGCTTGCTCTGCGCTCCTGCTCCCTGCCCCCTCCCCGTGACTCCAAGATGCGCACTGGGCTTTGCAGCAGACCCTCACCTGCTCAGCTGCAGACAGAGGAACTGGAAGGATAAAGAGGGAGAACGGCTCTGCCTGTAGGAGTCCAGAAGCTCTGAAGAGGCTTGATAGAGGGCAAGAGAGAGTCTGGGGCAGGCGTGGAAAGCCTGAACAGGGAGCGACCCTGCCTCCAGGAGAGTGTGGCCCGAGCACATCCTGGGCACCGACCCATCCCCGTGGGATGAACAACTCCCCCTTTCCCCTGGGCAGAGACGGAATTGGGGGCCCGGGATTGAAAGTCTCCCTTTGTCTTGAGCCCATATGGCTGTATTAGAGGCACCTCAGCAAACCTACTGCTTTATCACGGGGGTCTCCCGTGTTAGTGGGCACTGAGTATAACAAGACTCAGCAGATTATAAAGATGTGCTATTGCCCACGCCTACACCTGTGCCCCTGCCTACCTTTTGGGCTCTTCCATCTCAAACTCCAAGGACATGCAATTAATCTTCACTATCTTTTCATTCCACAAAACCCCCACTAACAAAGGACCCAGGAGTGTCACACAGAGGGTGGACTGACTTTATTTATTTTCCCCTTGCCGGATGGAAGGTACTATTCTGCCTCTGATGGTGAGCTGACAAGATCCATGAGACAATATCCAGCAAGGGCTTTGAAATGGCGAGGCAACTTACACACATAGAGCTTCCGCCCTGTCTGAGAGGCTGCCACCTGGCTGGCTCCTGCAGACCTCGGACAGGGAGCGCTCTCACCCTGTTGGTCATAGAATCAGAACAGGACACATTTGTTTTTCATTCCACTGTTCCTTCCTACATCGGAGATGGTCCCAACACATCCCAGATGACTTGGCTGCCCAGTGGCCG
This sequence comes from Leptonychotes weddellii, assembly GCF_054177405.1. Classification (NCBI taxonomy): domain Eukaryota; kingdom Metazoa; phylum Chordata; class Mammalia; order Carnivora; family Phocidae; genus Leptonychotes; species Leptonychotes weddellii. The sequence goes on along the minus strand of NC_138377.1, from coordinate 22,836,810 downwards.
GACAGGGGGACTCAGGGGTCATATGCCTCTCTGCCTGGGCTGTTGTCTGATGCCATGCAACATGGCTGCACTGAAAGGTCCCCAGAGACAGGAGGCTGGGGGGTAAAGGGGACCTCAAAGTATTCAGCTTCCTCTCTGCCATAGCAGTGAGGTGAGGTGAGCTCAGCTGTGGGAGATTAAATAACCCTTGTCTCTCCATTACCTCCAAAAGGTTCTTTGGGGGAAGAAATGGCCAGTGTTTGGATATTTGCATATCAATGACTCTAACTCTAAAATTAAGAAATAAGAGTAATATGCACACCTCTGAGGGTTGTCGGGGCAACACCTGCTGTTATTAACAGGAGTGTAGGAAAAGGGAGGATTTCCAACATGGGATAAGCCTGGGGCTGCAGGAATGGCAATTCTCCTAAGCCTTGTTGAAGAACTCAGATCCCAGTGAGCTGTTAGGTCAGCCTGAGATTCCATGTTTGACTCACAACAAAGGCTCAAGGCACTCCCAAGGGCATCTCTAACGGGTGGTCCTGACTGTGTGGCCATCACCGTAATCTCGCGCGAGCATCTGCAGCTCACCGTGATGGGCCAGGCACTCAGCACTTGGGTTATGAGGCTGGGGAGTTGATGATGAGGTAGGCAGAGGGTGGCTGGGCCCTAAGGAGCTACTCTGTAATTATCGCTGAGAAGGTGCTTCTCCACATCCTCGCAGAGTTGGAAATAAGATGGGACAGAGTGGGAGCAGGCAAATAGGACATACATGGGCTGTCACAGTGAACAAAGTCAGCCACTGGCTGGTGCCTAGTTGTACTCTACCCCCCCCGGGGGGGGGGGCGCTGAGCATAATGTGGACGATGGATAGGAAGGGAAGATCACAGCAAGAGGCAGCCTTCCCCTTTCCCAAGTTGAGGTCAGGACCTCCGTTGGCGAAAGGATGGAGTGGAAGCAGATCCCATGTGCCAGGCACCATACGCAGTACTGTATGCACATTACCCTGCAACAAACCACTGTAGAGATTTCAGGAAGCCTGGATAGGGAGGAAACATGTCCCAGAGTCATCAAGCTAATGACGTGCAGAGTGAGGATTTGAGCTCGTCTGCTTGCCTTTATTCTGCCAGTGCCTCTCAGCTGCTTCCCCCAGGTACTGGTGACAAGACACATTTACCTGGAGACACTCTCCCATCAGCACACGGACTGTGCCTTGTAATTCACAAAGCGTTAGTTTGTGTCTTGATTCACCCCTTACGATCCCACTCAAGCAAGCATGTCCCATGCAAGTGAATGAAAGTGACATTAACACTATTTAATATCATTAAGTACTACATGAGAAAAAGTACTTTACCAATATTAAGATTCCTAGTAGCCATCTTCATACTTGATAGGAAATCTACCAGTGTACATCCTGATGCTGAGAACCCCATGCAGCACTCCCTGTGTGTGATGACGAGTTTGGTCCTCGCTCACAAGTGTGCCGCAAGGCCAGCCACCTAAATGGGGTTGGCCTCAGTCTGAATCGCAAAGGACAGGGATACAAAAAGCAGGAGTGTTTGGGCAGGTTGCTACTTTTTAAACATGGCTTCTTCCGACATGGCCCCAGGGACTCCAAATAGGTGTTGCCCAGACAACCCTCAGAAGTGTACGTATTATTCCCATTTCTTAATCTTGGAGGACTGGTCGAGTTGATTGAGTTGATGCTATTTATAGAACACTGATTTTAGAGATATCCTTTTGATTTTCAAAATGTGCTCCAGGGAGAACTAGGGATTCTATAGAGGTGGCTTGTGGATTTCCTGCGGTGGGGGTGAAGGACCCGCTTGCCTAAACCAGAAAAGCTACTCTTTTGCTGTTTCATATAACAAAGTTCTATGTACAGTTCCACCTGAAGAAAGACTCTTTGGGGCTCTTTTTGTAAAGCTTGAAAACCATTGCTTTAAAATGATGCTTTTGGGGGCACCTGGGTGGCTCAGTCGGTTAAGCATTTGTCTTCAGCTCAGGTAATGATCCTAGGTCCTGGGATTGAGCCCCGCATCGGGCTCCCTGCTCTTTAGTGAGTCTGCTTCTCCCTCTGCCTCTGTGCTCTCTCGTACTCTCTCTCTCTTGCTCTCTCTCAAGTAAATAAATACAATCTTAAAAAAATAAAAATAAAAATAAATGATGCTTTTGTGATCCCATATGTAAAAAATATTCTTGCTTGTGGATGAGTCTCTCCGGTGGACGAGCCAGTTGGCTGTCATTGAAGTGTTGTTAAGGAACAGTCTCTGGAAAGACCCACGCTCTGGCCCATCCTTTGATACTAGGGCAAGAAATGAGTCTCCTTGGTTGAATGGCTAGGTTAGTCAGGATCCGAGGAATAAAAGGAAGTGTGCATTTGTTGATGTTGGAAGAAACAGGGAAACAAAACCAACTATTCAATCTTGCCATGGCCTTTCAAACCACCAGGGACGGGGAGGGGAAGGAATATGAGGAATAAGAGGTAACTAGATTTCCTTAGTTTAGTAGGGAGTTTATTCTACCTCCAAAGGGGACCCTCAAATTTCTTGGGTGTGTCTGCAGAAATCACTGAAGCACATCCAGCTGGTTTCAAAATTGCTGCCCATTTGAACCTGCTCCAACCAAGCAAATTGGCCCTAATGAGGAAATTTTGCTTGGCAGCAGATTGTCTTCCTTTTCATCACCTCCTCCTTCTTCCGGCTGCCCTTCACCGTCTCCCAAGTCATAGAAAGTTAAAATGTACCCTTTGGCATCATTCCATAAAATCTGTTGGTTTCTTCCCCAATGTTACTCTCCTTCTCACATTTTCTCCCTCCAGTACTGAGAACACAGTCATTCTGATTTGAAAGAACTTCTACATGTCTTGGCTAAATTCACGAACGTGGGGATAGGTTGGCCCATACTGACTTCCCAGAGGCTATGTTCCTGAAGTCCTCTTACAAATCAGTTGATTAGACCTAAGCACCTATTTTCCCAGCTACCCATTGCACTTAGGGTCTCAGGCTAGCCCACGAAAGCCTCTTCTTTTGTCGTAGGATTCAGGGTTGGCATGGACTCCATTAAGGTGACATGGAATAGACAGAGAGCACAGGTTTTGTGGTGAGCCAGAATTGGGTTCTAATCTCAAATTGTCTTCTGGCCTTTCACACTTACTCTCAGAACTTCCTTTTTCTCTTCAACAGATAAAATGAGAGGGATGATACGCACCATGGGTGTGGGTGGGCTTGATGACCCCATGTGAGGGCTAAGTGGCCGGACAGTGCCGAGTGCCCAGCACAGAGTGGGTGCTCAGTAAATGCACGTCCCCACCACCCTCTCCAGCCCTGGTCATTGAGTCTGGAGACTCATACTAGAGCTGGAGGTCTCCAACGATCAAGGAAGAGGAGGGAGAAAATGAGAATGTTACAATACTGGTAACGGACCAAAACAGAGGATCAACCATGGAATAATGAATAAGAAATAAAGAGATTTTGTCTTCATTGCTGGGATTCGGTAAAAGGCAGAATTCTTCAACTGGAGGAGAATAGAGTGAATGGGGGCATGGTGAAGATGCTGAGGGGATTTCGGGGCTCAGGGATGTTTGTTGCTGATCTGTTTGGCGAAGGGGGTCCCTTAAAACTATCTTAAGGAAATGTGGACATTCGCCTTTTCTGTTTCTCAGGACAGCTAGCCCAACTGGGGATGGGCTGAGACAAGGAACAATCGGGCAAAAGGAGGGAGGGTGGGCAGACCTTGAATATTTGACACCTGGACCCACTGTTCTCTGTGCAACAAAATTAGACTTAGTATAATTGTGAAGTAACTAACAGTCAGCATTATTTTCCCAATTTGTTAACTTAAAAACAAACCATAACACTCCAGAACAAAGAATAAATTTCTACATTAAAGATATGGTACAAACCCAGTGGAACTTTTCAGGTAGTGACTATTACTGAACTAACAAATATCACAGCTCCTAGTGCTGCCCTTACACTGCTTTAAATTTTATTTTATTTATTTATTTATTTTTTAAAGATTTTATTTATTTATTTGACAGAGAGAGAGATAGCGAGAGCAGGAACACAAGCAGGGGGAGTGAGAGAGGGAGAAGCAGGCTTCCCGCTGAGCAGGGAGCCCGATGTGGGACTCGATCCCAGAACCCTGGGACCATGACCTGAGCCGAAGGCAGACGCTTAACGACTGAGCCACCCAGGCGCCCTGCTTTAAATTTTAAATGCAAATGAAAACAAGTGGTCACAGAAGAACAAGACTGAAGCACCTCAGGTGTCTTCTCTGTCTGTAGAATCTCTGTGCTGTCATTGTTTCTTTTAAATCCACCCACCGAGAGGTGCCTGGGTGGCTCAGTGGTTAAGTGTCTGCCTTTGGCTCAGGTCATGATCCTGGAGTCTTGGGATCAAGCCCCAGGTCGGGCTCCCTGCTCAGCTGGGCGCCTGCTTCTCCCTCTCCCTCTGCTTCCCCCTGGTTGGGCACGTGCACTCTCTCTCTCTCTCTCTCTCTCCCCCTCTGTGTCAAATAAATAAGTAAAACTCTTTAAAATAAAAAAATAAAAATAAATCCACCCATTGAACACAGGATCTACATAGACCACAGACACTCAGACACACTGCCCCTTACATGAGCAGGAACAATTCCGGGACGCTAGGAATCTACTCTTGAGGACCCTCCCACCCCCCGCAGCTGAGTATAGCTAAGTTAGTGTGGGGGGGGAGGGGGCTGACTTTGTAAGTTCCACATGGAATGCAATTTGCATTAAAGAATAGGTAAGGAAAACATGCTAATTTGGAATTGACCTGCATTAGGAAAATTCAACAGCAATCACAACTCAGAACAACAAGAACCTTTCTTGGGGAGAAGTATTCTATCACTGACATTATTTTGACTTGCTGGAGTAAGGTGATGACACAAAGCAGCTTTTAATCAGCTTTAGTGTTGTTTTTATGTCTGTATAGACGATGACCCTCTTATTGTTTGCGTCCAAGGAGGCCTGTTGCCACCGCCCTGCTCCAGGCATGCCACTGGACTCTCCTGGTGCTCGAAGCCGAACGTTAAAGTTAGGGGTGTGCGTGAGGTGACGATGGTCACCCGAGGAAGTGGCTGAGCTCAGGATGAAGGAAACCAGGGGAAGAGAGAGCACCATATGTCCTGGGCCTCCTGGGTATGGAAGGAAAAGAAAGAAAGGTGAATGGGAAAGGGGAAGGGTTGGTTAGCTCCGGGTGACACCATTGATCTGAACATTTTGGCAACTGACTCAGAACCATAGAATCTGAGTGGATGGTGAGTGGGTGGGTGGGTGGGGCCGAGTCCACGTGGGCCTTTCTAAACTGGAGAGTCTGTAACTCGTGTAGGGATGAGCCATAATAATCCATCCATCATTGTGCTCATTGTGCTCATTATGCTCCGTCTCCTCTAACCAAGGAAAGGGGTAGTAGATAATGAGATAGTGTAAACTGAAAGAAAGTTGGTGGCCCTAAACCATTTGCTGACTGTCTTTATCTTAGCGCCAGTCCCCTGGAAAACAGAGCCTGAGGCAAGCATTAAAATGCTGACACTTTATTTGGAGGTGTAAGCCCAGAGATGATAGAAGGGGGAACTGAGGTGGGGACAGATGCCAAGCCCTGAGACACCCAGTACTGCTATGGTGGCTGCCATTTCCTACTCAGCCTCAAAGAGACTTAGCTGGTTGCTTGGCATGTGTGTCTTTTCTAGAAGGTTTATACAAAGAAATGATGCTGTGAAACAGCGCACAGAGGGCAGAAAAGGGAGGAATTCAGACAGCTCCCCTCCTACACTTCTGGGGTGCATTATGTGGCCCCTTAGTGAGCCAGGTCTCGCACACTGGAAGTAGAGGGGGGACGGCCTGAGTGGGATGCTGACCAAGAGAGAGAAAGGGAGGTAGTCAGAGGGAATGGAGACAGCCCTACCGAGAGAGTGAGTGAGAGAGAGAGAGAGAGAGAGAGGATGCCTGGACCCAAGCCTTTGTCCTGCACACAGGGACAACCCCTACCTCCTCATCCCACCCTCATCCCTCTCCTGGTGGGGCTCAGAAACCTGCAGGAGGCCTTTGACAACTTCTCCAACCCTCTCCAAGTCCTCTCCCTATCACCTTTCCAGTCTGCCTTCGAAGCAAGTCCCTCAGGGCTGAGCATAAAATTCCATCTGTGCTTTTAGTAAGGGAGAGTAAAAAGGAATTATTGCTGCTCCTTGCTCGGCTGGGTTTTGTAGAATTACCCCAAAGCAGTGTTTGTCATGCCATTGAGCTGGAGGCCCATGCTTAATGTGCTATCTGTTCTGACCCCAGAGGTCTCTCTGCATTGATGCCCTCCCGCCGGCTCTCCTGAGGGCCAGCTCACTCTAGGGTCACTGCTGACAAGTGTGTTACTGGTGTTTATCCATATTCGATCTTGTATCGTTGACTGCCTTTTACCCACCCCTGTAAACTCTATCTGGTTCTTCTGCAATTTCCCTTCTTGCCTTGTCTTGTCCTTCTTGGGGAGGCAAACCCTCCTAAGTCAGGGATTCTACCGACGCTTCGCATTCCCAACTGTCGATGAAGAATAAAGACGTCCGGGCTGGTTCTGCTACAAAGCTCGAGGCTTCACCTGGAATTGGTACTGACCCGTTCGTAACTACGCCGTTCAGAGTTGTGAGGAGTTCACCAGTGGGGCTGGTTTCATTACAATATACATTTGTGAAGGTGGTCGTCGGCCAGCACTTCCCTCATATAAGAACACAGGTAAAAGCCATCATCTCAATCATGTTTTATATAGGGAGAGCACTTCACAGTTTATAAACCACGTACATTTGATTTTTTTCTCAAACCTAAAAGCATTCGCTGTTTTTTCCCCCTCTCCATAGGGCATTTTATTAGAGCAAAAATAAAATGCATTTTCTTCTGAAAAAGTAATGAAATCAGAAGCTCCACCCTAATTGAGCCATTAGGAAATGAAAACACATTTGAATGTTCCCAGTTTCGAGTTTGGTGTCATTAATGCTGGGGAGACAAGCTTAGCCAACATGTTTCTTTGTTCCCACTTAATAATAACCCTTGACATGTGCATGGTACTTTAGAATTAATTTTCCAAAAGTTTCGTGTATCTTATGATTTCTCTAAGTTAATTATTCTTGAGAATAGGAATGTACATGGAAGCATAATTTGTGAGTTGCAAAGCAAACTGTTCATGCTTTATGTGGCCCGTGTTGACCATGAGGTTTTTGCAGTTAAAACTATCAATAGCCACAGAAGGTGTCCTTTTCCCAATGATGAGACCCTAGAAACAAACTGTGTGTCTTACTATTCGAAACCAACTCTGTTTTATACTTACATTGATGCAAAAGTCACAAGAAATTGGATGATAAATTAATATGTGACACAGACGAAAATAAGGTCAAAGTTCTTTGTTCTAAGGAAAAAAAACCCCACATGCACTGTAAAGGAAAATATTTAATTAGATCACTCATTCAATCAATAGCTAGTTATTCAATGTCTCTTACGTCCCAGGTACTATCAAGGTATATTCTCCCCACCACCCCTCCTTCTCCTCCTCCTCTTCCCCCTCCCCCCAGAAATTTGGCAGGGGACAAAGCTATTACATTCCTGATGTGTTCCTAGTTTCCTGTCGATCAGGAGGGAAAAAGATCTTCATTTCTTTGGAGAGACCTATCCCACCTTTCTCATCTTCCCAACTTGCCTGTTTGCTGCAGTCGCCATCTTGCATGCGACCTGCAGGAAGAAGGAATCTTTTTGGGTAGACAGAGAACTTTAATATACTATTCAGCTGTGTTGGTGAGAATGGGATCTTGAGGCTCAGAAAAAAAAAAAAAAAAAAATGAATACAGGAGCTTCGAAATATCTGGAAGCTATTCCAGGACCCCCAGTAGGGATTTCTGATCATAAAATGGATGGTGGTGGTGGGAGGAAACCCAGGCATTTACTCACTCGAGACATCTCCTTCATACTTTATCTTTGGTGTCATGGTGGTAGTGCTCATATACACGAGGCTTCTTGCCCCAGTAATGGGCCATTACAGCTTCAGGAAAAGCCATCATGTTCCCGCAGCATTTATCTGTCAGCAGGAGACTATTATGGGAGCACAAACTCACATTGTATTAGCGTTATCAGTTAATTATGATCCTTGGGACATGCGCCAGCCAATGGGCTGACAGTCTGCTGACCACCACTCAGGAATATAACCCCACACCCCAAATTCAAGCATGTGAGGAGATAGGGGGTCCAAAGACGTGTGTGGCTGGGGACACTTTCCCTGGCCAGGAGTCCATGGGACCCTGGCCTGATCAGTAGTGTCCCCAGCGACGCACAGGTTAGACTCACTGTCTAGGCCAGGCCCACCTTAGTCATTGTGGACAGTCAATGGATGCACTTCCTGGACTCGCCTCCCCCAGCCCCGACTCTGGGGTGGATCGGAAACAAGCTTGGATTGTGACTCAGACATTTCCACGGAGATATCTTCTCTTTCCCGTGCCGGTGGTAAGAGGTGGCGACGCACTTGTGTGTTTCCCAAGGCATCACCTCCCCTGGAAACGTGGGTTCAGGGAAGATGAGGGTGAAGGACAGGGGCGGCGTCATCCAACAATCAGTGTTCCACGTTCCCTGCAAACGTGTGGCCGACTCTCCAAAAATTCTTGTTGGTCCTTATCTTTTAGTGATGAAGCCATCAGGTCCTCTGCTCCGCCGGGGCCCACGCTGAGCGACCCTGCCTAAAAGATGGGAAAAGCCTCCGCTGGTTGTGGGCCCAGAGGAGCACAGCACAGGGAAGGGATTCGAGAGTCGAGGAGACACTGCTTGCCACTGCCTGTGTGTGTAGAAATGACTGGTGTCAGGGGAGGCTGCCACAAGAGAGGGAAGGTCCCCACCAAGCCTAGGTTCTGCTAAAGGTGGAGACTTTCACCAGGCCTGTGGCAAGGTGTGCTGTGTGGGGGTCAGCTGCGGAGATCACAGCAAGGCCACTTGGGTGGCCCTCGAGGTCCAGATGCAGGTACCCGGGACCCCATGGGACAGCCCATTTTAAGGCCTTAGCCAGACTGGGATGGGAAAGAGTGGCTGGTCCGTGTGGATCCGTGTTCAGCCATCCACGACACACTTGGTACTTTTTTGTAGCTGGGGAAACACAGGTTTGAGGAACAGAGTGGGCCAGGCTGTGTCTGGGTATGTTTTCCTCCTTACCTACCAGCTGAAGCATTTCTCGTGGCAGGACAGCAGGACAGCAAATGGGTGCCCAGCAATCAGTGCTTCCTTTTGTCTCCCAGGAAACCGTGTGGGGAAGGGTGTGGACTCAGCAGCCTGGTCCCCACCAGGTGCAAGTGTGTGTGGAGGGTGTTGCCAATGGCTCTGTTCTGGTCTGGCTTCATATTCCTTAGCACAGAGCTTGAACTCGGGGGAGGAATAGGGAGGGAAAGTGAAGAGACACGTGTACAAAGGTTTAGGAGTTGAGTGAGTAGAAATCCAGGCACCAAAGACGGCGTGCTTTGCCCATTCTTCACCGTGTGACCTTGTGTAGGTCACTTCTCCACACAGGGAAATTTATAAGTTTCCTTATTTGTGAAGTCTGATGATGGTTCTAAATGATTCTCCAAGCCCCTCCCAGCTCTAAGGTTCTGTAAATGTAATAACTATTCATTTAAAGGAGTTTGTCACAAGAACGAAGTGAGCTGCTGTCCCCTTACACCATCCACAATGACTGTGTCTAATGCCTTTTGTCCCAGTCCCCTTTGGCTGACGTGGCCATGTGGGGCTGCCAGTATTGGGACACAAGATAGTGATGGGGGTGGGGGGTGGGTGGCATAGAGCTCGGGGCTGGGTGGGGGGGATTACAAACAGCACCTGCTCTGGGTGAGACAAGCAAGTATGAAAGAACTGAATGAATTTCAGGGTTGAAGGAACCCAGGAGCCCCGCCCACTCATTCCACCTCCACCCCCCAACCCCCCTCCCCCTCCCCACCTTTGTGTTCTGGAGAAGCGAGACCTGGGTGAGGTCACACAGAGTCGTCTTCAGCACTCTCCAGATGGCACTGCCATCTCTTGAGCTAGAGGTATGGGGGTCGCCCCTGGCTTTGGGAGGGAACCCCATCCTCTGTGAGCTGGGTGAGGACGGAGTGGGAAAAGATTGGTCCCAGGAACAGTATGGGACCCCCCCCCGGGGTTTTGCCTGGAGAACCAGAGGAAACCTGGCCCCGCCAAGCTGGGTCTGGTCACCAGGGTCCCCTTGCTGGCCAGCCCCCTTCTCCCCTCCGGCAGGGTCTACGGGCTGTCTTGCCAGGGAGGGAAAGAGAAAGAACTCTGCCCCACAGCTGTATGTGAGGAGGCTGGACAAGCCCCGCGGAGAGGAAGGAAGCAGGTCTCAAGGATCTCATTCCCTCCCTGGAGGGCAACCAGCTAGCCCCCAGAGAGCCGCTCAGTTACCTTCCTCCTCCTGCCGTGGGTACAGGCAGTGATTGTGGGTGGGCAGTAGCCTAGCTTTTTAACCAACAAAACCTCTTATTTTCCCTCATTTGCCCCCAGTGGCTTTGAATCCACTGCCCCGGGGCTGTGAAGTTGTCTTTCTTTTCCTGTTCTATCAAGCGTGTTCTGTCTCCAGTTAAAAATGGTGCACCCAGGGCGCCTGGGTGGCTCAGTTGGTTGGGCGACTGCCTTCGGCTCAGGTCATGATCCTGGAGTCCCGGGATCGAGTCCCGCATCGGGCTCCCTGCTCGGCGGGGAGTCTGCTTCTCCCTCTGACCCTCCTCCCTCTCATGCTCTCTGTCTCTCATTGTCTCTCTCGCAAATAAATAAAATCTTAAAAAAAAAACAATAAATTAAAAAAAAAAATGGTTACCCACCCAAAGCAAGGTGCCACTGACCCCATGCCACCTACCCCCTTCTGGGGCGGCCAGCCTGTCCCAAAGCAGGCCCTACCACCCCAGCCCATGTGGCCACACCTCTATTCATTCAACAAAATATTTATCAAGCAACTGCTCTGTATCAGGCACCATTGAGCACTGGGGAAATCTCTGGGAAACAAAAACAGACATGGTCCCTACCCTCATAGGGCTTATAATCTAGTGAGGGGTGGGTATTACTCGTACCAATACATATGTAATTGCAGCCAGAATAGCAGAAGGTTCTGGTGCCGTCCAGAAGGAGGGCGTTCTAGGCAGCAGGTACAAAGACTGAGGGTGGTACGGCACAGGCTGAGGAGGGTGCAGAGGGACACACAGGAGTCTGTCCTGTGAGGCCTTCCTTGGGGACCTCTTTCCCCACTGACACAAGGGCACACATGGTGTGCATTTTCCAAAGCGCTCCGGGGCTTCTGGGCGCTTGGAGAAGGGAGTTTCAGGGGGCTGGACAGGATGCGGAGAAACCAGTCACTGAGGTCTTGGCAGGGGGTGGTGGTTGTGTAGAGGCCGTGGTTAAGGAAAAGAGTCTCCACACCCTGTTTCCGCCTCTAATACAACCAAGTACCTATGTGATTAAAAAAAAAAAAAAAAAATCTGAGGCTGCTGGGGGTTCTGCTGCCAGAGCAGACATCTTCATCCATCTCTCTGTGAGATGCCTGCCTGAGCCCTGAGCCCGGAGAATCCCATGCGTTCCTCCACTTTAGCACATATGAAAAATCTCAGCTCTGTTTCCCAGCCTGCACGCGCTTACATTTATCCAAGTCAAGGATCATCTGTGGTCCTGCTGCCCGTTCCCCAGCCCCTCCTGGGGTTTCTCACCAACCTCCCTGCTTTTATTCCTGAAGTGCTTGAATATTGCCTGCAGTTACACTCCATTTAGACCTTATTTTGATGATAAAATTATGTCTTCCCCCTACTGCTCATTGTCTTCGGTAGACTATCGGAGAATAAGGTGGTGGTGGTCTCTCCGGAGGGCTTTTTCTGCCCCCCCCCTTTAAATAATTCTGTACCTATCCCCTCCCCACACTCATCTGAACCATCAAATTATTATCTCTGTGGCTGGCACATCTCAAAAGATGAAAAGCCCCAGAAGAAGGATTGGGGCATAACTTATAGCTTGTTTTGGTACAGTGGCAGCCCATAATATTCGGGTTCATGGAGGGAGCAGCAGACAGGGACGCAGGTGTGTTCGTAGCTGGGGATTCAGGTGTGTATGCTCAAGTGTCAACTTGCGGGCTTCGAAGTTGGTTGTTTTAGCCACAATTGTATTTTCCTAAGCAGACAGGGATTTATTTGCGCATGTTTGTGTCCTCAGTACATTTCTGAACGTTGCCAATGAAGAGCATCATTTTATACATCTAGAGAGCATTTTTTAGATGCACACCCTGCATCTAGCCCTAGGAGAGCGGGTCAGAACCAACGGGCCCAGGTGATGGCACGGGAAGGGAATCTGCTTCTCTCCTGCTCTCTCTGGCTGTACCTCACCTGCCCACCTGACCCTTTGCACTTTTGTGCCCCCAACACAGGCCTTGAGGCTGTGAATTTCCAAGGCCCTGGCCTCCACTGGATGTGAGAGTGGAGCAATGTGACTCATTTCAATTTGTAAAACAAACCCATTCTAAAAGGCTGAGAGGTGAGTTTGTTGGGCCTGCCGCAGGTTAAAGGACAGAATGCGGGTGGGTGGGGGGGGGTTGTAAACAGCACATCTGTCAACCCCCCAGTCCCACTAGCCAGTTGGACAATTTTTTTTTTTCTTTAATGGCGAGAGGACAGGACTTGCGGCTTACAGCTCGGTGCTCTTACTCCTCAGGAGGTGGGGACCTCGCCTGAGCGTCTGATTCCATTGAAGTCTCTCAGGCTCACCCCCCTCCCCCCACCCCAGCTCGATTCTGTCACTTTAAGTCCAGCCCCTGAGAGATAGCCAATAGGAGCCAAACCATACATCAGTCTCCCAGCCTTAAAGCTACAGTAGGGTTAGTGGGCTCCAAGTGTCTGGTGCCCGAGCCTCCTCCACGGCTTCCCATCCCCTCTGCCCGCTGGAGTGTGTGCATGAGTGGGAGCGCTGGGCTGTGCGCGCACGGCTCTCTGCCTCCCTCTCGCCCCGCCACGGCGCTTCCTCCCACTCTGCCTTCTCCCGCTCACTGTGCCCCTGCCCGGACTCGCACCTCGCCTGTGCCCTTCACTCGCTCTTCCGCGTGATTTCCCCGCCGCCTTTCTCTACCAACTGGGAATGCTAAAACGGCACTGATGGACGTGTCAGAACTCTGCATCCCGGACCCCCTCGGCTACCACAACCAGTAGGTGCTCTGTTTCTCGGTCGGTCGGTCGGTCTGTCTGCCCTTCTGCCTGTCCGGCTGTCTCCGTCCTGGGTGTCGCAGTTCTCCTCCTAGGCATTTTTGAAGTGGCAGGAACCCTGGGGGCGCTTGGGGGACGTCGGAGAGGCAAAGCCGCACACTTCTGGGTTTCCTTCTGGGGGTGTGTAAACCCTCCTCTAACTTTTCCCGCACCCCCTTTTACAAACCCTCACTTTTAGGTAAGAGCGGCGTCTTCTCGTTCACCCTTTCTCTCTGATCTACCCCCGCGGCGAGAAAATATTTGAGCTTCTGTGGAATAGGGAGGAGCTAGCCCAGAACAGGTGCGGGAATGTCGCAAGGAGGTCCTGTCCCGTCCGAGAAGGCCTCCCCGGGGGCCCTTTGACTTTAATATTTATTTCCATACTGGAGACCACACATGATCCCGGCAAGGGGGCGAAATCGAACGTGCCGCGCGGGTTTCGGAAACTGCAGGCGGCCAGCGCTGCCTCGCCTCGCGGTCCCGGTGGGGCGCCCCGAGGGCGCGCACGGGACGCGGCGGACCCGGGGCGCCCCAGCGGTGCGGGCGACGCGGTCCGGGGCGCACTGCGCCCCGCACGCCCTGCGAGGGGAGCCCGCATCCCGCCAGGGGTGGGGATAGCTGGTCCGGCGCTGCGGCGGAGGCAAAGTTGGTTCGCGGCTTCGGGGCTGCTGCGTGCGGCGGAACTGACGGGCGCGATTTCCGTGCCCCGGGGCACCTTCGCGCTCGCCTCGCGGGAACCTGGGGTTGTCCGAGCGGCGTGGGCGGCGGCGGGGGCTGCGGGACCCGACTCCCAGGCACCGCCGGTTCGGGGCTTGGGCGGCGCACCGGGCGCGCAGAGTGGGAAAGTGAAGAACCGATCCTCCGAATGGCGTGTCCAGCTCCGGGTTCTCCGGGGTCCTGCTCTGGCCAGCCGCGGTTTCCCTCCAAGGGCCCTCCGCGCACGTCGCCCCACCTGCTCGGTGACCCGCCCCGGTTTCCCCTCCGGCGCGCCGCGTCCCGCCGCGCTCGGGGCTGGTGTCCCGGCGTCTGCGTGCGGGCGCGCGCGCGGACTGGTCCCTCGGAAGGCTTAAAAGAATAATAAAATGGAAACTCTAGGTTCTCCCGGACCTGCTTAACTTCGTGCTCTTCTTCCTCTTTTTTTTTTTTTTTTTTTTCCTGAAGCAAACTAAACTACCAAAGTCAGTGCTGGCTCCATCATCCTTTCATTTTTGTACTCCCCCCCCCCAACCCCAAGGAACCACGACATCCCTGAAATAAATACTCTGGATAATGTGGGGTTCCAGGAAGTGTGCTTAAACCCCTCCTCGCTGCACAGACTGCCTCCACCCCGGTGGACCACGCGTGAGAGAGGAGGCAACTTCACAGCAGCGTCTCCTGTCGATGACCAGACTGTCCCAGTCTCCGCGCTGACCTTTTTGGTTCTAGTTTTAGGATTTCCGCGGGGCAGAGGGTCCTTTAGGTGCCAACAGAGTATGGGAAGAAGGAGATGAGTTGGGATGGACGATAAGGGGAATCTTTAATTATAATGGATTCAGATTGCCATCAGCCCGAAGAAAAGTGTCTTTTCCTTCTCTTTAAAGGTTACACTGATCCCAGCTTGTGTGGCTGGTGGGGGTGGGGATGGGGTAGTAATTACCAAGTACGACAAATATTGGATATTTAAATTATTTAGTCTCCTTCTCTTCAGAGGTGACTTCTTTAGCTGAGCTTGAAATATCTATGTATTTGTCCCTGGCTCAAGTCACAGCCAATAAATATGAAAATTCGTATGGGGGAAGTACATCCTTTGATTATGTTGACCAGAAAAGCAAGGAGAGATGGAGGATTTAGCAGCCGAGTAATCCATCGAGGTGATGGCCACCCTGACTTGAGTTTGAGGAGGAATATGGGTAAAGAGGGAATGTCAGGGAAGCAGCGAAAGGGGAAGAGGGAGTCGAGGTCCTGGGTGTCTGGGAAGGGTCTGAAGTGGAAATCATTTATGGAGTAAGCCTGACAGTGGTTTGGATTCTCTACCCTCCCCGGTTTCTTTGCGAAGAATTTACTTCTCACTCCGAGGGGCACAGAAAAAGCCAGATATATACCTGCCAACTCCCCTGAGGAACTAAACGTCCCCCTCGAGATACCGTTTCTCAAAGCCCAGGCAGGACCTGCTCGGCAGTGGCAGCCCCTAGCGTTGGGGGGAGCTGGTCCCATGTAGAGATGTGCGCCTCCGGGCGAGGGTTTGCATCTGCTGTGGTGCAGGGGCATGGAATTTGCAAGGACGAGCTCATGGAGATCAGAGGCTGGAGTGGGGGGAGGCATCTTTCTGACCTCAGCCCCCCGGGGTTCATGACAAGTAGCTTTAAAGCCATTGGTAGGTAGCAAAGTATCAAAATGGGGGGCTGCATTCTTTGGTTTGTTGGAAGGACAGTAGAGATGAATCCATCCATTACCCATAGTGCTGATGTTTCTCGGGGAACATAATACGTGAGTGGGCTTGTGTGCTATGTACAAACAGTTTCCACCCATGTGGCTTGGTCGACATTCCCCGACTTGAGAAAACCCAAGGGCACAGGGACCACAGTTCAGTCAGAAAGAACTCTCCAGGCCCTTCTGACTTGCTAACATACAGAGAGCATTTTTTAATGCTTTAGGTTATTCTCACTTTCCCAGGTGAGAAATTAACACGCGCGCGCACAGACGCGCGCACACACACGCACGCAGATACATCATACCTTCATACCTTTCTCTCCTTCATTTTCATTTTCCTGTAGCCAATCCTGTAGGTGACTCCATTACCATTTCTAATCAATATTTTATGTACATATATAATCAGACAGGGTAGGAGTGAGTGTGCGGGCCTGCATGTGCCTATGTACAAATGTGTCCCTGACCCGACCGGCTGGCGACCCTCAACCAAGGGAGCAGGGGGGGTGGGGAAGAGGGGTGGAGAGGGGTGGGGGGGGAGCTGCCTCACCTACCATCCGATGACCACTTTGCTGTTGTTAAAGAAACAAAGAACAAACTGTCCTGAAGCTAAAATATGTGGGTTCACACGTAGGAAGAAATGCCACATGGTAATTCAGAATCAGTGACCCAGAGAAAAACAAAGGGGAAATTAATTTTTAATGGTACATTTAAAAATAAATCAGAATGAGGACATTAGTCTTGGTTTTCCAAGGGAGGGGCTCTAGGAAATAAACCTTAATGTGCCTGCCACCCTTCTGGAGGTGTGGGCTGCCCTGGAAGAGGATGGGGTGATGGGAGGCTGGACTTCTGCTCTTCTTCCTCAGGCAATGAGCTAGGAGGAAGCAGGTCAGTGTGGAGGGCCCCAGTCCCAGGGAAGGCCCTTTCCAGCTCAGTGAAGATCCTGACATCAACTGGAAATTTCCTCTTGGAGCTTATGATTTCCCCAACTCTGTTTTAGAAACAGTCCTCTATTTTACCAATAATTAGGAGCTATGAAAACATATTTCTTAAAAGAATATATATATAAAGAAACAACCTGGCCCACCAAACAGGAACCTTTTCATTCTATTGATTTGGAGTAATCAAAAATATTTCATTTAGTCTGAGAGAGGAGGGACAGAAGGGACTTTTGGGGAAAGTGCTTCCAGGGAGGTGGCCGTGATAGAGATTTCATGGCCCAACCCTGCCTTCTCAGGGTGCCTCCGGCTCTCCCTCAGGGGGCCTATAACTTTGTCCAGCATGTTTGATTTGTGTTCTTGATAACTGGACATTTGGCCCAATTTTTTTTTTTAAAGGCAATCTAAACTCAGGGAAAAAGTTTGTCTCCTTCTTTGGTCCTCTGCAAAATGCCTTGTTTCTTTTGAGTGCGTGGCCCTGGAGAGATCTGCGGGAGTGTAGCGGGCCAGAGGAAGGGTGTGTGCGTTGGGGTGAGCTGGGGAGTTCGCTGTGTGAACCAGCCACCTCAGGAGAGAGAATTCAGAAGACAGTCAAGCAGTTCCACAAGACACGGATGCTCTTGACGCAGTTCTGCAGTGCCCTTCTCTAGAACTTGTCTTCCCAGATGCCTGAAGTGGCTTCCTCAACATGACTGAAATTATTTGTGGTTCGAATTTAAGGGGCAGGAATAGCATGCTTTAGACCATAATCTACTCCTTCAAAGTGATGTCCAACACCCCATGCTGATGCCTTCCCACACAGACCGGCCATCATCGTCGGTCTCTGTCCATCCCTCCCCAAGTGAGACCCTCTGAGCACTCTCTGGGGGCGGGGGTGGGGGGCACCGGGGCAGAATCTGTCAGAACAACTCATAGCTCTGCTGGGAGCCTGTCTGGGGGCTTGGTGGCTCTTGACTGAACTCGGGGGAGAACCCTGCATGGCTTGAATGCTCAACCTCTGATGTCCTCCGCAGCCACTGTCTTTCCTAGAGGGTGTGCGGGCCCACGAGGGGGCTTTGAGTGGAGAGGCAACACACCGCGCCAGGAAGCCCTCAAGGTGCGACTTGGGGATGGCTGAGACCAGACAAATCTGAGCGTACATCCCAATGCCTGCTTGTCCTTGAGGCCATTCGCTGATTTCTAGGGATAATCAAAGGTCTTTTTAGTCCCGCAAGTGCTGGTGACCCCTGACTGGGCCTGGACTCTCATGAGTCTCCCTTTCCCGGTTCCTGTGGCCCCATACCTCCAGAGAGCTGTCATATTCATGGCCATTCCTCGGAGGAGGGGCCCATAGGCTTCTGCTGGTCCTAGTGTCCCCTGGAGTGGCTGGGGTGGCCTGGGGTGGGGGGGGATTACATCCTGGTGGCCCCACGGTTGGTGTGGCCTGGTCCCTGTGCAGGGAGGCTGTGGTGTTTATAATTGCAAATGTAATTAGCAGACCAGCTCTAGGGGACTGGGATGCTCAACTTCTCTGCACATCACGGTGACCCCTGTGATGGCTGGCCGGGCAAATTAACCCTCACCTGGCCAGCCTGTCCCCTGCTTCTGGTGAGGCTGCTGACCTTTCACTGATAATGGCAGAGCATCCTGGGTAACTGGTGGCAGAGCCGGACCCCTTCCTCAGAGGGGATGTCAGGGCAGTGACCGGGAGAGGTCCATAGTTGGGTTACTTCCTCCCTAGGCCACTGGGCAAGTGATCCTTGCCTCTTGTGACAGGCGTGACCCTGTGTGGCCTGTAGCTCTGGAACACTCTCTCCCTTACTTTCCTGGCCATGCTAGAAGGATGTGCTCAGAAGACTTTGGGTCCATGCTGGTCAGTGGCTCTGGGGGCCTTGTGGGAGAAAGCCGGGCTCCAGAGGGGACCTATCCTGACTCTCAGCGAGTGGTCCTGGAGCTCCGTGGGCAGTGGGGAGGTGAATGCCTGGTGGCTCTCCAGTTCTGCTGGGTATTCCACCAGCACTGGGCAGCCACGGCCTGGCCCACCCAGGACATGCGGGCAGGCAGGCCATAGGGAAGGGTATGGGTTTTAATATGGCCCAGAGACCCCCAACCAACCATCTGACAAGGGTCCTTGGAAAACCAGACGAGAAGAGAAGCACAGAGCCGCATGGTCTTTTTTTTTTTTTTTTTTTTTTTTTTTGGTACCTGCCCATCTAGAGCGCCTTTCTGTACTGCTCAGGATTAGAATAGAAAGGATCTAAACAGCATCTTTATTTATAAGCAATGGCATACGGGAGGCTCAGGCCTTTCCCTGTTGCTGTTAATGCCCCTCCTGTAGAAGATGTCTCTGAACCCCGAAATATCAAGGCTGGGTGCATTCCTGGAAGAGCTCTCGCTACGTGTACCAGTGGGAGCGTGTGTTACGGTGGAATTCCCCTTGAAGATGGGAGTAGCAGGGGGCGAGGGGCTCTGCCCTCGACACACAGCCCCTGCTGCCTGCCCTACCCCTTGCCTGGGCTGAGGTCAGGCTGTGGCTACATTCCAGTGGGGCCTGCCAAGCCTTGGGGTTTTTCCATGGAGCGAAAGGGAACGCCATAGGACCCAAGGGCTGGCTGTCCCTGCAGCTGGAGGAGTTCACTCTTTCTTCAGAGCCTCTCTTCAGTTTTGTGGTCCGGGTAAGGTGGGCAGACCCCGGACAGGGTGAGAAGGCAGTGCTGTCCTTCTCTGGAATAACGGACGGCCACACTCAAAGGGGCATTTGGGCAGTTGTGTTCCAGATTCCCAACTTCTTCTCTTCCTGGATATAGCCATGGACAGTTTAGTCAAATGTTTTCCTAAATCGAGGAAAATCATACCTGTTAATCTGCCCGTGGGACTTTCAATATGGAATTGGACAAGGTGAAAAAAAATCTATTGGCTAAATGTCTTAAATTCAGAGTTATATGTGCTTGAGTTAAAATGAACCCCAAACAAAAGTTTTCCTGGGGGGTTAGAACCATAATTTTTTTTATCCTCATTTTGCTCTGCTTTTGAACTATACACATTTTAGTCCCAAAGAAGTTCCTTCCTGCCCCGCGGCCCCCCAGATCTCTCTCTTCTGTTCCTTAGGACTTTAAAATATTCTATTCAATATTGTCATTCAGCGTCCCCCGGATTGAGCCTTTTCTGGGAATGGTTTTCTGGATAATGTTATTTTATTTTCAATGTCATTTCATCCAGAGGTCAAAAGGCAGTTAAACAAACTCCGACAAGGTTTTGTTTTTATCTTCTGGTTTCAAATGTGATCAATTTTCATTTAAAACTATATCAGGGTCCTCTCGTGCCAATGACGGCCGCAGTTGGCCGCATGCGCCTGGCTGTCGGAGTTTACTGAAACCCTCTGCGTTTAAAATTGCACGACTGTGAGGTGCCCAATTACAGTCAAGCTTTTCTACACTAAGTGTTATTTTAACTTGGCTCTTTTTTTTTTTTAATTGCTTAAATTACCTTAAATTCATAAATTATTTTTTTGTCTTCTTGTTAATTTTTAACGTTTTATTATATTTATTTAGATTTACGTTTTGGGTATTTTCACCGGGTTTGTAGTTCTAAAAAGGTACCTGGAAAAGGGGTTTTTGAGCCTCGCAGGTCTTTTCCTGTGTTCTTGGCTTCCGAAGGGCAAAGAACAAATACAGCCCAGCGCCGTAGGGCAGGGTGGAGGATGCGAAAGCTGATGTTTTAGATGAGATCTCTCGTACACAGTGTTACCTTTTCCTTTGTCTTTACTTATTTTTTCCTCTATTTTCATTCCAGTTTGCTCTAGGCTGCCCTTGTCCTTTTATCCCTCTGTGATTGTATGTGTTTCGGAGGAAGGAGTTTGGGATCTGTGTGTCTGTCTGTCTACCTGCGTGAACGTGTGGGCACGTTCGTGCCATTTTGAGGTGCTGAATGTGATTAGTCTGGGGAAGTCCCGAAGCGGAACGCCTGGTGTCCACCCTGCTCTGATTCGGCCATCAATACCTTCCTCCACTGTCCGTTGCCTGCTCCCATGTTTTGGGGGAGACAGCAAGAAGGGTAAAAGACGTTGCCTGACGAACAAGGTGGTAGGGACTGGAGCTATGGGTGAGGGTATCAGGAAGCTCCCTAAACTTTATTCAAAACCAATTTTTATATCTCTCATCTCATCTTACCGCCTAGCGCTTTGAGCCCGAGTTTGGGATCTTAGTGATGCAGAGTGAATGAGCTGGCGTATGCTTTTGTTTTTGCCTCCGTAATCGATCAGCAGAAAACATTCCCTTTTGATGGTGAAACATCCCCTCAGCACACATGCAGAGTGCGGCATTTATCCCTTCCTTTTCACCTCACTCTTTGTCATCTGTCTCTTGGGTGTGTTGACATTGCCTACCTAAGCAGTCAAGCTAACAAGCTTTGCCAGAAAGAACACTGCTTTTACAGAAATAATAGCAATAATGCGATGGTTGCAATAATTATGACAACGGTAATAACAGCTTGCAGCTTTTTCTTCCCCAAAAGCGCAAAGCAATTCTCATAACCGGTTTTCTCATAGTAACCGGGTGAGGGTTGCTGTGTCTTGCCCCCGAACATAAATGTTTTGCTGCAAACAAAAATATGCAAAGGCTTCAGGTTCGCATGTCTACATTCATTCAGGAGCTAAAACTGCCTGGTCTCTGAAATATGAGCAGACGGGTAGAGGAGAATACGGTGTTAGGCACATGGCCCCCCTGAGAAATGCTGGGCGTGTTGCCTTTGAACTAGGAAGGGAGAAATGTTTCTTGTAAGGGATGCTGTGTCTGGTCTGACCCCACTGCCACGAGTTTCTGAGGTCCATGCCATGCTCTGCCTCTCGGTCCCCCCACCTTCCTCGGTTCTTCTGGCAGCGACCCAAGGGGAGCTTTTAGACCAAAGGCACACAGAGGATAAGGGGGGTTACACCGGCTTGGCGCATGCAAATAAATGGGAAAAGAACTGTGTGGAGAGAGGCAGAGTCACCTCTCCACCCTTGATCGCCTTCGTGGCCATTCAGCTTCTCCGAGGCTGGCTTTCCCTGCTCGTGGGCGCCTCGACCTGCCCTCTGGAGGCAGAGATTAGAGGGAGGGCACCAGGGAGCTGACCTGCTGGATCCCTATGACCCCTCTTGTGACTCCTCATGCTAACTCCCAGACCCAGACCGGCTCATCTGCACACCCTGCTCATGTGTGTGTTACTTTTGAAATAGGTTCTGCCTTTGTTATGTCCTCTCATTCCTTTTTTTTTTTTTTTTTTTTTGGTATGTGTGCCTTGGAAATAGGAGGCAGCCTAATACACCAGCCTAATATAACAGGGAGCGTCTAATAAACCAGGGTCCCACGGCTGGCTCCGTTTTGTGTTTTTTTTTTTTTTTTTACTTTAATATTCTCACTCGTGTTCTTACTCAATTTTTTTTTCTCCAAAAACAAAACAAACCCAAAGCTCCGGGCTTTGGGTTATTAATTGATTATTAACTGATTTAACAAACAAAACATCCTACCCCCAAGGAATCCCAGCAAGAGTCTGGCTATGCCGCTCAGGTCAGGAGCTGCCTTTTCCCCTCAATCGGTGAGAAACGTTATAGCTTCAATTCCCTTGTTGGACTCTGAGTAAAAAATTAATTCATGAATAATAAAAACCAATCAGTCTTGTTGAGTTTAAGAAGGATTAGGAGAAAGGGTGTTTTTTCTCATAGAGAACATTGGGAATCTGCGTGTCATTGTCACCGAGTGTTCGGAGTAGCTTGAGCGTGCCTTTCTTCACAGCAAATGAGCTATTTATTATCCTGAGGTGTAGCACATCTTTCTCAGTTGTAAGGCCAACTTGCTGAAGACTATTACGGGTTTCCCACCCACTTCTCTCCCACAATCCCATACCCCAAACCCGTGATAATTCATTGAAATTAAGACAGTTCCCTGTGTAAGTGGCACGTAACCAAATAGCAACAGAGGGGCACTGCATTATGAATAAATCGGTTTGTTAATGCAATGGAGTCCTTCTTGGTTTCCCTCCCCTTCCTCTCCCTGGGAAGTAATTGACCAGAAATTTACATGCCTTTGTAAGAACTACAGAAATCAGACTTGTAGATACTCTTTTCAGTTTCCATTAATAGTATCTACCTCCCAGGATTGTTGTGAAGATTAAACAGAGGTAATTCACAAGTGTTGGAAAGGTAGGGGGTGTACATTAAATGTTCCATGTTCCTATTAATTTTTTGATGTCATCTTTCGGAAGTTACTTTTCATTCCTTTGACATAACCTCACAATGATAGTCCTCCTCAGCAGTGAGATTGAGGTGCTTGAACTGATTACTTCCTTTAATGCGATCAGTGTGGCTTGGGTTTCCATATGTAACACAGGGGATTAGAGAAGGAATTATGATATGGGACTGGGATGATGAATAGGAAATATTCTCTGAATGAATCTCTGTATCCTCCGACCTGTGGGTAGAGTTGCCCAATACAATACAGGACACCCAGTTAAATTTGGATTTTAGATAAACAAACATAATTTTTTAGTGTAAGTATGGCCTCTGCAGTATTTGCTAAATCTGGCAACCCCACCCATGGGTGTTTTCCTTAAATTGGTCTGATTAAGAAGCACATCTCCCTTATTTTTTGTCTGCTTTTGACAAAGCCCAAGAAAATAATTATGTGTTTAGTTTTTTCAAATTGTTTTTTAAATGACTATCTTTAACTTTTTGCCCATATTAACTTGTTAAGTTGGCCACATCCTTAGAAGTTAGTGGGTACAACTGATTTCCGTCATCTGGCTATCTTGAGAGAGTTGCAATCAGGTAAGTAAATCGGCGGAATGAGGTCTCCTAACTTTAAGCACCCAGAGCTACTGAATTTTGCTTTAGGGAGGAACAGGGTAAGCAGAGTCTTTGGAAACCTGCCTTTTCGTGTTTCCCTGACAGGCAGGTTGAGGGGCTGGACTGCTAGAACCTGAGATCCTGGCAACTGGAATCTACCCTTGCTGCACCAGGGAAGCCAAAAGCTGCAGTCTCTCCCTGCCTTCCCACACAAGGGCAGGAGGCTGACCCTTTGGAGGCATCCTCTAGGAGGCTGTGGGGGAAAGAAACCACCGAAATCAGTGTCAGGTGGTGGAGTAGGGAGGACAGGGGGTTGCACTTGAAACAGCCAACTGGAAACATGGATGAACTGGGGCTCACCAATGGGGGGACCAGCGAACCCCAGCTTCTTTTCCATGTCGGAGCAGCACGGTCACAGAGCCTGGGTAAACACAACCATTGTTTTAAGCGGCACCCTCGCAGCCCAGAGTATGGGAAATGGAAGAGTTCTAGAGCCCCCTACAGGCCCTCGGTGGCACTGCACCTCATGGATGACAGTCCCACTACAGAGCCTTCCCGGGGTGGGAAGGAGTGTGGAGGACCCCAGCAGGTGAGCCTGCAGGAACTCCTGGAGGAGTGAGCCCCTGACTCCGGCTTCAGGAAGCAGCTCTGGTTTTGGTACCGCTTTTCGGAGCCACGCTCCGTGCTCTTTAGCACTGCAGCTGCCTCCTAGTGTGGTATGCCCCCCCAACACGTGCACACATATACACACACGCACACCTGCACACACACACATGCACGACACACTCACTCCCTCGGTGGCTTGTCTGACTTCCAAACAGGCTGGAAAAGGCTCAGGTCTCATTCAGTCTGAGGAAAGCCCTCCAGCTGCTGGATATGCAGAGGCAACGGGGCCGGCACTTTTTTCAGAGCCTGATACTTACATTCAGATTCTCTTCTCCAAGACACTGAACTCCCTGAGGCTCATTTTAGGGTTTGCTAGAAGAAAAGTTTTGGGGGAGACAAGGGAGCCACAACTAAACTGTCAGATCAGAGGTGGGCAATTGCAGTAATAGTATTAGTAGCAGTCATTGTAATTGATTGAGCACTTACTATGTGCCAGGCCTTGTCCTAAGAGCATTTGATGTATTCACTTACTACTTCCTCACAACCCCCCCTTGAAGGAGATCCCATTGCCATCCCCATTTCACTGGTAGGGAAACTGAGGAACAGAGATGTTAGGTCACTTGCCCCAGGTTACACAGCTGGCAAAGCTGGGATTTGCTCAGGGGCAACCTGGCTGCGTGCCTGCACTCCTCACCACTATGTGTGTCTAGAATTTCTGCTTTCTAACTCCAGCTTTGAGAGCACCCCTTCTTATCCAGGTGGGCCGCACACATAGGTAAAGTTTAGGGTGGAGGTAGAAGGTGAAAATTGGCCCCCATGTCTTGTTCCTAAAAAGGCAAATGGAAGAATTGCCCCAGGGGATTAGATCCCCCTTCCTCCTCAGCCTGGCACAGGGAAAGGCTGGAGAAAGAAGCTTGTGGTCCTCCTGACGTCATCCTCCATCCCTTGGCCGCCCCCCAGAGACCCCGGATGGTCTGAGACCCCACCTTGTGCCTCCCTCTAAGTGTGTCGTATATAATGCATTTTGCTGCCAAATCCTCTCTTCTCTGCCTGTGTTTTCTCCTATCTCATGCCATCCCCTTGTTCTGTCCCCACCGGCTCTCCGATCCCTAGTCTGAATCTCAGTGACAGACTCTCGGGTCTGACTTGGGCTCCAGGGGGTACTGCACACCAGCCCCTGCAAAAGAGCATTCCAGCATCGCACTCAAACCTGCTTCTCCCCATGTCCTCCTTATCTCTCTCCCTTTCTTGACGCAGGGACCCTAGCCAAGATAAGGAATATATAGCTTCAGTTCTGCCCTCTCTCCTTATTGTCCAACGCCCGCCTCAGGTGTACAGATTTTACCTAAATATACACCTCAGTCTGTTCTTTCCTATTCGTACTGTTGCTTACCTTCCAGCCCCCAGTCTGCTTGGCAGACTTCTGTTTATCAGCCCTACTCATCTATTCCCCTCTGCTGGGGCCAACCCTGACCCCTCCTGGGGGAGTTCATCTCTCTCCTTGCAGCTGCAGACTGGCCCGTGTCCTTGACTGGGTTGTAATCTTTTGGATTTGAATGCATGCTTCTCTTTCCCCACTAGATCATGAGCCCCAGGAGTATAAGCTCATCTCTGTGTCCCCAGTGCCTATAAGCACCTGGTACGGAGTAGGTGCTTGATGCATGTCGGTGGTGCTAACCTAGGGAGATTGGAGGTGGATAAAGAGGAATTCTGGGGCATGAAGGGCAGGTAGAAGGCCCTGGGAAAAGTGGCCAGGCGGGGCCTGGTTCTGCGGGTCTGTGGCCTTGTTGATCACCGGGGCAGATCTGGCTGGCTGGACGAGCATCCATGTCCTTTTCGGGGGCAGAATATATAGTGGTTAGGAGGAAAAGCTCTGACTACAGACTGAGTCTAAATCCCGGCCCCAGTGGGGGTGCTGGAACCAGCTCTGCTGTCCTGGCAGAGCCAGTGGCTTGGGCGAGTTGATCATTACGTTGACAGGAATTCTGTGAGCTGATTGTTAAGCACAACTATTACTAAAAATGAAATTATACAAACTTGCAACGAAATACATCGTAGTAAAGACAAAGGTAGTAAGTACTCAAAACTCATTACTCCCTAATATTTCGCGAACGTTCCCTTTATGGTCTTGAAGTAAATTTGCATCTAACGTATCTGCACAGTGGAGATCTGTGTCTTCCCAGTCGCGCCATGTCAGGGATGCCACATGGGTCGCTCACAGCTGTGAGGGGAGTATCTACACCATGGGAATGGGCAGATGCTACGAAGCCGTCCCTCCTTCCAGCCAGTAGGTAGACATTCACCCCCACACCCCTGCCTAGCTGCAGGACCTCTCCGCTCTGGGCCCCTGGATAAGTGACCTCGTCTCTGTGCCTCAGAGTCCTCGTGGGCAGCGATCCCCTTGTTGGGCTGCTATAAAGATGAAAAACTGACCGACATAAACTGCTGAGAGCAGAGACTGGTACACGTTTTGGTTCTTTTCAGTATTTCTCCCAAACTGTTGCAGGCATAGCCCTATCCAAAGTCTGTTGAAACAGAATCTTCATAGCGGAATGGGAGCTTTGTGCCTGGAGGGTTTGGGTATTGCTTTTCCCGACCAGCCCCCTACCCATGGGATTTGACTGTCGGAGCTAAAGGAGGAAGCAGAGAACACTGGTTTTCTTTCCGTGGGGAAAGGCCCTGACGGAGAGGTCTGCTCAAGCCTGCAGCCAAGAGAGATTTGGGCCCCAGGCCCTGTGAGGAACTGGGTCCACAGCAGCTGTCCGCATGGCCGACACAGGAGGCAGGCACAGGCGAGGTCAGGAGGGAGATGGAGCAGGTGTCGAGAAGAGCCAGGCTTCAGGGGGAAGGGGGCTCCGCAGGTGGCTGCAGCAGGTCCCTACGACCATGGGAGGGGCAGGTCCTCTCCCTGGAAATGCTGGGGCCTGCGGCCATGCCCACGGGCCGCTCCCTGGAAATGCTGGGGCCTGCGGCCATGCGCACGGGCCGCTCTGGCTCTGGGAGCTGAGTGGCTATCCCAGACCATTCCCAAGTCGGAGCACATGTTGGAAACAGCTGGAGCTGCAGTGCCACCAGCTGTGCTGCCCTTTCTGGGGACGCCACAGCCAAGTGGGAAGTTAAGGACATCGAGTCTGCGGCTCCCAGAATCAGAGGCCCAGGAGAGGGTGTAGGAGGGCTGTCCTGGGCTCCTCCGGCCCCAGCCAACTCCAGGTCCTGGAGGAGGTCTTTGCCCTGGCAGTTACCTGGAAATGGCTTCAGGCTCAGACCTCTGGCATCAGGAAGCCCACCTCGGTGACTCAGTGACACGCAGCTCCTGGGCCAGCCCGGCCCACTCTCAATGGCAAGTGAACTGCAAGCCTGCAGACACCAGGTGATGGCGAGGTCTGCGCAGCTCTGCAGACTAGAAGGCTTGTCTCATCACCGGGGGCTCATTTCATTCTTTGAATCCCTGGTCTATAGAGAAACACCCTTGGAAATGGCCTTGCCAAGAAGGACACAGCCTTGAGAATTAAACCCTCCATCCCATCTCTGTGAGAGTTGTCCGTTTATCTTGAGCCGCTCAAGGGCCTGGCTCTGGTTCATTTGTGAATCTGCAGCACAGGGTCACACGTGGAGGAGCTTTCAGTAAATGGGAGGTAAAAGCTTGAGAAAATTTGTGCATTGGCTGAACTGCTGGTGGGCCACCTGTGCAGTTGCACAGGTTGTTCACTGACCAAGAGTGTCTGGTTGAGGGGCAGGTGAGGTCTGAACCTAGTTTTTCTTTTTCTTTTTTTTTTTTTGAACCTAGTTTTTCTAATTCATGCCAAGACACACGTGGCAGGGAGGAAAGGGAGTGAGTATCCAAGGGGTTCATGGCCTAAGGGGGATGAGGAGTCTCAGGCCCTGACTCACCCCAGGAGCAGCCCCCCAGGCTAACGTGTGCCCTGGTTCTCTAAAGGCCACTGTGTTTCTGTCTGCCTGGCACCATCCCTGCAGGCTGAATTTAGAGCTTGCTAACTCTTCAGAAAGCTTTCTGTTCTGTTTAACTGCACTTCCCAGTGCGTCCCCCACAGCTCTCAGCAGGGTGAGGCAGGAAGGGGCACCCAGACCCCGCTCTTCCTGCTGCTCCTAATTCAGCATGCCCAAGGGAGCAGAGACATGCGGGGACCCTGTGCTCCCAGACTTAATGTGCCAGATGTGTGTGGGTGTGGAGGTGGGCAAGCCGAGGGCCCTGGCCTGCAGGGCCACGTCAGAGGGAAAGTGTCACATGCCCGCTGGACTCCAAGAGTAGATTCTGAGCTGTGCTGGAGCTTAACAAGTTGGAGGGGGAGGGAGTTTAGCAACTTGGCAGGCACTGGACGGGGAGGGAGCTACTCTGTTAGCATTTGATTGGGAACTCCAGGCATGATCACTTTATCTTTTCAGTAACACTTAAGTAGGGGTCCTAGTCCTTTGTGGAGGAAGAGCCTGGCGTCCAGAAGGGCTGAGTGACTTCCCAGGGCAACACAGTGGATCTACTTAAAGAGCCAGGATGCAAATCCGGGTCTGCTTGAAGAGACCAGAATGCCAGGGGCCTGGAGAACATCTGTTTCTCTCACAGATCCCTGTGGTTCAGGACCAACTTCTTCTGACACTTTTCTTGGCACATTGATGTGGTTCCCAGCCGAACCTCTCAGCTGACCCTGGGCTCAGGAAGGGGGAGCACAGCCCCTGAGCAGGGCATGTGGCCCATGAAGCTGCCACCAGGTCCTCCTTCCAGGACTGCTGTGCAAAGGGCAGGGCATCTGGAAGTGTCCATGTCTGTGCTGGGCTGAGGGAAGGGCCCCGCCCCTTGCCAGGAAGGAAAGAGGAAGAGCCAAGTACAGGCCCACCCCCTCACTGCTGCCCAGGTCAGCTGCCCTGGACGGCATTGGCCTTTGTGGAGAGGAGCTGCTTGAGAGTGGTCAGTGTGTTTGA
Organism: Leptonychotes weddellii; assembly: GCF_054177405.1. Taxonomy (NCBI): domain Eukaryota; kingdom Metazoa; phylum Chordata; class Mammalia; order Carnivora; family Phocidae; genus Leptonychotes; species Leptonychotes weddellii. The sequence continues at coordinate 22,807,920 of NC_138377.1, read as the reverse complement.
GCTGGAACTTGGGGCCTGTGGTCAGCTCTGCGGAGGGCCTCTGTGTGGGTCTGTGGGACAGGGAAGCACCAGAGGCCAGTTTCCTGCATGTGGTCTTCAGGGCACGGGGCAGACAGAGGCCTGCTTTGGTCTGGGTGGCGCTGTGGCCGCTATCTAGCAGGCCTGGATTGGGGGTTCCATCTCCTTTGCATAGCCTGAGTCCCCCAGCTCCACACCTGACCTGCAGAGCGGTCCCAGGAGGAGACCCTGTAGGCTTGACTTGGGGCAACAGTAGGGGACCTGCCCTGCCCTCCCTAGGGTCAGGCAGTCCTCAGCAAAAAGGTTGTCGTCACCGTGGAAAGTGCCTCCCACTTGGCTCCAGTAGACATCCCCTTGTGCCTGTGGCCTTCGGCCTGGCTCGCCCCTCCCCCACCCCTCACAACCTCCTCAGACTTTCCAGCTACTTTCCTATGGTAATAGTAATAAAAATAGGTACTTGTGGTCTGGCAATGGATCTCTCTCTCCCTCTCTCTCTCCCCCCCCCCTTTTTTTTTGGTCTTTACATGCATTTTTAAAATTTTACATTTTATGACATCTACACATTGTATGCAATGCCTTTATTGCAAAGAAAAAAGTGCCCTGGGGTGAGAGGCAGTCCAAGAAACTAGGGATCCCTGGCAGCCCAGCCATTCCCACAGCGGGGAGTGGAGGTCAGGCCAGGAGGTGGGTCCCCTGGACGGTGCCTGTGCTGGGGGCGTGGCTGGGTGTGGGCATCTGGGTGTGGGTGAGGCTATGGGGTTTCTGAGCAGGGGCTGGGTCAGTAGCAGGTGCCCACGTACCTGTAGGATCTGAATCAGAACCCTCTCCACAAAGGGCAGGAGAACCTCAGGGCGCCCAGGTAGGCTCAGGAAGGGATCCATACATGCAGTCGTCGTGGGGGGGACACTTTAGGTTCTGGTTTATGCGGTAATCTCCACTCCCGGCCACGCAGGTGAGGCCAGAGATCATGCCCGTGACAGGTAGGCTTGGCTACGCCAGGCCAAACCCGTTTCTCTCAGATTCTACACCTATTTTCTCGTCCTCCATCATACTTTCTTCCTTGCCCCGTGTTTCTGCCCCTGTCACCCCGGCCTGTTTCACCCTGTATGCCTCTCCCCCCACCAGTGATACCGGTAGTAATTGGTAACATCTACTAGATGCTGGCTCTGCGCCAGGCACCTGCACGCTGCTGCTTCCGGCTACCCACACCTTTCCGTCCTCTCTTTTGGGGCCTTGCGTTCTAAAGACTCAGCCCCGGGAACCGCTGAGTGTCCTGCATGGCTGGGATGTGAGACTTCCTCCTTCCCGGAGGGCGGAGGCAGAACGGGGGGGGGGGGGGCTGGGGAAGACCCGAGGGGCGCACTGGCACCTAAGCCCTCATTTTCCAGATAGTGAAGTGAAGCCCTGAGTGATGAGGCCTTGTCTGCGGTCTCGCAGCTCGTGTGTAAAACCAAGCCCAGGCCCCAGCCTCTCGGCGCACCATGCCCTGCCCCCCGCCCCCCCTCCCCCGCCCAGCACTTGGTCCTGCACTGCCTGGCTCTCTGGATGGACGTTCTCCTTGACCCTCAGGTTCATAAGGGCCTCCCTGGCCCTGTGGTCGTGAGGACTTGAACTGTGTGTCTCAGGGCTATGTCGTACAGATCCCCGACTCCCCGTTCCACTGTCATGCCCTGTGCCTGCCCCAGGCCGGGTGACGAGATGGGAGGAAACAGAAGCAGAAGAGGGCTGGACAGATGGATGCAGACAATTGTGAGTTTAAAAAAAAAAATCAAGGAACTGAAAGAGTTTCAATAGACAGAAACTGGTAGGATGAAGGATGACCAGGTCATTCCGGGCAAGTTGGCCTCCTCCTCTGCCTGGTTCCTCTGCCATCTGTCCCCTGACGCAGGCCTGCAGCCCCCTTCACACCTCCCTCGCTGGGCCATCTCTAGGCTGTTCTCTGTGCTTGGTGACCGCACATGGTAAGGAGCTCCTCTCCCAGTGGGGGTGTGGAGGAGTGGATGGGAGATGGGAGCCGCGTGATAGTAAAGACCACGTCCTCTGGCTCACGTTGGCCTCACCCCATGGCTGGATGAAAAGAGGATGCCAACCGTGTGGCCCTTCCGGGCAGCATCCCAGGGACTTCAGCTCATGCCCAAGGTCAACACCTAACTGGCCATCCCTGATCTGAGGTGGTCGTCGGGGTCTGGCAATACTCTGTGTCTATAAACAGCTGACGAGGCGGGCAAGGCTAGAGAAGGCCTCCCTAGAGGAAAGCGAGGGAGTCTCCTGCGTCATGACTCACCCCAGGTGGACACGTAGGGATAGAGGAGTCCCGCGTGGTGTGGTGGACAGGGCGGGCCTTTGATGTCCTACAGGCCTGAATTCACCCAGCCCTTCCCGCCCCCTTGCTGTGTAGCCTTGGGTGAGGCACCTAACCTTCCTGTGCCGTAGCTGGACTCATCTGAAGAATGGAATATTAATCCTTCCCTCACGGGGTTGTGGGAAGATTTGGACAAAATAATGCTTGTAAAATGCTCACCCGAGGGTATTGTCAGGATTTGCCCCAAGTGTTCTCTGTAAAAGTTGCTGCGGTCATTGAAGGGAAACATGCAAATTTCTTTAAAGGTATTGCTGAGTTGTGAGTTTATTATGTATTTTTCAATTAATGAAGAATAAAGGGATTAAGATTATGATACGGGGGAATCAACCAACGTTTTGGTATTAAAAAGAAGCCCTCCCAGGCCCATAAGAACTGATAGGAAATGAAGGCAGCAGAGAATTAAGTGGGAAAAGGTGGTGCGTGAACAGCCTCGGGGTCAGGGCACCCTGTGCAGTAGAAGATCCGCGTGTAACTCCTGACTCCCCCTAAACTTAACTACTAATAGCCTGCACTTGACAGGAAGCCTTACTGACAATATGAACTGTCAGCTAACACATATTTTATGTTTTATGTATTATAGACTACTTTCTTACAATAAAGTAAGCAGAGAAAAGAAAATGTTATTAAAATCCCAAGGAGGGGTGCCTGGGTGGCTCAGTCGGTTAAGTGTCTGCCTTCGGCTCAGGTCATGATCCCAGGGTCCTGGGATCAAGCCCCACGTTGGGCTCCCTGCTCCACAGGGAGCCTGCTTCTCCCTCTCCCTTTGCCTCTCCCCCTGCTTGTGCTCTCTCTTGATATCTCTGTCACTGTCTCTATCAAATAAATAAATAAAATCTTTAAAAAAAAAAAAAAAAGAAAATGCCAAGGAAAATACATTTACAGTATTGGACCAAATTTATTGAAAAGATCCGTATGTAAGTGGACACACAATTCAAACCCACGTTGTTCAAGGGCCAACTGTGTAGTAAAATCACATGAATGGTTTTCTGAATTCCAAATGCTGGGCATATGCTTTGGAAATTTCTGGAAGGAGACAGAAAAAGCTGTCATTTGAGTGACCCCTGGGGAATCTGCTTGAGAATCCTGGAACGGGGAGAGATTTTTACTTTTGACTTTGCCCTTTGGCTTGTATGCGAGTAGGTATTCTGTGATGAAAACAGTTTTAATTTGAAAGTTAAGGATGACAAAGCGTGCAAGCAGACTAACAAACCCTCCTAAGAAAAACTTCGACATAGAAGAGGGTCCTTCTACAAACTTGGAAGCCAGCGCTCAGGACAGACGAACTTCCAGAACCCTGGGTTGGCCTTTCCCCAGCTCCCTGCGCACCTGCTTCCCCTTGTCCCCTGAAGTGCGCTGCTCACCACGCCAGGCCGTAAGGTGCCTCTGTTAGAAGCAGCCGCAGAGACAACCTGGACTTGGCAGAGCTTGGCAAGGGTCGGCCGCTCACCACATTCCTTCTACACTTCACGCCTCACAGAGCCAGGCCGGGGGAGTCACTGGGGGATCGTGACTGGGCCAGTGGGCGGCTCATTCCCTGCCTCGGGAGCCATTAATCTTGGGGCTCTGCGGCGGCTCGTCCTCCCACCCCAGCTGCCCTGGCACCGACTGACTCAGAAAAGGACATGAAAGGGGCCCTGAGCTTCTCTCCATGGTCGACCATGACCCTGGAAAATACCATCTGGCTTTTCTGTGTGTCTTCTGACACCAATTCCCCAGGTCGGGACACATCAAAGAGAGCTGTGTATGCCTGGTGACATTTCTCATTGTTATTCCTTTGGCAGGGCCTTTAGATTCAAGGTCACAGGTAAACTCAAGACTCCAGAGGCTGCCTGTGGAGCCTGGTACCTTCTAGTCCAATGGATGCCAGGGGAGAGGGCTTGCAGAGGGTGACCCAGGACCTCCCAGAGGGCTATTCACCCCACAGGGCAGGCCTGTACCCCCAGGCAGGGCCAGGCAGCAGAACTTCCTGGCGCTCCCAGCTCTGCATTTACTTCCCTGTGGTCTGACTGGACCCGCACAAAACAGCTAAAGTGCCAGGTCCCCTATCTGGGGTGTTAGCAAATGTGTAGAGTTTGACCTTGGCCCTAGGAACCTTGGCTTTAGTCTCAGATCCATATTTTCTTTAAGAAGGCAGAGGTTGCTGGCTTTAGAGTAATTCCTAAATAGAGTTATTTGGGCTAAAGTCATTTTGTGCAAAAGAGAGCGTCTTTGATAACCTGGAGATTGGTACTTAGAAGTGGACCACATTCTGAGCAGTGAGTAGTCCATCACTAGAGGTATGTAAGTGGAAAGGGGGCCTGTTTGGAATGTTTTAGAGGATACAGCATTAGGCAGGGGATTGAGCTCTCTGTTGTACACTTTGCTCCTTTGGAATGAGCCCCTGCGTTTCCTATCAGCGGGGAGCAGAGAGTGGGCCTGCGTGGGGCTGCATTGGGCATGGCCTCACTTTTCCCTTCTGATCTTTCCGACGGGGCCTCGGAGCTAGCTGGCACTTGTCGGAAGATTGGCTCACTAACCCTAACAGCTAACCCATATCCGCGTGCCTACTATGTTCCAGGCTCTGCACTGCACGCTTCTACCTATTTTTTGTCTTTGAATCTCAACTGTACTATGATGTAAGTAGATACAATTTTCCTCGTTTTAAAGACGAAAAGACAGGGGTTCAGAGCTGCCGAGTGGCACTCCCAAAGTCACAGAGCTAATAAAAGGCAAAGCCGGAATTTGAACCCAGATCCCACCTCCAGAGTCCACTCTGCTGGACACACCCGTGGATGATAAACGGTCCCCCCTGTATTCTTTCCTCTCTTTGTTGGAAATTGTTTGGTTCTTTTTGCCACTGTTGATGCCCATCAGAGTTCAAAGGCAGTCAAGAAACTGGGTTCTCTGCTTTGCTGCTTACTGCCTTGGCAGATCTCGTGGGAGGGCTCTCAGGACCCCCGCCCAAGGCAGGAAAGGGGCATTCATCCGGGGCAGGGAATGGTAGTGCCAGCTTCTCATTCAGAGTTAGCCTTGCCAGGAGCCAGATACGCGTCCTCACAGAGTCCTTGTGGCCCCCCTCGGAGGTGGCAGCTCTTCACCTCTTTGTACAAATGCGGAGACAGAGAGGCATGTGGCTGGTTGCTCAGCTAGCGGACAGTGGAGTCAGAATCAAATCGGGCTCACACAGTCTCCCCACTGCCATCCTGCCTTTTATACAGTCCAGCTTCTGCTGTTTTGAGGGGATGGAGGGGGGAAACAGAAAGGACTCAGGTGTATTGGCGGGTTAGGGATTATTCTAACCCGCATTTTCCAAATGGGGAGCCTACGGCCCCAGAGTGTCTTGTTGCAGTCAGAAGTTGGAGATGGAAGCTGGCGCCAGGCCCCTCCATGCGTGTCCGGCTCCAGCCCGCCTTCAGTCTGCCTTCTTTCCAGAGGGGCCCAAACAGCAGCAGCTGATCATTTGGGAGGAAATGGTGTGCTGGGGGAGGAGGCCGGATGATTGGTTGGCTGGCTGGTTGTTTTTTTAAATCAGTGGCCATGTCTTTATTTGAACAGTGGGGGTGCTTTGACCCATCCAGCAGGAAGCTCTGTATCGTGGAGTCTGAGGCCCTCGCATGGCCCCTTTGGTTGATCTGTGACCTTAGACATGTCACTTAGCACCTGAGCCTCCATTTTCTCATCTGCATAATGGGGATAATAGCACCCCATCTCATTGGGTACCTGTGAGGATTAGGTGAACTCAGGTCTCCCACAAAGGTGAGATGTGACTCCCGGGAGGCCTGTCCTAACAGGACCTCCATCCCTCACTCCTCCTCAGTAGGCCCTCAGAGTCTGCCTCACCTCCTAATGTGCTCGCTGGTGGCCAATCTTCTTTCTTGGAGGGTGGATTTAATTTTAATGCCGCCAAGGTCATTTGGAGACAAGTGTAGGGAATTAGTTGGGTGACGGAGCTGAGCAAAGCGATTTTTGATTACAAAGAAAAGTGAGGACGTGACTCTATTTCTCACATAATCTGGCTCGAAAGGCAGGTCCCCAGAGGAGCTCCAAAAATGCTTTGACCAAAGACAGCGTCCCCGGGAACGGGGGAGAGGTGCCCAAGGTGACCATGCTGAAGGGGACAGCACTCACCGGGGTATATAAATATCGGTTGGTCACAATTGGCCTCCCGACGTCCCGGTCACACTCCACTGCGCCTGACCAGCTGCCACCGCATCGTGGAGCAAACTTGGTGGGAGCTCGTGCAGGTATCCCAGGGAGTGTGGGTAATTGTGGCGGCCACGGGTCAGGCTCAGTCCCTGTTCAGTGCAGAGTAAGTACCGGCCCAGCAAGATACCTATAACTTTCTTGTCTTACCAGCCAAACCTGCAGATTACCCAGCACAACCCGTGCTGCTGCTTTGGCCAAGGGCCACCAAAGGAGCCAGAGGTTTCGAGAATCTAGCTGGAGGCAAAAAGGAAGAGGGACACACACCCCTCCCAATCCCTGGTACGCTATTTGCTCTTGAGAATCAGCCTGGCCACGGGAACCCTAAATGTGGGCACTTATTTCCCCTGGCATTCTGCTTCTGGCAAAACTTTTGGAGAAACTGTTCCAGGAAAGGTAGAGATTTTGAAGTTTTGAATAAAAAAACAGCAAGCGAAGAACACAGTGTGGGGAGACAGGTGGCACCCGGGGGCAGAGAACGCCCAACAGGGGCCACAGGACCTAGATGCTGGTCTGAAGGCTGGGAGAGATGGGAACAAAATCTCTCAAAAGTGAGAGCAACACTGGGAGCCTTCCAGAAGGACTCCGCCCTTCATTCTGAGATTATGGCCTTCCTCCTTTGGGGTGTTAACGTGGCTTTTCTTCTGTGAAATGATCTTTATACTAGATTCTTTTTTTTTT
>NC_138377.1:22771038-22800177 GCF_054177405.1 Leptonychotes weddellii | reverse complement strand
AAAAAAAAAAAAAAAGAAGCCATTAATACTAAAGACAAATAAAGACAATGGGGTAGGGAGTACCCTCTGTCATGTATTAGTTTGTTCACTTGCATGTGGTCCATCTGGACCCTCTTCCTGAGGGCATGGATTGTATTTTGTTCACAGCAGCGGCTCTAGCACCTAGAACAGTATCTGGCGGCCAACTTTACACAGTAAAGAACTGTTGACTCCATGAATGAGCCAGTGAATGAATCTTGGCCCCGCTGCCTCCGGTGGCCATTGGGAGAATCAGGCGAGAGGAGATGCCCCGTTCACATGATAGACTAACGTGCCAGTGGCCGCAGGACTCAGAACACGTTTTCTACTGGCTGGCTAGGTGCTCACCACGTGGCTCACAGAACACTGGTTCTCAAACTTGCATCTTGGTAACAGTCACTTGGAAAGCTCGTTAAGGGACGGATTGAAGCCTCGCATCCAGAGATTCTGCTTCCATGGGTCTGGGGCAGAGCCCGAGGGTCTGAGCATCACACACCTTCTGGGTGAAACTGATCCTGCTGGTCCCCGGACTATACTAGAAGAAGCCTTCCTGGAGAACAAGCTATGAATTTGGCTTCATTTTGCAGCTAGAGACACGATCTGGGTGGGCACCTGGGGCATGTGGGTGCCTCCAGGAGGTCACGGGTACGAGGTGACTGCCTGGTGATCGTGACATAGGGCACAGAGGTGCTGGCATCGGGGGCTCAGCAGCCCAAAGCTAGTGAGATGTGTGGGTGAAGGCAGCCATCTGCTGCTTCCCCAGAGGAGGAGTGGTTCTTCCAGCCTGATCCTCGTGGGCCAAGTGGCCTGTGAATCTCTCTGGTGCAGCCTTGGATGGGCGACCATTGACGCCAGACGGTGGGTCCTGGCTCTGTCTCTCTGACAGACACGCAGGCGGTACACAGCATGCAGGCCACCTATGCCCCAGCAATCTATGAAGACAAGGTATAAGGCTGGGGGGACCCCTGAGTCACCAGGCAGGTCGGAGGGGCCATCAGGCCTTGGCCCCCCAAAAGTGCAAAAATCCAGGCCCGTCGTGGCCTCTGGTCATCTGGCCCTACTCACAGATTCATTCTTTTGTTCATTCCACAAAAATGTATCAGGCATTTTCTGTGTGGACACAGAGATTAGTAAGACAGCCCCTGTCCTCAAGGAACTTGACAAAATAAGCCCCAAGGCACAAGATGTATATAGGGCAATAAGCAGCCCCCCCAGTAGACCGCAGGCACTCGGTAAATCTCAGTAAATCTTGAGTGAGCAAGGTGCTGGGAGAGCGTGGAGGAGAGAATGAGAAACACACCAGGGAAGGATTCTTCAAGAAGGAAGGGGGGGTGGGGCGCCTGGGTGGCTCAGTCGTTAAGGGTCTGCCTTCGGCTCAGGTCATGATCCTGGAGTCCCTGGATTGAGCTCAGCAGGGAGTCTGCTTCTCCCTCTGACTCTCCCCCCTCTCATGTGCTCTCTCTCTCAAATAAATAAATAAAATCTTAAAAAATAAAAAAAAAGAAGGAAGAGGGAAGAGGCATTCCAGATAAAAGGTGTGGAAGTCATAAGATATTTGGGGAGTGACAAGAAATTTGATGGGAGTGGCGTAGAGAAGAGAAGTAAAAGATAACTTTCATTGAGCCATTCCTGCCAAGCAGGCAAAGGTAAGCTTTTTCCACACATCTTCTCCTTAACCCTTTGAGATGGGTCCTGTTGCTACCACTCCCATTTCTCAGTTGCATAGCCTGAGGCCCAGAGACTAAGTCAATGCCCCAGGCCGTGCAGGTAGTAAGGGGCAGGGCCACGTGTTAAACCACTCACCAGCTGTCACTTAACCAACAACGGGAACCTGGATTTCTTCATCTGTAAAATACAACACTTGGGCTTCTCTTGTAGATTTCTTGGAGGGATTAAGAAAATTAGGCATGAATGCCCATGGAAAGTCTGTGAAAAGGTCACAGGATTCCTGAAAAACCTGGTAACAGTGGTTGCCTTGGGGAGGCTGTCTAGGGAACCAAGGACTAGAGGAGAAAGAACACACCAGTCCCCGGCTCACTTATTGGGCCTTTAGTGTGGAAAGGTGGAATGACAAGGAACCTCAGGGGAAAGTGTTGGGGTGGGGGTTCAGTCTGAAAGGAGGAAGAAGTTGAGGCTGCTGTTCCTGGAGTAGGGACGGTATCTGTCCCTAATGGACCCTTCCCCTGCGCCCCCAGCCCTTTCTCCCTTGCCGGGGAAGGACACCCTGGCGACAGGCGTCCGCCTTCATACAGTCTGTACGTTTTATCTCTGCAGACTTCTTGCAGACTTGGTTTAAAGATCTCAGCTCAATACCATTAGTGTATATCTGCAGAGGGCCCTTTGTAAAATTGATTAGAAAGTGGGCTTTTGCATGTGGGGTGGGGGCTGGGGGTGGGACCTAATCGGATTTGAGCACTAGATGGTATCTAATTCCCTGCATCTAGCAACTGGCTGGGGGACCTCCCTGGGAGCCAGGGCCCCTAATTTGGTTTGCGAATACATTAGCCAAACAAGCTGAGGGGCTCCTTTGGGAAGAGAGTTTTTGGGGGATGGGGCAGGAAGATGGTGGGAAGGCTGAGGGAATAAGAATGGGGTCTCTCTGCATAAGACCTGGGTGCACACTGTACCTGTGATTACCAAGGGTGTGCATTTCTGACGGTTCTACCCAGTCCAGGAGAATGAAACAGACTTTTAAGGGGCCTTGTTATTGTATTGCTTGCCATTTGTTGAGTCCGTATGTATGTATATTTTTCATTTTTCAGTCTTTTTAAAAAGAAATATTCACGTGTAATAAAAAAGTCCAATAGTATGGGAATATAGGTAATGACTGGTGTGTTACTCTTTCTCCCCTAACCCTTGGTTCCCTACAGTCTCCCCAAAAAAACACTGTTACCAAGTTTTCTGTCAATCTTGTATCTTTTTGCAGATTTTCCATTCCCATGCATAGCTTTCTTAATCCCTCCAAGAAACCTGCAAGGGAAGCCTAGGTGTCCCATTTTGCAGATGGAGAACTTGAGGCTAAGATTGATTAAATGCCATTTGATGGGTGGTAGGGCCAGGATCTAAAATGTCAATGGTCCGGCTTTAAATCCTGGCGTCTTTCCATGGAATCATGTGCACTTCTTGAAAAGAGAAGGGGCTGCTCAAAGCTAAACACGAGGCGCTTGGATTTTTACTTATCCAACTCCCTTCTTGGGTCCACTCATGTGCTGTCATTTTGTCCACTTGTTCCCAGGCATACTCAAAGCAGGAGGCAAATTTCCAAGGGCATCTTTGTTAGAGTCTCCTTCAATTCGACAGCCCTTCAGGAGAGTGAGCTGAGTGAATCCTTGCTTATTTTAGTGGGATCTTGCAGCCAGGCTCTTTCTGCCCCCTTCCCTACCAGGCACTGTGTGTGTGTGCGTGTGTGTGTGTGTGTGTGTGTGTACATGCCAATTGTGCATCCTACAAAGAAAGTGTGGCATCAGAACCTAGGGTCAGTGTCCAGCTTCGTGACAGATAATAACAGTACCAACCTCATAAGTATCTTGGGAGATCTGAATGATATGAAGGCATGGCATTGGTACAATTATATATTAGCAATTAATAGTATTGCTAGCTAGAGAAACTTTAATACATTACTCATCCCTTCTGTGCAAGTTACGCTAGCCAGAATATAAGAATAGTATATTGTTCTAATTATACTGTTATTTAATATCTAATATTATTTAAAATAGTGTTGTTTTAAATAGAATTAGTATAATGCCAGGCATACAAGAGATGCCTGATAAATGTGATTTCCCATTTTTCTTCCTTTCCCTTTATCAGCTTTAAATCAAGATCTTGGTTCTCTCTTATCCCTCTTCTCAATCTAATTTCTGTGAAGTGAACCAGTTTTATTCCCCGCTCAACGCATTTATCGAGCATGTGCTATTTACTTGGCACTTTCGCTGGGGCACAGAGGCAAATATAGGCCATGGACCCTGCCAGCAAGAGGCTAATAATCAGATAAGGAGACTGACCCAGAATAGGGGGATCAGTTGCCCTGTAAGCTATCTGGGGTGGGGGGATTGGGGAGTGCTGATGGGATAAAGGAATAGACTTACTGACTTTATACTCCCCACTACCTCCGTTTCCCCTTTTGAAAAGTGGAGCTATCTTCCTTTTTTGTTTCTTGGTATTTAGAAGATGTGGAACAAGCTGACTGATGTGGCCTCAAGCCCCCTCCTCTACTTCCCATTCACCTCTCCCCAACACCAAGCAGCCCATACCCCCACCACCAGCTCTGCTGGAAACATGGGGCTGTGGCTCATTTGCAGGGCTGTGGGAATGCATGCACTGCTTACCTGAGACCTTCCAGCCCCACTTCTCCTTTCAGTGGCTCCTACCCATGAAGGTAGCATGCCCCACCTGCTCCTGACAACCTCTGCCCCTCCCCCTATGGGCTTTCACCAGCTCCTTACCCCAACCCCAACCTCTCCCCACAAGGAAGGTTGTGTAGGGACCACAATACCTTAGCCCCAGTGCTGTGCTGTAAAGCCCAGAATTATGTAACAGCTGGATTAACAGCGATTATTAGATTTGCTTAAAGATTTTCTGTTTACACAAGGATTAGTGCGGGGTTCCTTTAAATAGCCAGCTTTGCTAATGCATTCATACTGCAAAGAAAGGGTGCAATGGGGGCAGGGGGGAGGGGACAGGACTAGGAAGCAGAAGGCCTGAGTTCTAAGCCAGCTGTGGGATGGGCATTTTACCTCTCGGAGTCTCCGTTTCCTTGTTGGAGAAAGGGAGAGGCGGCTGCCCTGCTCAGCCCGCCGCCCGCCGCCCCGTTGACGGCGGGGACCCCGAAGGCGGTGTGTAACCAGCTGCCCTGCAGATCCCAGGTGGCCGCTCCACCGGCATGGCCTTTGTGCGTGGTGGGGGGGGGGCGGGGCGCAGACCAGCACCGCAGGGCGTGGGGTGTGATGCGGCAAGCCCCGCAGACGCTCCAGGATTGCTGCGAGCCAGCCCTGCAGACGTTCCAGCGCCCAAACCCCTTCAGGTAGCACCCAGGACTGGAACTGGCCCCTGCCCACCTCTCCATCCGGATCTCCTGCTCTGCCCTCACCTGCGGCCTCCCTGGCCCCGCCCCGTGCCACACACCTCTGTCCCTGGCTCCCCAGGTGTTCTTCCCTGGATATGTACTGCAGCTTCCCACCTCTGTGACTTGGACGTGCTGGCCCTGTGCTGCCTGGGAAGCCATTCCACACCTGCTCCCCTACTGGCCTGGCTAACACCTCACTTGTCCTTCAAAACCGCCTAGATGGCACCTCCCCCAGGAAGCCTTCCTGGACCCTCCTCCCTTAAAGAGAGCTAGACACCCCTTCTCTCTGCTTCAAGAGTTCCCTGAATGTGAGTGTGTGACTCTGTCATCACACTTGTGAACACGTTATTGCCATCGTTCACTTGTTTGTGTCTGCCATGAGCTTCCGAGCTTAGGGGCAGAATCCCTGTTGTGTTCCACTCAGTAAATGTGTGGTAAAGGAAATCAAATAAACAAGTAGCAACTACTTTTTATATGAGGCAAATGAGGGGGGGCGGGCGCCTGCCTGGCTTAGTCGCTAGAGCATGTGACTCTTGATCGCAAGGTCATGAGTTGGAGCCCCATGTATAGGGCAGAGATTACTGAAAAAAAAAAAAAATATATATATATATATATGAGGTAAATGTGCTTCATCCCCAGGCACATAAAGCCCCTGTCATGCCCACCCCGGGAAGCATATCGCTCGTCCTTCAGGGTGTTAGACAACAGGAGTCCAAATAAATCCTGGCTCTACCCCAGCTGTGTGACCAAAATTCCTTTGCCCCTCAGTTTCCCCATCTGTAAAATGGGATCGTCGCGGTTCTAACCTCTTAGGGTTGCTGCGAACAGGAAGCAAGTCAATATGTGTGCAGCACTTAGTGCCTGGACGTAGCTCCGTGTTTGACGGTGGATTTTCGTATCAGGCCCTGGAATTCTGCCCCTCCGGTTCCTTCCCCAGGCCCCCAGTATCCCCAGGTTGCTGAGCTTGCTGTTTCACTTTTTCCTCACTCCTGTGAACTTTCTCACTTCCCTACCCACCCCAACCACTCAGCACAGAAATAATCCAATTTTACTTGATTATTAATCATTACATTCTGCTGCTGTTTTTGTTTATTACTTTTTTTTTTTTAACCATTCTAGATTTAATTGAGTTGATTGATTAGCACAATCACTGACTGGAAGGAGATACTCTGTAACCCTCTCCTCCCCCAGCCTGTATTTTTACCCCAGAGAGGACCAGGGCTGACTGCTGGGGTCCAGGGCTCAGCCCCTTTCAGGGCTTCTGCTCAGAGTTGCAGTGGCATGGCTTGGTGGGCTGGGAGCCAAGCACCTGACCTTGTCTGGCTGAGTGACCTGGAGTGCGTTCCTTACCCTCTCTGAGCCTGAGGTTTTTCATCTATAAAAAGGGGATTGAACTGAAATGAGCCTTCTGATCCCTTCCCACCCTAAAATTCTGTGAAAACTCTACGTCTAAGCTCCCTGCTCATCCCCGGTCTGTGAATCATTCATTCATGTATTCAGCATCACTGAGAGCCCCCTCTAGACCCAGCCCTAAGCCAGGTATTGTGGGATCCAGATGTGAGCAAGGCGAGGGTCCTGCCTTCTAGGATCTAAGGGGGGAAGCCCAACAAGCAGCAAGTCTAGTGTTTATAACTGTGTCCTACATTGAGCAGGGTTTCAGAAGGGAGTCCCTGACTCTGGAAAGTCGTAGAGGGTTAACATGTGGGTTCAGTCCAAAACAAAAACAAATCATAAAAAACAAAACTGAATAGACCAGTTCGAGGAAGGGACCTTTATGGAGGGCCCCTGTGTGCCAAGTACTGTGCTGAACACTTTCTTCTCCTCTTCTCTTTAATCCTCATACCAGCCCTCTGAATAAGGGAATGTGATAACAGTTTTACAGATGAAACTGCTGAAGCTCAGAGACGCTAAGTGGCTCACCTGAAATCGCACAGCAAGAGAGTGGGAGAAGTAGACATTGAAATGAGTGTGAATGACATCAAAGAGTGTCTATTCTCTTCATACAGTTTCACACCATGTTACAATATTCAATAATTTGAGAAAGGTTAAAAAAAAGTTGAGCTAATTTTCCCAAATAGCACTTCTCCCTTTTCATTTTTGCACATTATTTTCCATGTATACCCTTTTTATATTGCCTACATGGGTAGCTTGTACAAAGGCCCTGAGGTAGTAATGCCCTTGGAGTATTTGGGGAAGAGAAGGAGGTCCATGGGGCTGGAACGAGGGGAGAAGAGTGGAAGGTGGAGTTGGAAGGGAGCCAGGGCTAGCTCAAGGGGGGCTTCGCAGACCAGAGTTGGGCCTGGATTTTATTCTCAACATGTTCTGCCATTGTCTTCCAATTCCTCTTGTATCAACAGCTCTGCAATTTAGCCCAGTGGATGTGGCATTATTTACCAATATTGAAGCTGTTTCCAGTGGGGTTTGTATGTGTATGCACGTGTGTGCGCACGTGTGTGTGTGTGTGTGTGTTGGAAGTAAATACTACAGGTCACATTTCAGGCATGTGACTTTTGGCATCTGATGAACGATCGGAGTCTAAATCGGTAGGAATGAGGTAACTGGTTCAGTGTTTGATCATTTGTGTGGCTCTCGGCCCACAAGGCCACACTGTGACCTCTGACTGGAGAGAGGACAAGGTGTTCCAGGCGGTGGACTCGCGTGCGTGGAGGAGCAGAGCTAAGGAAGAGCCAGGCTTGTTCAGAGGCTTCTGGCCGTGAAGCAGGGAGCCAGGGGTCGGGAGGTAGATGCCTCCTGAAAACAGGTCGGCATGCATGGCCTTTCACCTTCTCTTCAAGAGGCAGAGTTGGCGCTTTTACAGTTTTTATCAATTTTTAAAAACTTCTTATTAGACTAATTTGGCATTTACAGAAAACTCCCAGAGCTAGTGCAGCGAGTTCCTCTGCGTACTCCTGTGGTTTTGCTGCTCGCTCATCGCTTACATTACCCTGGTGCATCTGTCCCAATGAAAAGACTGACATTGCTATGTGCCCGTTAACTACACTCTGTATTTTATCCAGATTTGAGTCCCTTTCCCACTGATGCCCTCTCTCTCTTCCAGGATCCAGCCCACAGTCCTCTGCATTTGCATTTGCACTGCATTTGGTTGTCCTGTGTCTTTAATCTCCCCTGGTCTGTGACCGTGTGTCAGACCTTCCTTAGTTTTCGTGACCTTGACAGTTTGGATGCATGCTGGTCAGATATTCTGCCTTTGTATTTTTAAACTTTCTGTTTCCATTTGGAATCCTGATGTTGAGAGGCCGTGACATGTGGAGGTCAAGCTCAGAACTCAGGAGTCCGAGGGGCCTGGGATCATCGCCTCTGACCCCGACCCATGAAGCAACATTTAACAAGGAAACCTGCCCTTACAGGAGGGATGAGAATACTTACTGCCAGGGGCCTGATGAAGGTTAACTGGGTAGACGAGTAAAGTCCTCGTCAGCTGGGTTTCAGTTTCAGTTTCATTAGTGGGTGGGCACCTGGTGGGACTGATTGTCCAGAAGACCTTGGTCACTTCCTCTCCAGGAGCCAGTTGTGAAATGCCACAGGGTGTGACAACTTTGCAGGAGGCTGACACTTTGCAAAGGTTTTGAAAGTAATATCTTAATTTGATCCTTATCATAACTCCATGAGGCAGCAAAGATGGGTTTTCCCTGCTTTCGAGATGCAGAAACTGAGGCTCAGAAGGTCATCAGGAACCTGCTGAAGGTCATGGAGGAAGGAAAGGGCAGAGGAGAGACTTGAACGTGGACTTGGGAGGGCCAATATTTGATGCTCCTCCCAGTGTAGCCTGGCTGAGCCGGCCAGCGGCTGGGCAGGCAGCTGTCAGTGGGTGTCCATGGAGAAGCCCTGCTCTTGGGATCCTGGGCTGGAGGGGTTCTGTCTTTGGGGGCCGGAGGGCTGGCATTTGGCTCGGCAGACGCATCAGGGCGGGGGACTGGAGAGTTATGGATTCCCAGTCTTTACATGTCATATTGATCTCAAGCCATTGTATTATAGGCAGTGTTTCATTTTGTAATGTGCATTTCTTTTTTTCTTTAGGTGATTTCATTTTTAACCCTTGAGTTACCTGTGAAACCAGCATGAGCCAAAAGCTCGTGACTGGCGTCCTGCTTCCCAGGTAAATCTCAGGACCAGTTAGTCCAGCTTTCTTCCACAGGGCCCCTCTGTCACCCCCTGTATCATATGTCCTCAGGCCTCTCTGGCAGATGGCTAAAGCTGTCTCCATTTCCCTGGAAGGGAAATAGAATGACTGAGCCCAGAGAAGGCAAGTAACTGTCTCAGGGACACACAGCCTCAGAGCTGGGGCAGAAGCCAGACCAGTTAGTCACTGGGTTTTTTCTACCAGACATAGTAAGAACTCAGAAGACCCTTGTGCTGTTTATTTAAAAACAAAAACAAAAACAAACCCAGAAATGTAAACTATAAAAATGCAATTCTACCCTTGAGAGGCATATTTGTGTGCGTGTGTGTGCGTGTGTGTGTGTGTGTGTGTGTGAGAGAGAGAGAGAGATAAGGAAAAAAAAATAGAAAGCAATTTTGGCACCTAGGCCAAAAAACCAAAATTTACCCTTAATTCCACCAAGGCACACAGAGGTTGGAGGGGTGGGTAGTCCTTTCCAAAGGGGCACCCCCCGGGCTTGTAGCTGCCATTCCTTTGATATGGGGGGTTCCCATCCCATCCACTTTGAACTTTCTACATTCAAGGCTCACAGCCCCCCATGCCCAGCTCTGCACACAGATGACGTGGCCCTGGTAATTCTGCTGCTTCTAAGTGACATCTCTCCCGCCTGTCCCCCGTCACCCAGTCACGGCCAGGTGTTCAGATTTCTGAACAGCCGAGTGTCTTCTGGAGCAGGCTGTATTCACCTGCTGGTCCTGGTGGCCGGCCTTGATCTTTGTAGGGGTGGGGGTGCCCGGAGTGGCTGAATTCCCAGGCATGTGCGTGGGGATGGATTAGAGATCAAGGCACGACCCTTCAGCGGGACATAGAAGCCGTGTGCCTCAACATCTGTGTGCCTCGATGGATTTTCCCATCTGTAAAATGGGACTAAAACTCCAGAGCTACTGTGAGGATTAAATAAGCTTCTGTGTGCAAACCGCTTTGCATGTTGTAAGTGCTTAGCTAGAAAGGAAATTCAGTGTTTGGATTCCACTAAATCATACAGCAGCATTACTGTCCTTTTGTGTTTTTCTCCAAGGGGCTTCCATGTCTGTTTTCTCACTGAGTCTTTACAACAACCCAAGAGAAGAGAGTAGTTTTGTTGGACACAGTTAACCAGTGTGGCAGCTGAAGTGCAGACAAGTGTAATGCATTCATTAAAACAGTGGGGGCGCCGAGGCCTGAGTCAGAGGTCCGGGGGTGGGGGGGGAAGCTGGCTAGGCTAGCTGTGTCCTGGTCTGGCCCGCCTGCCAGCAGACCCTGCCCCTCCAATCTCCACTCACGAGGACCTTTCTTCTCCTCCTCCCCCCTCCCCTCCCCAAGAGCAGCTGTGTTCCCCAGGCCTGACCGAGAGCCCCACCAATCCCGTCTGGTGCTGGCGGGGGGCGCTCCACCTCTCAAGCCAGTGGCAGGGCTCGTGTCATTGCCGGCAGCATCTTGGGGGGATGAAGGTTGCATTAGTGAGCAGTGATTGAAATGCAAAATAACATTTTGATCGAGCCAGCAGGCTGTTTATTTATCAGATCAATAGTCAAACTGCCCCATCTGGAGAAGTCCTGTGTGATAAGTGACAGGGGTTCCAAGGGCAAGCCTGGTGAGTCCACCCCGGACCCCCACCTGCTCAGATGAGGGGAGGGCTAAGGAGCCTGCGAGTGACCACCCCCGCCTCTGCTTTCCCCTTTCCTCATTTTCTTCTTATATATCCAGTTCCTAGAAGAGAAGCCTGAGACCCACGTTGTCAGACACCCCCCCACCCTTGCTGGGCCTGGAAGGACCCGTACCCAGAAGAGCGGAGGAATCATAGCAGTAGCTTGTGTTTATTGAGCACTTACTGTATGAGGTTGGGGTGTGGCCGCGAACCCTTCGCTCTCGTACAGAATCAGGGTTCTGGCTCTGAAGTCAAGGCAAGCTTTTCCCAACCCTCCTTCTTACAGGTTTTCATACATGACATTGATTTTTGTTTTGTTTTGTTTTAAAGATTTTATTTATTTATTTGACAGAGACACAGCGAGAGAGGGAACACAAACGGTGGGGAGGGAGAGGGAGAAGTAGACTCCCCGCCAGGCAGGGAGCCCGACTCGGGACTCGATCCCAGGACCGTGGGATCATGACCTGAGCCGAAGGCAGACGCTTAACGACTGAGCCACCCAGGCGCCCCTGACATTAATATATATATATATATATATATATATATTTTAATATTTTGAAACCAGATTTCTCAGTTAGTGGGTCTGAGATGTTAGCTGTTCCTTCTAAACACATCACATGATTTTGGGTACTTAAAAAAAACACACACAAAGTAAGAAAAATCCATACATCATTCGTAAAGCCTTTAAACCGGGATTAGCGGAATTCGATGGGCACTGAGGGCAAGGTTGACCCTTTAGCTCCTTTCACTGGGGATTGTTGGACCTGGATGTCTGGGCTCTGCTCTCACAGCACTAGCTGGATTCCTGTCCTGTGGCTCAGGCCCGGGACTGTCCCACCCTGAGAGGGTGCTGGGCTTGGGGACTCCTACCCCACCCAACTCTCAGACCTCGTTCATTTGTTCACTCAACCAGTGTTTATGGAGCCTTGTGCCCGGAGTGTTCTAGACAGAGGGAACAGCAGGAAAAGAAGAACAAGGGTCAGAGGCCGTGCGGTGGGAGCACAGTGGTGTTGTCAAGAGACAGCCAGGAGGCCAGTGTGGCTGGCCCAGAGTGGGCACGGGGCAGAGCGGGCAGGGGGCAGTATCTTTGGTGGTGGGGTCGGACCCTGGGGGCCTTCCGAGCTGCTGGGGTGAGGACTCCTGCTTTCCTGGCAGTGGGATGGGAAGCCCTGGCTGTTTTGAGCAGAGGAGTATTGTGACTTACTCCCTTTTGCTTTGTAACTCACTCCAGCACTTTCTGGCCCTGTGACCCCTGCCAAGATAGTCAGCCCCTCTGCAAAATGGGGAAAACGATAGTACCTACCTCAGTAGGTTGTTGCAAGGGGTGTAATGCATGCGGTCCCGTGCCCAGCACGGAGTAAGCCCTTGGCAGGTGCGCACTGTCGTCCGCATTACAGAGGTCAGAAGCAGGTTCCCAGTTGGCTTCAGTGCCAGGCCCCCGCCTGTCCAGCTGAGTTAAGACGTTTCTTTGTCATCTGCTCCTTAGCACAGAGACTGAAAAATTGAGTCTGGAAGAGGAAAGGGTGCGGGGAGCCCCAAGTCTCCTGTGTCATCCCCGCTGTGCACAAGGCCACATGGGAAGGCCCACTGCCTTGGCCAGGTGGTGGAAGGAAGCGTTGTCCCCCTCACTGGGTCGGCACACTGCCCCGCAGGAACACACGTGGGGAAGTGGGACTTAGGCCCAGCAACGGTACGCACAAACCAGACCCAGGTGTGTGATTGCACAAGGAGCAGAGGGGAGGTCAGCAGTGTGAGCCACGCACCTTGCATGTTCATTCAGTCCTAGGTTGCATCAACAGAGGTATAGTGTCTAAGATGAGAAGGGTGTCAGTACTGCTCTGCTCTGTGCCTATCAGAATGTACCTGGAAGGCTGGGCTCCGTTCTGATGTTCCTCTTTGTGAGGAGTAAACAGAGCAGAGGAATTACTCTCCAAGGAGGACAAAGTGAGCAGGAGTGATTCCAGGACTAGGGGAGGCTGAGCCTCATAAGGACAGGGCTTCCCAGGGAGCAGGAAGCCACCGTCAACAATCCAGGGGGCTGTCGTATGGAAGAGGGGGTCAGACTTGTTCTGTAGGTCCTGAGAGAGTTGCATGAACTATAACTGGAAGAAGAAGCCAGAGAGAAGAAATATTTTGGCTCTTGACAAATAACTTTTTTTTTAAATACACTCCCGAGTGGTGGGAGGATGAGATAGCTGCCTCCTGAACTAGGGATCTCCTCATCCCTGGGGTCTTTAGTGAAGGCAGGCAGCCAGGGACAGATCAGAGGCCCTTTGAGGTCCTGGCCTGCTCCGAATGTGTCTGGCTGGAAGAGGGCCCTGCCTGCCTGCCTCCCCCACCGCCGCCGCCTCCCACACAGCGCTTTCCCCGAGTGCCTCCCTCCCTCTCTTTCTGCAGGCTCTGCTTAAATGTCACCTCCTCTGAGAAGCCTTCTTTGGCCGCCCTACCTGGCACTGCCCTCATCCTACCATCTGTCCCCTTCCCCTGCCCCGATCACTACCTGAATGTGTACTATTTTGGTTGTTTCCTTACTGTATTAGTTAGGGTCGCTAACACTAGCTATTATTATGTACAACCCCAGTGTTTCAGTGGCTTAACACAGCAGAAGTTTCCAGCTTGCGCATGTGACGTTTTGGGGAGGGCATTTGACAGGTAGCAAGCATTTCATGAGGTTATTCACGGGCCCTGGCTCCTTCCAGTTTGTGGCTCCGCCATCCCCCGGGGCCCTGGGACCCCCTCCTGGGCCCTCTGCCTGGATCCTGTGTGGCCACCGATGGGGGACGACAGAGCAGGGGGTTCAGGGCGGGGAGTACCATGGGAGATTTTGATGGGCCAGTTGGGGAAGTGGCTAACATCATTTTGCCCACATGCCATTCGCCAGGACTTAGTCGATGGCCGCAGCTCACCGAAAAGGAGGCTGGGAAATGTAGTCTCTCTGACGTCTAGGAAGAAATGAAATTGCTTTTGGTGAACTCATAGCAGTCTCAGCTACGCTTATTTATCATATTCCATTGAATCCATGTCATCATCTATTGTTAAAGGCACCATTATTCTTGGAACCACTAATCAAATTAAACTATAGCATGCCATCGATTCAAGATGCATTCTGATTGCCAAGACGTTGAAATATGAAAAGATGGTGTAGCTCAAGGTCAATGAAGTATGGTATTGTCACTCGTTGAGGGCAGGAACCTGTCCACCTTGTGCACTAATCCATCCCCAGGGCTAGGATAGTGGCTGGCACCCAGTAGATCTCCGAGGAGTAGTAATGGAGTGACAGCGAAGGAGTAGGTGAATGGATGAGATGGTATGTGAATTGCTCTTTTGGTTAAGTATCAGAATGCCCCAGGTGTGAGCCATTGTGTCAGGGAATCAGACTGTGCTCCCTCACCTGGGCAGAGGTGCTGCTGGGTTTTTGAGCAGCTACCGACAGCAAAGAGGACTCCCAGGACTCTGCCCCTAGCCAGCACCCTTCTCGGCTGCCTGCTTCGATTTTCTGCTCCCTCGCTGCACTTTGGTGCGAAGTGTGACCTTGCTCACTCTCGAGCTGTCCATCTCGCACTGCTTCTGTCCCTTCAGAGGCGGCTCGGATGGCACACATCTCATGGGAGAGACTCGGCCCAGCTCGGGTCAGGTGCACACCCCCTGGGTCAATCAGCTGGGCCAGCGGGGTAGAGGTCTGTAAGAATGTGGGAGCTCCGCGTGTGGGCACGCTCGCTCACGTTCATGCCAGTAAGAGATGGAGAATGTGGGAGAGTGAGGTGTCAGCTCCCAGGAAAGAAGCCAGTTAGTTCAGATAGCTGGTTCTGGTAGTGCCTGAATACGGAGCCCCTTCGCCTGAAAAGGGACTTTCTGGGCGGAAGTTCCCACACACAGAGAAGCATGCAAATGCATGATTAAGTGGTGGATAGGCAGGTGCCCAGATGGATGAATGCTGGGAGGAGGAGAGAGTAAGCAGTCTTGCTTGTGGTGGGATTGAATGTTTAAAGGACTCGGAGTGGAAGCCATCTCATTACCAAAAAAGGGGTGCTGTAACTTCGGCTAGCAATTATTTATTGAGCATGTACTGTGTGCCAGGCACTGTTCTTTTTTTTAAAGATTTTTATTTATTTATTTGAGAGAGAAACAGTGAGAGAGAGAGCATGAGAGTGGGGTGAGGGACAGAGGGAGAAGCAGACTCTCCGCTGAGCAGGGAGCCCTATATGGGACCCGATCCTGGGACTCTGGGATCATGACCTGAGCTGAAGGCAGACGCATAACCTACTGAGCCACCCAGGAGCCCGCCAGGCACTGTTCTAAGCTCTTTTCCGTATTAACTTGCTAATCCTCGAGACCACCCTATGACATGAATACGATAATTATCATCCCCATTTTTTAGATGAAGAAACTGAAGCACAGAAGGGTTCGATACCTCAGAAGGGACCGAGCTGGAATTCAAACTCAGGCAACCCAGCTCCAACCACTAAGCTCCATGGCCCAGCACCGTGGCTACTGTGAGGCTTAAGTGGCATCTGGAAATTGCCAGATGTGTTCAGTTATAGGAGGTGGGAGGTTTATACCACATCGTGGCTTGACGGAGGGTGAAAATACAACCAGATTCAAGAAGAGTTCAGATAAGTTCACAGATGTCAGATCTCCAGTAGCTAATGAAAGGAAGGATGCTTGTGGTGTGGTTGGGAGCATACTCTGAATTCGTGATGCTCTCCTTCCTCCAGACACTCCCTTTTGTGGTGTTCAGAGCCCAGCGTTGGCTAAGAGGGCCCAAGTAGGAGCCACCTCTGGGTCCTGCTTGGGGGGGCACTCCACTAAGAGGACTGCGGTGAAGGCTGATGTTTGGAATCGGTCCCTCCAGAGGGGCCCCTGCGTCTAATTTGCTCAGAGCCGCACTATGAGCCGCTGTCCACTGTGGGCTGGAGCTCGGCCAGTGGACAGACCCTCCTAGCTGCCCCAGGACAGCGGCTCCACGTCCACTTGCCTCCCCCCTGCTTCAGCAGAGCATCTCTCTTCTCATTATGATGGATGCAGCCTGGAAAATCGTGGATAAAAAGCTCCGATTGAAAGGCACTAATTACCCGTCATTATTTTCCACGCCGTAATTTGTGTGGAAAGAGATTTCAATCAGTTGTCCGGGACCAGCCCGGTTTTGACTAATCTTTCCAAGACAAGATGCTTAATTACAGATTTTTGCCATAGCTTCAGCACTCGGGGGGAGGCAGGCTCTCGCTGAAGCCAGTTTGCTCTTGGGTCGTCTTGCGGTCCTGGGTCCCGGAGGGGGCCCCGCGGGGTGTTAGCCAAGTATTCCTGGGGAGTTAAAATCCAGACGCCACCAGAGCGGCACTGGGGTAGTGTGGTGGCAGAGGGAGGGTGGCAGGCGGGCCACTGTGTCTTTCGACCCCGAGCAGCCCCCCAGCCAGCCTGGCTCTCTGATTAGTAACTTTGAGCGAGTCCCCGCTTCTCAGGCCTTCAGTTCCTCATCTGCAGGTCACCGGGGTGGGCAGCAGAATCTCTGGGAACTTTCAGTCCACGGACCCCCACTGTGCTAGTGTGGCTGTCCAGGAAAACGGGTCTGTTGTGGAGAGATACACATATGCCAGATTTCAGTCGCACAGGAGCGATAAAAACACCATTTATTAAAAGAGGTGATTCAGACTACTCAGGGGGGAAATCAATTTGAATTTAAGAAATAAAGGAAGTTTAAGAAAAAATATATGTAATTAGAAAATATAAATATATATGATATAAAAACATATATAATTACATATATATATAATTATTGGATCTTGCATGTACAGAATTGGATTAATTAGAGTCCTTGGTTCCTAATACTTCTCACCATTAGCCACCTCACCCTTCCTTCCTTCTTTTCCTCCTTCCTTCCTTCTTTCTTTCTTTCCTTTCTTCCTTCCTTCCTGCTTTCTTTCCTTCCTTCCTTCCTTCTTTCCTTCCTCCCTCCCTCCTTCTCTCCCTTCCTCCCATGTACTAAGTGCCCACGAGTCCATATCCCAACAGGAAGCTGGGATGGTTATTCACATTCAGCCATGCGGTCCTCCCCATCCTGTCCCCCTGTTAAAGCCTCCTCTGCATTCTTTAAAATTTTTATTTATTTAGTTTTTTTTCCAATGATTTTTATTTATTTATTTATTTATTTGACAGAGAGACACAGCGAGAGAGGGAACACAAGCAGGGGGAGTGGGAGAGGGAGAAGCAGGCATCCCGCCAAGCAGGGAGCCCGACGCAGGCTGTGAGATCAGGGCCTGAGCCGAAGGCAGAGACGCCCAACGACTGAGCCACCCAGGCGCCCCTGCAGTCTTTAAAAATTTTAAGGGAAGTTTAGCTGTGCTACTTTCGGGTTCCTTGAGGGGCTGGTTCATGACAAATAAAGCCTTGCTGGAGGGTCTGAGGGTCTGTTATAATGAATAGGTCGGGTGGCCCCTGGTTAACGAATTAATTATGGAAATGTACATAAGAGTCTCTCAAGTGTTCAGAAACCATTTTTCTTCTGTATAGTGGATTCCCGTTTCAGGCTTATTTATCCTCTTAATTTGCCTAACCAACCAATTTCCCTCCTGGTAAATGGCAAGTTCCTTATGGAATCGTCCTCCGGTCTATATATGGGGACGTGGTTGAGGGAAGAACTTTGCTGGGTTGAACCACAGGTGGCCAGAGGCTGAATTTTCTGGAAGGGGTTTCCTGGGAGAATGACAACAGCAACCAACGTCCATGGAGTGCCTGCTTGGCACCAGCTTGGGCTACACGTTTTGCCTCTAATCGTTTATGCTCACGCAGAACAGCCCTGTGAAGGAGGTGCTGTGACTGAGCCCATTTTACAGATGGGCACTCTGAGGCTGAGAGAGAGTGACCTCAAAGTCAACAGCTAGTATGTGGCAGAACCGGCTCATCTGCTGTCAGAGTGCAGGCTTATAACCCTTAAGTGACAGAGCTGCTGTTCTTGCTCTTCCACGGGTGGCCTCAGCACAGAGCCAAGGGAGGGCTGGGAGGACAGCCCCTCTGGCATGCCACTGGCTTGTTATGTGTGGTGGGGTGGGCTCTATCCCACAGAGGAAAGCAGGCCAGACCTGAGGCCAGCCAGGCCCGTCCAGACCCCTTGCCTCCGAGAGCTTCTGTTCCTCCAGAAGCTTCCCTCCAGCTGCCTGCCCACCAGCAGGCCATTGTGAGGGGGCCAGATCCCTGGGAGTCCGGCTTAAAAGATTACACTTGTCTCTTGCCGGGACACTGGAATTTCTCCTCCTCTACAGATCTGTGGCTGGCAAAATAGCTCAACAGTTTGGGTTTCATTCAGAATCTCCAAGATTCTGTTGGTCTGTGTATGAGGAAAACCTTCAACCCACTTCGTTGTCCAGCAGAGCCCCACCCCCCCCCACCCCGAGGTGAGCTCAGGCACCCCTGGAGGCCAGGCCACTCTGGGGCACAGGGTGCCACACCGAGTGCAAGAGGGCCAGAGGCGGAGAGCTGGTTGGGGCGGGAGGGAGGCCAGGCCTAATCAGATGGTGGTGAAATTGAGGGCGTCTCTGGCTGTGCTTCTGTTACCCATGGATCACAGGGGCAGTGATGCCTCGAGGGCCTTCGACAACTGGCCACTGCTCTTTCGAAGCCTGCTTAGTTGGGGCCTCTGTCCCCTCCCATGAAGTCAATAGTCATCGACCCGGTTGGGAACTGGGTCCCAGCCAACCACAGATGATGGACTCGATGTGACTCCCTCCTCCCCAGAGTGAAATGTCAGCCACCTCCCCTCATCCTGAGGCTGTGCCCTCCCTGCACGCCATCTGGGCACCCACCCCGTGGCCACATCCTCCAGGGCCTCGGCATCCAGGCTTCACCTCTGACATCTTCCCTGACCCCATCTCCAATCCCCCAGCTTTCTCGCTCCTTCCTTTGCTCTACCTCAGCCTACACCCCCAGAAACCAACATGCTCCTGGCCCTTCCCCCCACCATTTCCTCCCGCTTCTACCCTTTCTGCTATGACCCCCTCTGTCCGAGACCGGCACCGTTCATTGGCCCAACCCTCTGCTCCTGGACCCCCCTGTTCTCCCTCTTCCCTCTTCCATCTCTGTCAGTGATTCTCATCTGGGGGGGATTTTCCCAGCCCTGTCTGGAGGTTTGGGTTGTCCTCTCTGGGGCAGGGAGGGGGCTGCTACTGGCCTCTAGTGGGTGGGGGCCAGGGATGCTCCGAAACATCCTGCAGTGCACAGGATGGCCCCACAGTGAAAACTACCCTGCCCCAAATGTTAGTAGGGCCGAGGTTGAGGAACCCAGATCTAAGCTGCTGGAGGACACAGGGCTCCTCTGCGTTGCTGGCCCTGCGGAATGAAGACATTCCTCAGCGGCCTGGTAAGCCCGTATGCCCCGATTTCTGCTCTCTCCTCCCTCCACAGCTTCTATTGCAAGCTTCCTTCCTTTGCTTGGACTTTCTGCCCTCAGCCTTCACTCCCTGTGCCTCTGGCTTCATGGACTGCGTGGAAGGGGTGGGGAGGTGAGGGGTCTCAGCCCTCCCCTCTGCCACCCACGCACCTCCCTCCCTCTTATTGCTTCAGCTCATTTCTCTTCCTGCATTCCAGATTCCCGTCAACCCTCTGGCTGCGTCATTCCCATGCTACACAAACATGATGCCCCTAAGAGTCACACCTGGGTTGCTAAAGCAAAGCCGCCAGAAAATGCAGACTCCTGGGCCCCACTTGCAGAGATGCAGGTTCAGGTTATGACGGAGGTGGGGTCAGGCCCAGGCCACCAACCGTTCAACAAGTACCTCAGCAAACTCTGGTGAAGGTTGGACTAGAATTTGGGAAAAGTTGACATTTTTTACCTTTTATACCTTCAGTCTCTCCACCTTGATTTGGTCTTTACCATTAGCATTGAACGTAGTCACCATATAATTCATTTTCTACTTTGGGGAGAGAAGTGGGGGGGCGATGGGTAATTATACCTAGTCAGTAGGTAGGATCAGGATCACCCAGGGCCTACTGCAAAGTGTGGATTCCATAATTTTTAAATGCCTTAAATTCCTTCCATTCTTCCTTTTTAAAATTTTATTTTTAAGTAACCTCTACACCTAGCGTGGGGCTTGAACTTACAACCCCAAGATCAAGAGTTGCATGCTCTACCAACTGAGCCAGCCAAGGGCCCCAGATTCCCTCCATTCTTAACACACGCCGTCCTCATCAAAGAAACCAACAGTTACCGACAATAATAACCAAACATTCCTTCTCTGCCTCCATAATCCCCAAGTTCAAGTGGATGGTCCTGCCTGAAGGTGTACCAGGAGGAACCCCACCCTCACAGCCTTCTCTGCCCTTTGCAGCTGAACTTCTTCAAAGAACTGTGTCCTCCATCCCCACCATGCCTTGTCATTCCTCTGGTGAAGTCACCAGCCACCTGATTGCTCACTGCAGTGGACACTTGCCACATCTGACTTCCCCTGACCTTGTAACCACCTGTCACCTGCCACCACTCCCTCCTCATTGCATTTCCAAGACACATGCTCTCTTTATTTTCTTCAGCTCCTCTGGCCAGTTCTCCTCTGCCCACTTCCTGGACTTCTTTCCCCGTCCTTCCTTTACGTTTTGCTTTAGAATGAATGAATGATGTGCCAGAGGTCAGGACAGATGGAGACAGGATTTTCCTGGAGGGTCTGGCATCTCTAGCAACTTTTTGTCCCTTGCCTGGTGCATCAAGGACCAGGCAGCCCAGAGGGTCTCTGTGCCCCCAGGGAGTTCTCAACTCTCACACTGCAGGTGAAGAAATGACAGTGAGGAAGGTCCAGGGCTTTGGAGGGCTGCAAGCTTGAGGCCTCTGCTGGAGGCAGCTCTTCCGGAGGCCTGATATTGAGGGAGGCAGAGCACTGCAGAACTAGGGGCTTGGATCTGCAGTCAGATGGGACTGGTTTGGATCCCAGCTTCTGTCTCTCATGACCTGGGACAAGCTTCAAGCTCCAGCTCTTCTCTTCTGTAAAGTGGGAATAATAATGTCAGACGGGTCATGAGCACGCAACAAGATGGTACAAAAGAAGGCGTCCAACATGTGACTGCCTCTGATGGATGGCCGCTAACTAGTCTAGCCCAGCCTCCGGAACAGAGGGGCAGACAGGCAGCTCCTGAGCTTGAAAAAACAGGCAGAAGAATCTGGAAGGAACTCTCAAACACGGAAAAGAAGCTGTGCCCCCTGGAGGAAGGTCTTCATTCAGTCTGCAGATGCAAATGAATGAGCCAGTGAATGAATGCAGCAAGACCAGTGGGGCACGGCTGGGGAGCCCCTGTGAGCCTAGAAGACCCCCTGGCCCTTTCTGGTGTTCTGCACACACTTTCTGGTGCTCTGCACACTTGTGTTTGAGAACGAGCTTCTTGAGATCATGGGCTATGCTTGTTATAACCCGTCCCATTCTCTGGCCAGCACTTGGCACATAGTAGGTGCCTGAAATAGGTGTTGACTCGCCCTAGAAAAGACATTCGGTGGTGGGGGTGGGGTGGCAAAATAATGGTCATGGGAAAGAGAAAGCTGCAGGAATGAAATCCTCAGCAGCCCCCCCCCCCCGCCACACACACACAGCTGGGATGCAGGCAATAAATTAGTGGCTGGATTTCCATGCAACTCAGAGGCCAGGATCAAGTTTGCTTCCTTCAGCCCTGGAGTCTCTGAACATGAGATGATAAAAGGCCTATGTGAGGAGGCCAAGTGAGGTGAATGACATAGGCATTGTGATCTAGTGTTAGGCTACTACTGACCTGATGATCCCACGGGTAACTACAACCACAGAGGAGGGGGTGGGGGGACTACTGTAGTTGCCAGAATCACTGCTTATATCAGGTGTTTCTCCCGAAATCGCGAGTTGGTGGAGGTGTGGGGATGGAGGGCTGGGGTCTGAGAGCTGTCTCCCCAGCAGGGCTTGTCACAGTGGGCCTGGGGTGTTCCTGTGACCTGCAGAGCCTAAAGCAATGAGCAGCGGGGGATTCCAGGTAGAAGGGCCCCTGGTCGGCTCTCCCTGCCTGCCCTGTGTAGGGATGCTGTGGGGAGGTCACGCAGAAGTGCACTTGTGCCCACTCAGGCAGATTTTCTGTCCGGATTATGCCCCGCCAGGCTGAAGGCACTGCTTGCGGACATACCAGGGACCTGCTGGTGGATGGAGGGGAGGCAGGTGGCCATGTGGAACCCAGGAGGATGACAGGGCACCAGCCAGAGCTGTAAAAGGACCCAGAGGAGACCCTCGACTGGGGCTCCCTCTGCCGATGTAAGGGAAACATGGGGCTTGCAGGAGAGGGGTCTCAGAGGACTTGGGAACATTTGGTTTGGAACAGAAGACACCTGAGAGCCTCTATCTTCAAACGCTACATTCCAGTAGATAAACTTGGGAGTAGGAGCCTGATATGTAATCTTTTATCTTTGCATCTGCAGATCCCAGGTTCTGATTAGAACCGCCTGTGGGGCAGTGAGTTCCCTGTCTCTGGACGTGTTCAAATGTAGATGGATGGGACAACCCCTCGGGAGGTGGACTAACCATGAAATCATTAGTGGCACCAGGGATGGCAAAGGCCCCTCCCCATCATGAGATTGCATTTGGTGGGGTGGGGGTGGGCTTTGTGGAGGCGGCAAAGCAGCCTCTTCCCTGGGTGGTGACCAGTCCCTTCCTCCACGGACTGCTCAGGAAACAGGGGCTCCCTCTGAGCATTATTGGAGGTAGGACCGTGGCTGTTAACCAATGGACCCTCCAGCACTGAGACCCTCCCTCCCAGTTCTAGCCATCTTTCCGCTAAGCTGTACCGCTGACCAGTCAGCCCTTTTCGTTCTCCAGGAACTTTCTCTCTTTCCTTTCACTTGCTCCGTGGACATAAGCCCTGGGCTCCTCCATACCTCCACACAGGCAGGCCAGGTCAGGGACCTGTGGACCCCGACCCAGCCTCCTGATTCCAGATCCTGGCTGGCCCCAGAGGTCTTGAGTGGGCCGGGGCTGGGTTTCCCTAGACGTCCGCCTTCATCACCCTGCCGTGCGCT
This sequence comes from Leptonychotes weddellii, assembly GCF_054177405.1. Lineage (NCBI taxonomy): Eukaryota > Metazoa > Chordata > Mammalia > Carnivora > Phocidae > Leptonychotes > Leptonychotes weddellii. Next base: position 22,777,289 of record NC_138377.1, on the reverse strand, counting down.
TTTCTTGCCCCTTTGGAGAGAGGCTCCTCCCCTTGTCCTGGGACCCTATGGGAGAGTCACACTTTGCCTGCCTTCTCACCCACCTGGCATGGGAGGAAGGACTTTCATTTTGGGAAACATTTGACCCTTCACAGTGATCTGGTCATGTTGGTAGTGCTCCCTTGACTCTGGGGTTGAGGCAGGGACGCCGAGAACTTGAAATACAGGGTTAAGAAGTCGCCGGGGATGCACAGAGCTGGGGTTGGAAGGCCCCCTCATGCTGCCTCGCGGAGACACAGTGTCTGGGGCCAGGTGGGACTGGGAAGCCAGCCTGCTGAGGACAAAGAAGGGACAGGAGGGAGGGGGCCTAGAGCCACCTTCCAAATGTGCCCTGGGCCAGAGGCAAACCCCAGGGGGCAGCCTTTTGTCACCAGCCCTGCCTCTTGCCCTGGCCGGGTGCCTTGCTTGTCATCTCGAGGCCCAGTCTCGGTAATGGTGGCCCATGGGGAAAGCTCCAAGCTTGGGCTTACCAGAAGCCCCAGTGGGCCTGGGTGAAATGGGTTATCCGGTCCGGGGCCCGGCACACCCAGACTTTACCTGTAGCCACCACGTGGTCTTGTCGTGCAGGAAGGTCGGCCACCTCTTCTGTCTGAATTGTTACCACTTTCTGCCGTTCTCCTGCCAGCAATGTGCAGAGAGCTGGGGTGCCTAATCTGAAGTTTATTGATCAAACACGGTTTTTTCTTTTTTTTTTCTTTGAGGACTCAGAAGGTTCTGGGGGGCGATGCCAGAAACTTGCTCTGGGCTGTGCGGCGTCCTGGCCAGTTGACCTTCTGGGCCAGCATTTTATCTCGCCAACGCCTTAGCATCGAGCCCCTCCCAGCCACCCCGCCCACTTGGTGCCCGGAGCCCAGAGCTAATTCCCGGGGCGGGTGTCACACCCACCGCACCCTCGGCGGAGCTGACCTGCCCGCGCTCTGTGTCCGCAGGCTGCTGAACAGAATGTCCGCGGACGACCGGCACCTGGGCTCCAGCTGCGGCTCCTTCATCAAGACGGAGCCGTCCAGCCCCTCCTCGGGCATCGACGCCCTCAGCCACCACAGCCCCAGCGGCTCGTCCGACGCCAGCGGTGGCTTCGGCCTGGCCCTGGGCGCCCACGCCAACGGTCTGGACTCGCCGCCCATGTTCGCGGGCGCCGCGCTGGGGGGCACCCCGTGCCGCAAGAGCTACGAGGACTGTGCGGGCGGCCTCATGGAGGACTCGGCCATCAAGTGCGAGTACATGCTCAACGCCATCCCCAAGCGCCTGTGCCTCGTGTGTGGCGACGTTGCCTCTGGCTACCACTACGGCGTGGCCTCCTGCGAGGCCTGCAAGGCCTTCTTCAAGAGGACCATCCAAGGTGCGTGCGGGCAGCGCGGGGGCGGCGGGAAACCGGGCCGTGCCCGCCGGTTGCCAGGTCGGGGCCGGGCACCGCGACGGCAGCGGTTCCGGGGGTTTCTCCTTCGGGATTCCGGGCGAGACGCTATATAGTAAACTCCAGGACTGTCGTGGGAACGGCAGACACGCCCACGTGGCGCCCCAGAAAACCCCAAGAAAATCCACGCAGATGCCTCCGCCCGCGTGTGCCCCTCACTGGTAGGGGGAGCACTCTCCAGAGCGTGTCCCTAAAATTTGATTTGGGGGGAGAAACCTGTGTTCTTTGCCCTGCAGTTGTAGACGCCTTGCAATAGAAAGGGTTGTTCCTCGTTGCGTTTTTTTTTTTAAGATTTTATTTATTTGAGAGAGAGAGAATGAGAGACAGAGAGCATGAGAGAAAGGAGGGTCAGAGGGAGAAGCAGACTCCTTGCTGAGCAGGGAGCCCGATGCGGGACTCGATCCCATGACTCCAGGATCATGACCTGAGCCGAAGGCAGTCGCTTAACCAACTGAGCCACCCAGGCGCCCCCTCGTTGCATTTTGATCGTTTTCTTTTTTTGGGGTGTGTGTGTGTGTGTGTGTGTGTGTGTGTGTGTGTGTGGAAGGGCAGAGGGAGAGGGAGAATCTCAAGCCGATTCCCCCACTGAGCGCAGAGCCCGACGTGGGGCTCGATCTCATGATCATGCCTGAGATCACGACCTGAGCAGAAATCGAGAGGCCATCGCTTAACTGACGGAGCCTCCCAGGGGCCCCTGTTTTGATCTTTTTAAATTACACAAGTGAAACACAATTTTCTTAATTGGGCAAGAGGCCAACAGAGCAAGGGAAACCCACTCACCCTGTCTGATCCCAACGTGGCCTGTCTTCAAGGGCTTTTTCCAGTGCATCTGCGTATCCGCTGAATCCTGTTCCCATGGCCATGAGGGTGGCTGCCTCTCTGGGGGTACGTGAGTGATTTAGTCCTAGGAAGGTGTGCAGGAGCCCTGGTGGGTGCCCTTTGTAAAATCACCCCAAGGGAAATGGGGGATAGTGGTGGGTCCACCTTCACAGAGCTGTATCAAGTTCACGGCACAGGGGCCAGCCCAGAGGAACAGCCTGGCGCTGGGTAGGCAAGACTCAATGCAGGGCGCCTGGGTGGCTCAGTTGGTTAAGCGACTGCCTTCGGCTCAGGTCATGATCCTGGAGTCCCGGGATCGAGTCCCGCATCGGGCTCCCTGCTCGGCAGGGAGCCTGCTTCTCACTCTGACCCTTCCCCCTCTCATGTGCTCTCTGTCTCTCTCATTCTCTCTGTCTCAAATAAATAAATAAAATCTTTAATTAATAAATAAATAAATAAAATCTTAAAAAAAAAAAAAAGACTCAATGCAGCAGGCCATGGGTCGAGCACTTGCGCCATTCATTCAGTTAAGTTTCTGTTGAGCATCTACTAAGCTCCAGCCCTTGTTCTAGGTGCTGTCGCTGGATAGACAAAAGCCTTCCTGCTGCACGTATCTGAGACGAGCTGATGCAGTTTTCCTGGGACAGAATTCGTAACCAGACTGGACAAAACCCAGGGGACACCTGTCCTGGCTCTGGCCCTGCCTGGCTGTCCTGAGGGTGTCCTCTCTCCCCCCTTCCCCATTTCACTTTTGAAAGAGTCAGGTTGAGCTTTCCTGGGATGACTTGCAGTTTATTCTTTCAACAAATATTTGTTTAAATTTCTTGTGATGATGTATTTATTAAATCAGTTGAGGGCCTTAGGATTGGCCATGTTTCCAGTTCTACCTATTAGTTGAGATGTTGTGGTGTAGTGACTATCCACCTGGGTCCCTGGGTCAGACCGCTCCATCCGTTACCTTATAGCTGAATGCCCCGGGGCATGCTGCCTCAGTTTCTCCCTGGGCTTCTGTTCTCAGTAAGGTGAGATGCTGTCACTCCTTCCTCACATAGAGCTGTTAAAAGAAGAGTAAGTGAATTAGTATGTATAAAGCACTTTGAATATTGCCTGGCACCTTGTAAGTGCTAAATAAATGCTTCCAAGTATTATTTTCACTTTCACGATACCACCTAGGACATATTACTAAGACAATAGACACATAATTTATCTTACCGAGCTGGCTTTTGTAATGACATACATTTAAGTAAAACGGTGTAATTATTTTGACTTAGGGTTTAAATTATTTTAGCTATTTTAGTTACAGCTAATATTTTTTAAATGAACCCTCAAAAAAAAAAAATGGTAAAAATTCAGCCAGTACAAAAGAGTAAAGCAGTAAAAAGTACATTTTCCTAAAACTCCAAACTCTGGGATTCCTTGTACCTTCCCCAGAAGGAGCCATGACACACAGTGCTTTCAGCAAATACTTACTGAGTGTGTTCACATCAGGCACTATGCTAGCCTCCAGCCTGGTGAATGAACACATCCCGGTTCCTGCCAGCTTCATACCCCTGAGTCTGGGAGCAGGCCCGGGAATCTCTGTATTTGAAAAGCACTGTGTGGTCATTCTAAGTCTCCTGCCTCCACCAGGGTTGAAAACCTCTGGGCTCATAGCCAGTCAGTATCATTGGATATCTGACAAATAAACAGGAGATGTTTAAACCAAATTAAGTTACGGAGAAAGCAATGTTTTCTTCCCCCATCAGGAGGTGGTCTTGGTAAGGTTGCCATTATTTTAGATTCTTCGAGACCAGTTTTTGAAAAATGGCTTTTTAGGGGACAGTCCCATTTTCTTCACTCCATATTGCTCTGAGCTAGAGGGGTTCTGGATCACATTTTTCGAAAGTAGAGGCTGGTGTAGACCCAGCAGAGGCCTGGGTGCTGCGAATGTCCTCAGCACGTCAAGAGCCCACGTGATGAACGATTTGTAAATAGTCTTAATTATTTGTTCCACGAAGAGGATAATGATCTTTTCCTAGAACTCAGAGGACAAATAGCATTTAGTGCCATCAGGACTGAACTGCTCTTGCCTCTTTTGTCACAAGTCCTGGGTCTTGTTTAGAAGCAGGAAGAGGTTTCTGTCTAGAACAGGGAAAAAGTACACTCTCTAAAGCTGATGGCTTGCTCTGGTGATTTTTATGAACTCTTTGGTTTTGGTCTAACATTGATTTTGACTTTGTTGTTTCTGGACCTGATGGCTGTAGAAAATTTGGAAGCATAGTTAAAGGATAAAGAGGAGAACGTGACCTATTGAATGACCTCAGAGACAGGTGGGAACCGTGTGTGTGCTCTGAGTGAGGTACAGGGTGGAAGCAGGAGAGAAACGGCACCTGCTTTCAAGACGCTGGAGTCTTAAGGCTTGGAGCACGTGAGGCTGTAGGCCTGGCCTTAGGCTCCAAACCAGTTTATGGGCCCCTAAGCATCTACCCAATTTAAAGAGGATATTCAAGCCATTTTTTTTTTTTTTTTAAAGTCTGATCACTTGGACGGAGGGCCTTCCATCACAGAATGATGCATTCATGAATTTATGTGAATGCTTGGAAAGCTCTGAAACTCGTGCTCGCTCATCTTTCACCTCCCTCCTCAGATCATTGCAGTCTCTCACTTCAGTGGTTATACCAATATGGGAAGAAGTTTATAGAAACAAGGATGTCATAGGGGCGCCTGGGTGGCTCAGTCGGTTAAGTGACTGCCTTCAGTTCGGGTCATGATCCCGGGGTCCTGGGTTCGGGCCCCCTGTTGGGCTCCCTGCTCAGTGGGGAGCCTACTTCTCCCTCTCCCTCTGCCCCTCTCCGCTGCTTGTGCTCTCTCTCTCTCAAATAGATAAGTAAAATCTTAGGAAAAAAAAAAAGGATGTCATGGTAGACTTGAGGAAAAAACAGATACCCGTTTCTTCCTTTTCTTTGTTTCTTTCTTAGATTTTATTTTTAAGTAATCTTTACACCCAGAGTGTGGTTCGAACCCACAGCCCAGAGGTCAAGAGTGAAAATGTTCCACTGACTGAGCCAGCCAGGCGCCCCCAACCATTTCTTTTCTTTAAATACTTACTGGTGCTTGGCTGTGCTCGGTGCTAGCACGGGGAGGGGGGTGTGCTGGAGAGATGGGCTAAGCACAGCCTCCAGGCTGAAGCCTGCTTTTGCCAGTCAAGCTGGATTGGGACACTGCCCCACCTATTAGTTTACGTAGTCTAGCAGCTTAGGCACATGGACAGCAGAATTGACTAGTTTCCACGGAGACCTTCTCGCTGCAAAACCCAGAACATGTACTGTCTGGCCATTTATAGAAACAGTTTGCACTCCCCTGCATGACAGACAGCACTGAACAAGGTAGGCGCAGTCCCTCTGCCCTCAGGGAGCTTAGAGTCAACCCGGAGTAGTGCCATAGCCCATCGCCTGCCCTCTTCTAGGCTAAGCGCGTTTGTTGTCGGTGCTGGAGGTGATCATGACACCCTGAACAGATGAACTTAGCCACAAAAGAAGCACCTTCCTGAAGGGACACCGTGGCTCCATGGCAAAGGAGATAACCCTCAACCTAATTGAATTTACTAGCATATCTAAAGACAAAAATGTGCTCATCAAAGAGGATTGATCAGCCCCAGAGGCATAGGAAAAAAAAAAAAAAAGGCAGACTTTGGCCAAGGCACCACTCCTAGGAACCGGGAGTCAGCCTGGGGACACACTGATGTCATTAAACGTTCCGTTGATGTGATTAACATCTTTTTGATTATGATCTAGTTCCCCTGTATGTCTTCTGCTTGGAATGAACTTGCTGGTACACCAGTTTCTCTTTGTACTTGAATGTGCGTCCCTGGGCTTACACATCAGGTTTCGGAATTTGGGCGATGGGAGACTGACCCTGAGAGATTGGAGCCCCTTTCTGGACGATGATACTGACTTCATGGTAATGAAAACCTCAGTTAATGGGTATCAAAGTAATGAGG